>NC_142206.1:58783607-59141107 GCF_049639895.1 Pseudopodoces humilis
GAACTGGCTTTGCTCCAGTGACTTTCATGGTGCCGCTTCAGAGGACAATTAAAGGAACTTCAAACACTACAGATTCCCCCCCCCCCCCATCTATGGGTCCAGCTTCTTCATATTTATGCTGGTTTTACACCAGTGTGACTTGTCTGAAAGGAGAACTGGATCCATAACACACAAAATAAGTTTCTCCAAATGACAGAAGAGAAGTCCTCTTGGCCATGACTTTTTAAAGGTTCTTGCTAAGATATAATCCAAGCCAAAATGGCATATTCTTGTTTAAAAAACCAGTGTACCGGAAGGATGAAAACAGATAATTTGGAATTACGAATTTGTAATTAATTTTTCACTTAAAACACTCACTTGGCATTAAACAATTCTCTCTGTGTGAGTCCTTTTTTCTCTTTTTCACACATTCACAGGCTCACAGGTAAGCTGCATGGCAGACCAAAGCTGCCTGTTGTTTTTTCTTTTATCTCTCAATCCTCATAACAACACAGGGCAGAACCTCCTCAAAGAGATGAGATGACATGACTGGCAGCAACCTCAGCTCATGGTGAAAAATCTCCCCTTTCTTTCACCTCAGGTGGACTGGGGAGGTACATGGAGAATGATGGATTAGGGAAGGAGAAGGACCTGGAATTGGCACGCGGAAGAGGAGAACTGGGGTGTGTTCCTCAAAGCCTGCAGTTGATCTGCTAAGGGATCTCAGGCAACCACTTCAACTCTAAGCATTTTTTCTCACCACTCTTGCCCTGCATCTTTCCCTAAATCCTACAGTCCTCAGGCTCTGGGGTGAGGCTTTCAGTACCTAACAGGGCTCCAAGAGAGATGGAGAAGACTTTGGGCGTGGGCATAGAGTGACAGGACAGGGGGAACGGCTTCCCACTGCCAGAGGGCAGGGTTAGGTTTGATTTTAGGGAGAAATTGTTCCCTGTGAGGGTGCTGGGGCTCTGGCACAGACTGCTCAGAGAAGCTGTGGCTGCCCCATCCCTGGCAGTGTTCCAGGCCAGATTGGATGGGGCTTGGAGCAGCCTGGGATAGTGGAAGGTGTCCCTGCCCATGGCAGGGGATGGAACTGGATGATATTTAAGTCTTTTTCAACCCAAACCATCCTCTGATTCCCTGCTGTCCGTGACCCTTTGGGCTGTTTGTCCAACATGGGGAGCTCTGAGCCATCAACTTTAGGTCTTTAGGATATCTTGCAACACAAATAAGGCACTGCAAAGGAGGAAATGATGCCTCTTGCCTCACAGAGAACAAACTGGAGGTGATGTGGTCAGGAAATGGGCAGATGAGGAAAGGTCTGCCGCTTCAGGTTCTGCTCGCCTGAGGATATTCACGGTTTCATGACAGCCCCATCCAGTGGGATTTGAAAAGCAGCTGGGAAGTACACCCAGACTCTTGTTCCTTTCTATTTGAGGCTGTCTGGGAAAGCTGTGAGCAGCAAAAAAGACACTGGGACTGTCTGCAGAATCAGCAAGATGATCAGGAGACATTTACATTGTTCTCTCACTTGAGAAGTTATTTTTGCAAACATATGGCCTGGAGTTAAGTGTGGGGTTTTTTTTTAAAACACTGTGGCCAAATTCTGTGGCCAGTAATAGCATAAGGCTCTTCTTTCCTTTAGAGAAAGACACCCATTTGTGGAATCTGGGGGAAATTCACCCTGTACAATAAGCTACAGGTTAAATTAATGCTTTTAAAGCTCCTTTCTGGATCAACCCTCAAATTGTAGTCACGGAATGGTAAATACACTAATCTCTCTGCAAAATCACTTCAGCATATTTATGCAAACAGTGACTTTGATGGCCCTGTTAACTTGAAGAGAGGAAACAAATCCCCATGTGCCCCACAGCAAGTGTCCTTTTCTTGGTAATAAATGTAGTTAATACATCTTGCTCAGCCAGGTTTCCTCTGCACACCTTTAATTGTAACTTGCAAAAAGCCCAGTTGCAGAGAAAGCAATTTGCTTGCTCTTTCTGAAAAGAAAAATAGTCAGCATAGTAAGAATTCAGAAACAATATAGAGCTGCAATTCATTATAAGCTTTCAATGAGACAGAAGGTATCACTGTGCATCCATTGCACAGAGTGATGTTGGAAGGGAACCACAAGCAGGAGCAATTTCAAGAATGGCTTTGCTTGTATTATCATCTAGTGATGTTTAAACATGCACAGCATGTCCTTGAAAGCCTAGGGATAAGAGGAGGAGAGGAGATGAAAAATTAAGCCTGAACTAAGGTGTTTGGAAAGCTTGAAGCTTAGAGTTGTTTCTGGGTACATCAGTTTAACCTTCAAATGAACCAGTCATTTCTTTCCTTCTCTTCAAAGTAACACTTTTAAGTCCCAAAATTTGACTTTGAAGCTGAGATCAATGCAATGTAACATTCTCATAACACCAACTCCCACTGGAGGTGAAATTGGGAAGGGGGGGACTTGTAGTTTGTTCAGAGATTCCACACAACACGCCAGGCAAGTGATTTTTGCATCAACTGTGCTTCCCTAAGTAGGACAGGGAATTTTAATCCTGCAGAAGAGCTTAGAGCCTCACCAGCTCCTACTGACCCAGCACCTCTCAAAGCCAACTAATATCTGGTCTGGGTCTCAGCTGCTCTGTCCCATGGTCAGGGAAATCCTGGAGGAGTGAGGGCTGCTTATGGCATTCCCCAGATTAGAAGTAAAAACAAATGTCTTATGTTAGTTTCTATGCAGGGGTCTGTGCTTCTGTTGGACAAATACGAAAAATCTCTACATTGAAAAGTATGAAAAGTCACTGATCTTGTTTCATAGCTAGCTTAAAAGGGAATGGGGAAACTGTGAAATGAGCTGTGCCTTGAATTCCTCAGTTATTTTGGTGGTTGGTGGTTGATTTATTGCTGATTTGTAACTGCCCTTATTATTACCCAGCACCAAGGGAAGAGACAAGAAATCAAGATCAAAAGGGTATTTAATATTGCAAGTGCATTTCATATCTACATCCACACACCAGAAAACCTTGATCTTCAAAGCACTGTACAAACACTAACCAGCTAATGACTCCCAGAGCAAAGCCACAGCAATGGCTATTTTTAATACATCTATTATTTGTTTGTGCTCATAAAAGGCAGTTTTGTGCCATCAGCTTATTTGGCCAAGCACAGAACAGAGAAGAATGAATGTGAGCAGAGGAAGAAGCAAAGGATGTATGGAATGTCTTGGTTGGGTTCCCTATGTACCAGTTAATGAAAATGACTGGATGGAAAAGGAGTAAGTGAAGGTGTGACACAACCACCAAAACAAACAAACAAACAAACAAACAAATAAGAAGTGAGTTGATTACTGGATAGAAATACATTTTAAAGGAAAAAAGGCTGGTTACTAATGGTCCTTTCAGTCTAGCAGAGGGAAGTGTGGCAAGGACCTGAGGCACAAAAAGTAAAGTAATTCAAAGCCTAATTGTTGCCAGAGACAGAATGAGCTTCTGGAATGAGTAACAAAGCCAAATAGTGAATCTGTCACTTTATTTTTCAAATGCAGGCAAGGATTTTGTGGCCATTGTATGGAGAGATGTTAAAGCAGGTGTACAACCTGTCTGGGTAGCTGAGGGCAGATAGCCCTTTTCTTCCTGAACTCTGCCACAGTGAGGGACAGCAGAGCTGCCACCACCAAGGCAGCGTTCCCAAGTGACACAGAGAGAGACGGAGGGGTTTGCTGGAGGTGTCAGATCAGAGAGCTGGAGCTCCTCTGACATGGGGGACAGGCTGGGAGAGGGGGATGTCCAGCCTGGAGAAGAGAAGCCTCTGGAAAGACCTCAGAGCCCCTTCCAGGGCCTAAAGGGACTACAAGAGAGCTTGGCAGAGATTTTGGATAAGGGCATGGAGTGACAGGACAAGGGGGAATGGCTTCCTACTGTCATAAGGGCTGGGCTAGATGGGATACTTGGAAGAAATTTCTCCCTGTGAGGATGGTGAAGCCCTGGCACAGGGTGCCCAGAGAAGCTGTGGCTGCCCCTGGATCCCTGGAAGTGTTCCAGGCCAGGTGGGATAAGTCTTGGAGCAATCTGGGATAGTGGAAGGTGACCCTGCCATGGCAGGGGGTGGAACTGGATGAGCTTTGAGGTCCCTCCCAACCCAAACCATTTATGACATGCACAGCGCCGAGTGGTGAAACCTTGTCCCCTCAGAGTCCGAATTAAAGGACTCTCTCCTTCCCCTGACACCTGTGTGCAGCCCCTGGGGATGGTGAGATCTGAGGGCCCGAACCTGCGGGAGCAGTTCAGGACAGCCTCCCGTGCCACCCCTCACGGCGGCTCGCTGTGGGGGCAGCGCTTCCCGTGCCGGCCTCACCCCGCTCGGCCCAAGCAGGCTTTGGGGGCTGCCGGGGTGCCCGCGGCGCTCCCCCACACACACAGCGACTGCACCGAGGGACACGAGACCCCTGAGCGTGCCGGCGGCAGGATCCGACCTTTCGCCCCGCATCCCGCCCCACCTGAGGCCCGGCGGGGCCGCTCGCTGCCTTCCTCGCCGTCCCCGGAGGGCGGGGGCCGCGCTGCGGAGCCCGTCCTGCAGCAGGCGGCGGAGGCAGAGCGAGCGCCCCGCCGGCACCGCGAGCTGCGGCGGCCGCGCTCCTCCTCCCCCTCCTCCTCCTCCTGCTGCTCTCCTCCTCGCCTTCCTCCCCCTCCTCCTGCCCCTGCTGCTGCTCCTGCCCTCCCGGCTGCGCTCGCCGTCCCGCCCGGCCGCCCCGCGCGGCTCCTTCCCTCTATGGATGGGAAGGCAGCACCCAACGGCGTGGCCACCATCGAGGACAGGATCCTGCGCATCACCGGCTATTATGGATATTACCCGGGATACTCCAGCCAGAAAAGTAAGGCTCCCTCCCGCCTCTCCCGGCCCTTCGGGGGGGTGTCTGTCTGCAGAGCCCTGAGGGTGCCCGTGTCCCCCCCCCCAGGTGCTGCCCCATCCCTCGGGGTGAGTGTGGGGGGACAGGGCGCGGGGTGCCCGCTGTCCCCCGAGGGGACGCGGCGGCTCTGCGGCTGGAGACGGGAGCGGCGGCGCTTGGCCGCGGAACTTCGCGGCTCCGAGCCTCTCAGGGCTGGCGTTTTGGGGTTTATTTTTCATTTCCAGCCCTCCCACCCCCATCCCCGCCGATGCCGGGGGGTTCGCTCTCTGCCTGCCCCGCGCATCGGGAAAGTTTCGGTCCCGGTGGGTCCCCCCGGGCGGGCGCTTCAGCTCCTCAATTACTCATCTTCCTCTCGAAACTTAGGAGATTTTTCGAGAAAAGTGGGGACTTACTGATGATGGGGTGTTCCTTCGTGCCGCTTTAATACCAGACACTTGTAGTTTAGGGGGTTGGTGTTGGTTCGGTGTCTTTCCTTTTTTTTGGTGTGCGTTCTATTTATTTATTTCCCTTCACCGAAGAAGCAGAAAATAAAGCAGGTGGTCCTTGCAGAAAGTCCCTATTTTTTTTTTTTTCTTTTAAGTTTTTAATTGGGAGCAGTGGGTTTCTAGCAGCTGGGAGAGCCTTAGTGGGTTTCTCTAGAATTCTGGTAGTCCCAGCACTCTGTTTGATGGGGAAAGTTTGGCTAATGAAAGAAATTATTCGTTTCTACCACCAAGGAAATGTGTGCAATCAGGTTTTATTGTATTAGTGGTTGCTTTGCAGTTGGCAAAACTATGACATGCCATAGCTTAATGAACGGAAGAGGAGTTGAGGTGAAGTGAGGGGCAAAATAAAGGAAAAGCAAGGAGCCCACTTGGGTGAGGTGAGCACTAAGGAGCAGACTTTCTTCTGCATATTCCCCTTGGAATATTCTGCATTCCAGAATAGCCAGTGCAGTACTCTCCAGCTGCAATGCAATAATAAACCAAAACACAATTAATAAACTGCTAATATCAGAAAAACATATCTGTGGGCTTTTTACGATGGAGGAAAGCCATGCATTGAAGCCACTTAATAAATAAGAATTCCTCTATGTAATAGTCAGCTGAAAAACCCAAGTCAAGCCCAGTAGTTTTATCCAGTTGTTATTTGTGGCACACTAACAGCATGACAGGTGTTATGGGCTTTTATTTGGTGAGGTCAGCTGGTTTTTCTGCAGTCAGAGGAGTTGGGAAGAAGCTCTGAGCAGTCTGGAGGCATGGCTATATGTCAGTCCAGGGACCAGTTAAGTCTGAGCCAGGTGGGACCTGTGTCCCAAATTCTGTAGTGGCTCCAGTGTATCACTACAGTGTGATTTACCAGAGGAGGGTGAGGGTTCTGGCTTAATAGTTTGTTGCAAGTTCGCTTCGGAGGCAGAATGCAATTTTTCAGTCTGCAGCAACACTCCCACTCTGTATCAAGTTATAGATCTGAATCCAGTGCTGTCAATCCAAGTGCTCCTGGTGGTGCAGTGGGAATGCCAGGAGAATGCTTCCCAGACAGAGGAGAGCTCTCTTAGACCAAGTTCTGCAGATGCTACAAACTGCATCTGCTTAAAAATTAGAAAAAGCATGCCTGGAGAGGCCAAGGCTTTCAGAAGTGCTGACTCTTGGGATTTTATGCAAGTCTCCTGGCCGTTTGTGCCTTTTTGGCTGGGTGCTGAGGCAAAACAAAATGATCAGTAGCTCAGGTTTTCCTGTTCGAAGAAAACAAGCAAAATTTGTGGTTGTCATGTTTAAAGAGGAAAAACTGCAAGTGTGTAAATCAGTGGTATTCCAGTACTTAAATGCCTTTGGGTAAATGAAAGCCAAGAACCCCTTCTAAGCTGTGAATGCTTTTTAAAGCAGTCTCCTAAGTTTTGGAACCATCATAATTTTTGGAGTGCTTGCAGTTGGCAGATGACTGCTTTATCCTTATGGCTGTATGTTTTGGGTTTATAAAGCACTTTAATGCTTCTACAAAGATGTTCTGGCCTTACCCAAGGTAAAAGGAGGCATCCTTCAGGCATCATGAACATACATCCCCTTGGCACTCAGCAGGAGTCACTCTTGGAGATCCTGGCTTGGAGTTCTTACTCTGTTCCTGTGTCTCAGCCAAAGTATTGCCTTCGAGTGGTGCTGCTTCAAAATTCTGTTGACTGGCAGTTCCTGTCATGGCTAATTGTTCACACAGATGCAGCACTGTAAGCATGCAAGGTGGGCATTTTGTACCCCTGATTATTAATGGATTTGATATCTCAGTTTATTTCAGTGAGGGCACGATTTTTGTCACCACTTTCCAAACTCAGTTTTAGTTCAGGTGGACAGCGCTGGTGGAAGGCAGTGTGCTCAGAATTCCGGGTAGGATGTGTCCATACCCTCCCCAGTGCCAGAGGAGCCCTTTCCCTGTCACATGCCCAAGCCTGTGGCACGTGCAGTCATCTGCTTGTGCTGTCACCTTGCTCCTGCCTGGCTCTGGAAAGTGCCTGAGGCTGAGTTGTTTGTCCCCAGGATGGCTTTGTGTTCTCTGCTTCTGAGCAGAGAGCTGGCCAGGCACCAAATGAAGGGACATGATTTGGGTGGTGACAGCCTGCTGATGGCCACCACCTTCCTTGAGGCTCCTCTTTGTCCCCAGCCTGCCGTGCCCAGCTAGGGACAGAAAGATTCATTGATGGAGGATGAAGGCAGCAGTGGGTGGCTGCTGAACTCACTCTTAGGGGTACCTGGACGATTACAAGGAAAGCCCAAGGCTTTGTGAAATGTGCTGGTGATTGGCATCCCTCCTCCAGTGGGTTGGCTTGTGTTCCATGGTCTGACAGGAGATCATGCCATGGTTTCTGTGTGGGAAGGCTGAGGACTGCTCACAAACAGCCATGAAATCTAATGTTAAAGCACTGTGGTATTCAAGAGCTGTTACCACAAAAAACTGCAGTATTTTCTAGTGACTTGTGCCTCATAGTCTATATTTGTGTGCATTAACCTACTTCAGACTTGGGGTGTGCATGTGATGATTCTTTTATTAATTTTAAGTCAGGCACTTAAATAATTTTTTTTATTCTTTATAAAGTTGCTAGAAAAGAAAAATACCTGTTTTATTTCTCTGTAAATCATCTGAATGAGCAGAAAAATGTATTTTGGTCTGGTATTTACATCCATGCCTATTGCAAAAATCCTATTTCCTACCTAATAAGAAAAAGATACAATTGTTTTCTCCCCCTCCACTCTGTGCTGAGATGGGAAGGGCTCTTCCTGATCCCGCTTGGCTTGTACTTGGGATGCATGGCTTGATCCCTCACTTCTTGCATTTTAAATGTGCAGACCGTGTATGAGGTATCTGGCTTTTGTGGGGGGGGAGGGAGGGAGGCTGTGTCTGTCTTCCAGCCAATTTCTTTGGAATTCATAATTTCCAGGGCATTGAGCTGTTGTAGATCAGATGCTCCATCCTTTGACCTGGGGCTGCAGATGCTGCTCCCATGTAAGTTCCCCTTGTCCTCCACATTTTCATGTGTGCAATTTCATTTGGTCTGATGCAACTTTTTCATCCACACAAACAGTGGGAGGCTGTGTTTCCTCTCCTGACCTTTGCTGTAACTTCTCATTCTTCTCTGACTTTTCTGCTGGCAGTGCAATCACGTTTAGTGTCTCCAGGGTCAAGAGTACGTATGGGGTTTGTTTTTTCGTGGGTTTTGATTTTTGTTTTTTGTTTTTCTTTCCTTTTTTCCCTACTGTTTCCAACTGCCACCCCATCTGCCTTTCATCTCAGTACTGAAACCGTTTTTACAAGGGTAAAAAAGTCTGTCCTTCAGACAGACTCTTCAAGTCTGTCCTAACACCTCTTCTGTGCCTTCTGCTGAATTAAAACTGCTCCAGTCAAAGTTTCTCATCTCTGATCTTCACCAAGTCAAGTTTCTACCTGTGCTGTCTTTTCTGATGGAGCCCTTCCCACTATCCACAAAGCCTCACGTCTTCCAGGATGCTCTCTGCATCTCAGATCTGCATTTCTGGAATGCTGTTTTCTCAGGTCTGGAGGAGCACAGCACAACCTTACTGGTTCCTCACATGGGCCATCACCTCCTCCTTTCCATCGTGCTTGGAGAGTTTCTCTTAACGTGCACTTGTGGCTGGAGGGTTTGATTCCCACCCCTGCAGGTTATGAACTCAGGCACTTGCTAGACTTTTAAACAAGTTTTTTTTGACATTATCCCATGCTGATTCGATCTCCCCTCTTCCTCTCCTTCAGGCCTGACCTGAAACCATGGAGTTGTGTAAGCTCCTGGAAGCAGAAGGTGCTGTCACGTGCCTGTGCGGCAGCAGGACTGTGACACTGGGCTCACAGTGGGACACTGGGTGACCGACCATGCCTCTGGTGCTGTCTGCCAGGGAGCTGGGGATCCCTTACAGCAGCGTGTGACCTTAGCAGTGCTTGGGGAAATGCTGAACCTGTCCTTGCCAAGAGCACAGTGGCTGTCAGGAGCAAGCTGTGTGTTTTCCGACTCCCCTGCAGAACAGCTCTAGTAAAGGTCCGTGGTTTAATTTGGCAAGTTCAGCCTCAAGCCAGCAATCGCAACTTAAGGACCTACTTAAGTCTAAACTTGCTCTAAGCCACCGGGCTTTGAGAATGTGTTCAAAGTTAAGTCTGTGCTTAATTGCTTTGCCTTAATAAAGCATGCTGAGCCAGCATCAGTGGCTTGACAACTCGGCTCTTGCTCCCTGTGCAGGGGAAAAGGCTGTGGAGGGAGAAGCTACCCCTGAAACTCTGGAGAGAATTTTCTCCTGGTTATCACAGCAGCTGTGCCAGCAGCTCTGCTGCAGTGCAAATCACATGGCAAACCCAGATCATCTCTGTGCTTACTGAACACCCTGCCCTCCTGGTGGCTTGTCACTTCCAGCGAGAGGAGCAAAGTCTCTGTCTGCACCCAGCTGCTCCTCCAGCAGTTCCCAGATCCCCGGTTCCTCCCTGCTGAGCAGGCACAATGGGAGGCTGGGAAAGGGGCACTTGGGAAGGGTGCTTTGAAATTCGTGGGGGATGAGGCTGGTTTTGTTGAGCTGTGTTTGAGGGGTCTGGGAGGAAGGAAGCGATGTCGGAATCTCTTTTTGAGTTGTGTTGGCTTGTACCACTTGTGGCAGCTGGCCCTGTGCCACCTGGTAGCATTTGGGGCTGCAGGGACTCCAAGGCTGGCCTGGAATGAGCTTTATTTCAAAGTCTTCTAGGTTTTCCATAGGAGGGCTGTGCCCTGGGAGGGTGTGCTGCAGTGAGGGCAGGATTGCAAACTTGCAATTTAACAATTTCCTCCTCTCCCCTCCTCTGGGGCACAAGTAGATGTCATAGCACAGGATGTGGTCCTGTTGTAGTTGCTTTTTCTCACAGACTTGTTTGTTTGTTTGGGTGAAAAAGAAGTATGGTTGTGTATCAGCACTGGTAGCAGTAACTTATGAAATAATTTCTTTCAGCAAAACAGATTTTATAAATACTCCTTTGCTGACTAATATTGCCAAGACCAGGTTTATTTTCTGTAGTGGAATAGGGCCAGGCTTTGTGTGGATTTCTGTTTGTGCTGAAAAGGGATGGCCTGGCAGCCTTGGACTGGTAACTGGAATATGGAACCTTTGCCTCACCTGGGGACATTAATTGTTGTGGAAGTTGAGGGGTCCCATCAGCTGGGAGGAGAGGAAACTGCTTCAGTCCTTGGCCTTCCCTCAGGGGCTGATTCATCCCCTTGGGGTCAAATCCCTGAGGAGCTCAGCTGTGAAACTGTGGTACTGGGCATGGATACAGTTCTGGGCATCTGTGGGCAGAAGGGATGAATCCAAGTTGTGAAGGACACCGTGGTGAGCAGGGCAGTGAAGAGCTTATCCTTGCAAGAGGGGGCTGATAGAGCTGGGCCTGCCTAGGCCACGATGGGAACAGGGCTGCTGCTGCAAACACATCTTGAGAGGATGAACAAGGAAATGTAGGAAAGAAGAGTTATTTAAACTGAAATTGCATGTTGGCACACAGGCAAATGGGTAGGAACAGGCCATGAATAAATTAAGGCTGGAAATTAGCAGAAGACTGAGAGTAATGGCCAAAAATCTTATGCGGGCTTATGTATTTAAATAAGAATTATTTCCCAAGCTTTAAAGATGCCTCATAAAGATGTCTGCCAAGATTTTGAGAAAAATTACCCCTATTTGGCAGGGAAAATTGAGACAGTAAGATGGGGGGAGTGATGCTAATTTTCCAGAGGTTGTTCAGAACAAGCCATAAGTTTGATGGAGCGATCTCTGCCTCCACCAGTGACTGCACAGCAAGTCTGGTGCTGTAGCTGGCCTGCTGCTAAAGGTGGAGGAGGTGCTTTCTATAATTTGGTAGCTTTCTACCTGTGCTCTCTGCCTGCTTTTGAGTTCTTCTGCCCTTCCATGCTCATTCTTGGGTCACCAGTGGTGATCCCAGGGCTTGGTGTTGGGCCCACTTGTATTTTACAACTTTATGGATGATCTGGTTGAGGAGTCGAGTGTCTGTTCAGTAAGTTCGTGGGTGACACCAAATTGTGTGGGAGTGTGGATCTGCTGGAGGGCAGGAGGGCTCTGCAGAGGGATCTGGACAGGCTGGGTCCATGGCCTGAGGACAATTGTATGAGCTTCAGGAGGACCAGTTTGCAGATCATGCACTTTGGCCCCAGTAATCCCACACAGAGCTACAGTCTGGGGCAGAGTGTTTGTAAAGATGGAAAAGGAACTGGGCAAGCTGGTCAGCAGTGGCTGGACATGAACCCAGGTGTGCCCAGGTGGACAAAGAGGCCAATGACACCTGGCCTGGGTCAGCAATAGCATGTCCAGGAGGAGCAGGGCAGTGACCATTCCCTGTTCTGGGCACTGGTGAGGCCACACCTCGAGTGCTGTATCCAGTTCTGCGCCTCTCATGACAAGAAGGACATTGAGGGGCTGGAGTGTGTCCAGAGAAGGGGACAGAGCTGGGGAAGGGTAAAAGAGTAAATCATATAAAGAGTGGCTGAGAAAGCCTGGGGGACTTGGCCTGGATAAAAGGAGGCTCAGGGGGAAAATTCTCATTCTCACAACTCCCTGGCAGGAGGATGAAGCTGAGGGGGGTCAGACTCTGCTCCCAGGGAGCAAGGGACAGGATGAGAGGAAATGGCCTGAAGCTGCACCAGGGAAGGTTCAGGTTTGACATCAGGAGGAATTTCTTCATGGAAAGAGTTGTTAAGCATTGGAATGGGCTGCCCATGGAGGTGGTGAAGTTTTGTGTTCAAGAAGCAACTGGCCACGGCACGCAGTGCTCTGGTCTGGTTGGCAAGGTGCTGATCGCTCACAGGCTGGACTTGATCTCAGATGTCTTTTCCAACCCCAGTGATTCTGTGATTGTCACAGAAAGTCCTCCTGGCTATCTGGCCCTCTGGGTGTTGGCTGGGATGGTGGCACAGCTCCTAGCCCTTCCTGCCTCACCTCACCTGCACCTGGTTCACCTGAGGTGGCTTTAACCTTTCTCAATGGGACATCATCATGGCTGCATGGAGCTGCACTTCCTTCTTCTCTTGTTCTGCCTAAAAGTGTGGCTGCTACACACAGCCCATGGGGAGATGACCTGGACGTGCCATGAGCTGCTCTGTGTTCTTCTGGAGTGCACAGAATGGATGCCTTTCATTTTGACCGTCCTTCCATCATTGCCTTCTCCATCTACTCAAGAAGGCAGCGGCATATTTGGTCCTGGTTGAGTGTGGTAAAATGATATTGCAAAGTGACAGATGGTTCTGGCAGCCTTTTATCCCTCCAGTGCTTGCATTCCTGTTTTTTTAATGGTGGTTTTAAAGGTTTGCAATTATTTCTTCTGCACATTTGGAAATTGATGGGCTTTTGCTCAACTGCCTGCATGGGAATTCACCCATGAAAGTGAACTTACTGTTTGTGGAAGGATTGGTGGCAGGAATTTTTTCACTTAAACCTGCTGCTGAATGATCACAGCGATGAATAATGGAAATGCCTGAAAAAAAAAATAAAAATCAGTGTCTGTTTGTGGCAAATGTGAGAATAAGGTGGGGGGAACAAAAAGGAAACTGCTTAACTGAGTGGTTAAATTATTTACCAAGTGGGCCAGCTCTGCTTAGTGAGACTGAAAATTGTTTTTTCTTGTGGTGAGGTGAAGTGAGACTCCCTGGTGGCCAAAGGTTTGGGCTGGCCCTGTGCAGAGTGGCAGATTTCTCTGCAGGGAGGTAGAAGCTGTAAGGTTATGCTGAGCTGATGCCCAGGGTATGGCTTTCACAGAACTGTGAGAGCAGCCCAGGCACTTCCAGTGCCAGCAGTGAATTTATTCCAAGGCATGCAGGATGTGCTCTAGTGGCAGGCTTTTGGTGTGTCTGCCACACAAAGACCGTCCTGTTAGTCCTCTAAAAACATATTGATTCTTCCTAGACCTCCCTTGAAAATACTTTTGGTAAAATGGACTTGCCCTTTCCTGCATTCAGCTGGGCTGGATCAGGGCTAGCAGAGTGAGAGAGTGAGAAAGGTGCCTCTGCTATCCTTTTTGTGGAGGCAAGGAAGATGATTTGCTCCTGTTCTGGGGCAAAGAAGGAGGTTTTGGGTCCAGGGTGAAATATGATTCCTGCTGTTTCTGGCAATCTGAAATCTGTTCCTTGTCTCAGGCTGTCCAGTCTGTTTCGTCTGATACAAGAAGAGCTCCCATACCTGCTTTGGTTCTTGTTCAAGTTTCCGACTACATTTTGGGGGGAGAGGAAGGGTGAGGCAAGCACCAGCATGGCAGCTCATGAGTCAGTAAAACTCCACTAAAACAGGTCTCTCAGATCCCCTTTCAGACCAGTTAGTCCTGGCACTGAACTCTTGTCATGAAGTGACTTTACCTTTAAGGTGGTTGTGAGAGCTAAGGAAGTTGAAGTTGCTGGGGACTGAAAGGAGTCTCTTCTCCTGACCAATTATTGGTCATTACTGGGAATTGACAGCCGTTTTAACCATTGGAAAGGGAGATCAACTTGTGAACCCTACCTTAAGATGTAAAGTCAGGGCACTTGAGTTCTCTTTGTTTCCTGGCTGGGAAGGGTGGCAGAGCTCCAGGCCTCCCGTTCCCTGCCCAGGCCATGCGGCCGGGCGGGGACTGGGCTGGGCCCAGCGTCTCCCAGCCAGGAGATGCGGGCCCTGCGGAAGGTTTTCTCTGGGCTCTGGCCGGGCCGGGCCGAGCCGATCTCTGGCTCGGCTGCAGGTTTTGCTGTAACTAAATTCACTAGAAACTGCTGAGTGAAGAAGGAGAGAGGCTCTGGACCTGCAGCGGGCTGGGGCGGCGACTACACTCTCCAGAGCAGCCATGAGGAACTTTCCATCGCAGACGGCTCCAGCTCCTGTTTGGCAGAGATCACCGAACCATCTACAAAAGCCTGGGCAAGATTTTAACTCTTTCATTACCCAGATGAGACTTGCAGATTAATCTTTTTATCCAGAGAGAGAAAAAGAGAGTGATCAACATGAAAAGAGACTTTATAAACTACCAGTGACAGGAAAGAAAAGAAGCTCCAGAAAAGGTACAGAATAAGGAGATGCTTTAATTAAGCTGAAATATCTTTCTGTTAAAACTATGGAGATGGACAATGAAGTCCTGAAAAGAACTCCTTTAATTCATGATACAGTATATAGGGAGGAATAGTGTTCAAAGTGTAAATTTTGAGTAAAAAGTAGAGTAATTGTAATACAGTGAAGTGCTAGAAGATTTTGAAGCCTTGGGGGGCAATGAGAAAAACTGTTTTCTGGTGAAGCTCACAGAAACAGATGAAGAAGACTTTTTGCCTTTGAATAACTCATCCTTAAAATGCCATCCCTAGACTCATGGCCCATACACACCTCAGAGTGATGTGAAATGGGAGGAGTGAACTCTGATAGCAGCAGTTCTGAGAAACTAACATCAGAGCAATGGAAAACTATAACAAAAATAGTTTTCTTGTGAGAAACTCTATAAATTAACAGGAAGAAACTTCTGTTTCTCTACAAAGACTGGTGAAAAGACTGTAGCAGGAATTGGGACTGTTTTAACCACCAAAGTTCCAAAGTTTTTGTCTCTGTTGTCATGTGAACAAGGGAATAGTGGGTAGATAAGAGATGAAAAGGTTTTTTCTGGAAGTTTATTCTGGTGTTCTTATTATTGTAGTTTGTCAATAAACTTTCTTTATTCCTTTTAAGTTTTATGCCTGTTTTGCTCTTGTTCTAATCCATATCTCACAGCAAGAAATAAGTAAATTTTTTTTTTTGTTAGTTACTGGTTTAAAACCACGACAACTCTCCATCCAGAGTGAGAAAGACTTTGTAGCTTGAAGCCAACCTGGTGACTCTTGCAGTTTTATTCCTTCTTGCTGTTTATGGCACTGAGCTGCTTGAGCAATTTCCTGCTGAAGCAATCTCCAGTACAGCTCCCCCTCTTCCTGTGGAGGCTGAGTCTTCTGGGGGACTTCTAGGGCTAATACACCTCTGTTATTAATGGGGAAGTTGGAGACTTCATGAAAAAATTACTTTCCTGCTGGGGACTGATTTTTTTCCTAGGATTCCTGGGAACACAGCTCTGGAAGCCTTTCCAGTTAATGGGTATCATACACCTGAGTGTTCTGAGGACAGCACTGGAATCATCTGTGCCTGTGTAAGATAAGCTGAATGATGACATGGGGCTGGAACACATGTTCACTGTCGGGGAGAGAAAATTAATCCTCATGGTGTGACTTATGTTCTGCATCTTGAAGTGAGATGGTAGAGTTGTTATAAAGCAGTCGACAAGTGCAGTCATTGCAACCTTTTTCTTTTACATATCTTAATCCTGGAACTTCAAAATCCTTTCTTAGATGAAGCTTGGCACGTGGAGTGTGCAGCCCTGGAATTGTGTGGGTGCAGATTGGGGTTTTTCTCTGCAGTGCCAGAAATAACCTGTTGTGTGATACGTTACAGGGGCTACGATTTGTAGCAGCTTGTGTGAAAGTGGGATGCTTCAAAGTGCTTCACCAGAGGAAATTCTTCAGTGCTGACAGCATGGAGAGCAGGAAGGTGAACTTCCCGTGGTGTTTCTGCACCGTGGCTGGGCTTCTACCTGAGGAGGGTTGGTTCTGTGTGTGAGAAAGGTTGTGCTCAGTGGGGTTGCTAATGCAAAGACCAGGTGGAAAATGATTGAACTTAGCATTTTTCAGGGACATATTTGATGAAGTTTCCCAATTTCCTATCAATTTTTTCTTTTTTCCAGGGTGGGATGGAATGGGGAAAAAAAAAAAAGAGGAGTTAGATAAAAAGAAAAATATTTCAAGAACATTTCTGCTGAGGAAAAAGAATTGAAGTCTGAAATGTAACTAAAGAAGTGCCACATTTCACATGCATTGGAAAACAAGCCTTGGAGTAAGGAACAAAAGGCATTTTTCAGCTGAAAGACTGAGCTGAGCTGTTGTTGGTGTGCCAAGCCATATGTGTCCTGTCGAGGTGATTCATCCATACAAGCCCTGCCTTCTGTCCCTCTTCTTGGGGGGCCCTGTGGCAGCGGGCACAGGTTTGTCTGTGTTTGTGCTCCACAAAGCAGGGAGCACTGGGCTGATCTCAGGGTGCAGGGGAGTGCACAGCTGTCCTCTGACCTCCTCATGGAGCTGTGTGTCCAGGAATACTCGTTCCTATGTCCCTCTGCTCTGGGATGCAGCCCTGACCACTTGTTCAGAGTCAGGAGTTGTCCTTTACCTATATATGTTCTGCAGCAGGGGGAAGTGGTGAGGAGGCTGCTTAACTGGGTTTTCCTGTTTGGAAAGGCATCCTGTTTGTTTCAGTGCTGGAAAGGAGGTTAATTAGATCAAATTAGGGCAACTCTATTTTAGCTGGGGTCTGTGCAGTGTTTTTGTGCACTTCTGCTTTGAAGTGAATTTGAAGTGAACAGAGTGACTGTTTTGAGCATCCTGGTGGAGACAGGCGACCCCAGCTGTGGGTATAGAGCAGGCAGCCAGGAGTAAAGGTGTCTGCATTTGGGCAGAATCAAGAGGATTTCCTTAAACTTAGATATTCACACTGTGCACAGGTACAGCAGTGACTCCTCTGAGAGCCAAAGACTCTTGGGCAGACCTGGGAATACCGCTGGAGAGTGAGTGTGAATCTCAGATTCTGTGTGCCTGACTTTTAGAGGCACTGCCTCGAAAGCGTGCAGCTTAATTATTACTGGTAGAAAATATTCATGCAGTTTAGTGAAGCTTTGTAGCACTTTGTGGAGATAAGAGATTCATTATAGTTTACTGTTTTAAGAAGACAAAGAAAAGTGGGTGGTGCAGCTCCCAGATATGCCCTGTGTAGGGGAATGGAGGGTAGAATTAACCTGACACTGTTGTTTTGCACATTATTAACAGATGTTGGCTTTGGTCTCTTATTTTAGCTGGAATCTCAAATTTGCTGGAGGAACAGTAACTCAGTTGTCTAGGTTCAGATTTACCTTAGTTCCAAGGCTGCTCCCGGACATGGGATGTTCACAGCTGAAGGTGGTTTTGGTTTAGTTGCAGACAAAACTTAAGCCCTTTTAAACATGACTTTCTGATGAATATGTCTTCGGAGAACAACGTCAAGGTTCTGATAATTTTCAGTGCCTTTTTTCTTCCTCTCCATGGCGAAGCAGTGTGGTACAAACACATTAAAACAATCACCTTAGGGCAGGAGAATCCTCTGGTGTTTCAGTGACTGTTGTCCTTCACATCCTCCCTGTGGATGGTGGATGCTGTGGGGCTGCCTAAAGCAAGCAATCTCATTCTGTTCATGATCCCCAAGTTTTTCTGTTTCCCTACTTGGTACTGGGGACAGAAGCTGTAGTTCAGAGCAGCCTGATTTGCCAACTATCCTTGCACACAAAGACAAGATTCATAGGACTTCATTTGAGGGTTACAGCCATCTCCTGTCACGTTCAGGTGTCTCTGAAAGCCAGAATTGCACAGTGCAGTTTGAATTGACTGTGTAGACACTGGGTCTTCTGCTGTATTTATGCTTCCCTGTGTATTTTGGTGACTTAAGCCACTCTCCATGGTCCTGACTTTCCTTTTCATCCTATCAGCCTCTCTTCTCTCCCTGTCTCTGGTGTTAGACTGGGCTGGTTGAAGGGATGATCTGAAAGGAAATGTATTTGGCGCCTTTGATGTGGAGAGCCCTTTATTTCTTTATAGGTTTTCAACAAAATTTGTGTCTGTGTATTCCCAAACTGAAGAATACATGATTGCTGTTCCCAGCCTTCCTCTGAGAACAGGCTTTGACATCATTCATACTCTATAATTCATGGTATTTTTGTAGCAGTCTGTTAAGGTCTGCAAGAGAGTGAAAGGGATGATTTTGAAAGGCAAGAATCGTCCTGTGCCTTCTGGTAGGTCTGTGACCGAGCAGCTTCCTGCTCTTTGGAGTTGTTACTGGGTCTCTTTTATCATGGAATAATTTTTCTTTCTCTTTGGAGTTGCTACTGGGTCTCTCTTTTATCACGGAATCATTTTTTTAAGGATGATGTTTTCCTTAATGTAAGCACTTGCTCCTTGTCAAACACATCCTCGTATACCCCGTTAGGACTTTGCGCCTCGTTCTGGGGCGTTTCAAAAGCAGATTACAGAACGTCTTGTAACTCGTCATCTGTTGGTTTTTTTAACCTGGTTTCTTAAGGAAACAAGGCTTATGTGAGCACCATCTCTCTCCCCCTACTCCCTCCCTGTGTAATTTTTGAATCTGCTGGCCAAATCAAAGTACAATTATCAGGAATTAGCGAGCGCAAAAGGTGCAAAGCCCTGATGGACTTTACAAAAACACAACTAGAAACACGGAGATTTCTGTTATCCCATGGTGGGAAAGCTGTAGGATTGCCTCGTTCCTGATGATGAGATGTGCCGCACACAATTTTTGGGAATCTTGTCAAAGACACATCTAGTTAACATCCAGCTTCAGACAGTGACCAACAGGAGATGTGCAGGGAAGAGAATAATGGGGGTTCCTGATGTTTCCATCCACTATTGATCTGTGATTTGGGAAGTTCTTGGTGTTTTAGTAGCTTTTGATGGCTGTTTCTTCCATGAGTTTGTAGGGATGTGATGTTGTCCATCTTACTGTTGTAGGATTTCTTTTCTCTGTTGCTGCTAGCTCTTTGGGTGTGGCTCTTCTGCTGAGGAATGAGAGTAACTCCCATGAAATCTTGGAGGCAGATCCTTCCCACCCCATGATTTTGTGGAGAGAGGGGAGGAGAAAGAGAACAAAATGTTGGCCTGTTAACTGTGAATAAACATCCTGTGGAGCTAACACATGTTATATTTCGTAATTCCTTCCAGCTTCTTCTCTCTTCCAGGAGATAAGATACTATCCTGGGAGGAGAGAAATTGGCTTTGGACTGTTTTCAGGTGCTTCCTCAGGCTGTAGTGGGATGCCAGGAGCCTCACAGAGTACACCTGCCTTTTTTTGGGACTTAGAGATGATGCAGTGAAAAAGCATAAAATGATGCCACAGGACAGTTTCAGGTTTTGGTCGGAAATTCAATGAATAAAAGATTACTTTGCAGAACCACAGCTATTGGTAAAGATCTGTAGAGTAATGTAGGTGATGGTTGTGAACACTTTGCAGTTTTAAAAAATGGAGAGAATGGAGTTGTTTTATTATGGCTACAGAAAATGTTATCAAATATTCATGATGATCATCTCCTCTTATTTGAAATAATAAATCCAAGGTTAATTTTGTACTTGTAGAAAACTGGTGCCTGAATGTTGGCCCTTTATTTCTTTGCTGATGTAATGTAATGATAATATTTAATATTTTATCTACTTTGCAAGGATGTTATTAGGCTCACAAGTATGTCATGGTGCCCAGAGAAGGAGGTTCTCCCTCTTTCTCAAGCACATTAGGGAGAGGCTTCTGCAGACATTTCAGAACCCAGAGAAAGAAAACATTGTGCTCAAGAGGGCTCATATAAGGCATAAAAGTTTGTCTGTTGATGAATTTAATGTTCAGTGTAACTGTGAGGTTTAAAACAGGCAGTAAAGAAATGCCACCAGTCCTGTTTATTTTAAAGGCTAAGTCCTTAAAAATTATTTTTATCACTCATGCCATCCATCGTGTTGCCAGTTGTGATATTTGTGACCTCTGTGGCAAATTAGAATTTGACATTGCAGTGACTGCACTGAGCAAGGAAATATGCCCCAGGGGTTTATAAATAGGATTTAAAGCACCCATCACATGATTGCATTTTATTATTCTGCTGTATGTGTTTTTGTTATTTATTTTCCCCCAAAAACGAATGCAAGTTTTTAATGTCACCATGTGGCGACAACGCGAAGCCTTTTAAGTCACCGCTGCTGCGCAAAGTATTGTAAAGTCTGACATCCCTTTGAAGAGCTGTTCTTAGCCACTGCTGCTATTTTTATTTTTGAGTTGTTCTCTGTGGAATATTTTTTATTTTGTCCTCGCGTGCCCTGAATTTTCTAAACATTTTCAAATCAACTGAGGTCTTTCCCTCTCCTGTGTTTTCCCCACTCTTATTAACTTTTACTGGACTATGCCTTCGAAAATCTCGTTGAAAAGTCTTTTTCCCTTGAACTCTAAGGAGTCTTTAGAGAAACATCTGCCAGAAGCACTGACCTACAAAATCTATTAGGCTCTTCCCACTGGTGTGAAGCTCATTTATGTAATGCTGCTGGATGGGATGGCTCTGCTCTGGAGACGAAATACAAAATTCAGTTTTGCTTTCATAAGCATAGGTGCAAAGAAGTGGCTGATACCGAGATGATGTTAAAGCGTTAAAGGTTGGATGTTAATTGTGATCATATGTAACTTACCAGTTGTAATGTGGCAGAGAAGGGTGTCAAAACCAGGGGAATTAATTGTCCAAGAGAACAATATTTATTTCATCTATTTCTGAGCAAAGCAATAATTTAATAGAAAATTAGTTAGGTTGATTAATCTTATTATAAGCACAGAAATATAAACAGGTGATGGGGAGCAAATCACTTGATTAGTTTTTAGATTTTCATAAAATATTTGATGATCTTTTGAGTTTGATGCTTACAGATATAACTGGCAACTTAGTCACACTCTGTATTCTTTATAAATATGCTGATAATGGGAAGTACCAGACAAAGTATCAGAAGTTTATCCTTTTGCCTTCTGAAAGATCTTGCAGGGGTGGAGATGTGAAGGCATCTGCTGCATCAGAACATAAAAGTGGAAGCAAGAGGGGAAGTAAAATGTCATGTGCGTGAAGTGGATCAGAGGAAAAGGGCAGCCAGCCCATGAATTTGAACCTGCACTTGCCTGGACTTGTGAGATGAGTGGAGAAAGTTCTGAAATTCTTCTCTTCAATTTTGGGGATTTTGGCCATGGTGACATTTCACTCAAACTTTATCCCTCTGGATGAGTGAAGTTAAAGCACAGCAGAGCCCATAATCTTCACTACATCAGGAGTAGTATATGGAATAGCTAATATTATATCCAGCAGCTTGGAGCTGTGTGAGCAAGGAGCTGCTTAGAGTTGGAATAATTTGCAATGCAGCCTTTGGTTTGGTTTGACCAAGTTTGACCTTTGCCTCAAGGCTGGTGAAAAGATGCCTTAATCCTACTGCCCCAGCACCTATTTTTAATGCTATGTGTGTCCCAATTTGATTTTGGAGGAAAGTTTTCTAATTCCCTTTGACTTCTTGGACAGTCATCATCTTCATCTTTTTGAAGAGACATTGGAAAGATGTGAATCCCTTCAGTGCCATCCCCCAGGGAGCCTTGGCAGTTCTGAAGTGGGCTGGGGGACGTTTCCCAGACACATTAATAAAGCTCCCCATCATGAAGTATCAGGAAGAGCTAACAGAATATTTATGCCTGCTCGTTCCCTGACCTTCCATAATTGCCTCTGATTATTCTATTACAGCAGAACTTTTAAAGTAATTGTGGAGATCAGATGCAAGTGTGAAGCCACAGAGGCTGTCCTGAAACTTGGCAAAATCATGGACAGGCATCCAAAATGTGAGTCAGTCTGCCCTGATCTTCCTTCTCAAGTGGCATATTAACCAGGCTGAATAATGATTTGTCCCTCCAATGAAGTTACATTATGAAAAGTGGCACAACCTGATTTGGTTCTTTGATATTTTTGCCATCAATACAGGTTTAAGAGTTGGGAGTTTTGACTGTCTACAATGTTTGGGATTTGGCTACTTTTACAAAAAATGTCCTTGGTGAGCTCCCTGGTTTGAGCAGTGATCATCTGGTAAGCAGATTGCAGAGCTGACAGAGGTCTGGAGAAATAACTTCAGTCTTAGTGAGTAGGGTCACCTGGATCATTCTCAGTGGATACATTTCTAATCCATTTTGAAAACATCTTTGGTGGGGATTGCCCACCTCCCAGGCATTCTGTTCCAGTGTTTCATTTACTTTGGTTTTCTCATGACTAAATCTTGCTCTAGTTCAGATCCAGTTCTTGTCCTAGTACCTTGTGACTAGGTACTAGGTACTGCAGGTCCTCCTCTGCAGCAATATCTCACAGATCTCAGAACTTCTTTTTCTTGTTTTCCTTCATCTTTACTAAAACAAACCAAATTCTTCCACTCGTTTTGTGTAGTCATTCTAGAGGAAACTTGCTTCTTGTCTTTATCTTTTTGAAGTCAATGCAGTAGCCATCACCTTACTTAAAATTTCGCTCCTCAAACTGGACCCAGGTCTTCAGTTGAGGTCTCACCTGTGCAATCTTGAAGAGAAGAATTACTTCATATCCTTGATGTACAATGGATTGTTCATCTCACTCCAGTGTCTGAATTTCTGGCAACTGTATAAAAAGTGATGCAGCTTGAGCTTGGGGTTTCCTCTAAACTCCAGTCCTCTTCTACAAAACTGCAGTTGTTCCCTGAACTGTGTCTGTAGAGCTGATTCTCCACTTAGGTGGAAATAACCTTTCACTTTTGCAAATAATTCTTTATCCAGGTGATGTCTCCATGGTGTTAAAATCATTCCAGTTCTCTCTTCAATGTACTTGGAGCCTTCTTGTTTAATATAACTTTAAGCATAACAGTTAACCTCCCTATTATGAAAATAACAAATGCTAAAAGGACCCTCACTTAAAATCCTTTCGCCATCAGGGACCCACTGATGGCAAGCCCAGGGTTGGCTCTTGAGCACTTTTCCTCCTGGTTAAATTGTTTCCCTGTCATGTCCTGCTGGGCAGTGTCAGGAGCTGTCCTGGTGTCAAGATCTGTAATGTCTCCTGTCCTTCACTGTTCACCAACTGTTATTCTGTCATGGAAAGAAATGACATTACTCTGATCGGATTTAGTCTCAAGGAAGCTCTGACTGGCGTTTTCCTGGTTTCCTTTACATGTATCCTGTTTGTTTGTTCTGGTATTTTGATGGGAACAGAGGATGTGAGGTGCTGGTTACATCTGACTGCTCGTATTTATTTTTTATTCAGGTTTGTAATTTCCCACTCTTCTAATTTCTTTCTCCAACCTAGCATTGTCAAAGGTGTTTTGGCAACCTGCTCTGGTGGAAGGTGTCCCTGCCCATGGTGGGGGGCTGGAACATGATGGTCTTCAAGGTCCCTTCCAAACTCCTTTTTTGTTTCTGTGAAGCTCCCTGTAACATATTTAAGCTAAGTTTAAAAATTCCATTGATTTCCCAAAACTGACACCAGTGCTTTTTATACTGGACCAAATTGCTGATGTGAAACACATCCTGGAGCTCCAGACAGGCCTTGGTTTGGTGCCACCTCATTACTCTTCAGGATTTACTGCTTCACAGAACAGTGACTGCAGAGGCACATTAAAGATACAATATTTCATTGCTCCATTAAGAATTTAAAACATATATGTTATTAGAAAATTGTGCTTTTCCCTTACATTTATGAGGAGATCAAGGCAAAAGCTGGGTAGATAATGAGGCAAAATTTTTGGCCAAGTTATCAGTGACTTTGAAATGATCTTTGTAGCTTTGTTATCTTTCTCTCCAGCATTTTGCCAGCGCTTGGGAAGTGAAGTCATGTCAGCATATTGCTCACAGATGGTGACATCGTTAGATGTGGTATATGGCAAGCAAAGGCTCAGGTACCGTTTGGAGTTAGATTTAAATGCGTTTTAAACGCTACCCTGACCTTGGCACAGGTTGAGAAATTCACCTACGCAACAAATAACAGGAGACAAAAGGAATCAGGAAGGAGAAACTGTTTAAATAGCAGAAGAAATGTATTTAATTGTCCTGATAAAGAAGTGCTGTGTAGTATTGTGAGTGTTCAGGA
This sequence comes from Pseudopodoces humilis, assembly GCF_049639895.1. Classification (NCBI taxonomy): domain Eukaryota; kingdom Metazoa; phylum Chordata; class Aves; order Passeriformes; family Paridae; genus Pseudopodoces; species Pseudopodoces humilis. The sequence continues at coordinate 58,807,696 of NC_142206.1, forward strand.
GATTGTTTGAGATTGTCTGATCCAGGCCATTTTGCCTACTCCCTTTTGGCCTGCAGCCTTGGGAATTCAAGAATAGCCATTAAACAGCAGATTGACCCACCAGCCAGACATCTCCCACTTCATCACCCCATGAAAATGCTGCTGAGTTGCACCAAGAGTTGCAGCTGTATCCATGAGAAGTCTGAATGGTGACGGGGCTGGAATTCAAAACTGACTCCTAGCCCATGGCTGAAAATCCAGAATGATCTGTGATTAGGCTGTAAAGGGCAGGAGCAGGGAGCAGAGACTCCTGAGGTTAGGTTAGATCAGGCTGTTGGAAGATCTACCTGGAAATGGTGTCTAGGAGGAAGTGTCTTTGCTTGGCCAGGGAAAGGACCCAACTAGCCACATTATCCTTTGCCACATTCCAAGCCCCAGCTGGATAGGTCATCATCACAATCCTTTCTGAAAGTCATGAGGATTATTTTCTAAGCTCATAATCATCAGTGTGTCTCTTGTTAGTGTGGCTCACTAATATTTTAAGGTTCCCCCCCGCCAGTTCTTTGTAAGTGAAATGCTGCATCCTTGGTGACCTAACTTTGGTTTAAGCTTCAAAATCCTTGCACAACTCAAAGGGGAATCACAACTCTGCACTCCAGTCTCATTTTGCATGGTGTGGAGAAGCTGCCTCAAATAAGCTGCCTGCTGACTTCTGTCTTCTCTAGAACCATCTATTTTTTTATTTTACTGAGTCCCAAAGCTCGAGTTTTGCATGTTGGTGACAAACCCTTTGTGACTTCGGTGTCTTGGGAGATGGAGAAGAAGCTGATGAAAAGCAGAGTCTTGCTGTCTGCTACATGATTCAGAGAGAGGCTCTGATTCTGGCAGGGTTGTCTGTGAGTTGGATATTCAGCTGTTACTCGGGTTCTAGAGCTGGATTCCTGACTCAGGCAAAACCACTGAAAGGAATGGGAATGTTGCCTGGTGTCAGGGCTGCAGAAGTAGCCTTTGGTCTATTTTTTCTCCTCTGCTGCATTTTGTCTTCTTTCAATCTGCTTGCAAATCAACTGCACTTAGCAGTGCTTAAAGTGAGTTAAGTTTGATCTTTAATCTGTATTTATTTGCAGGTACTCATCTATCAGCCTGTGTTTGTTTCTCTTGCCCTGTTCAATGGCCATTTCTGCAGATCTAACAGACTAGAAAGACTCAAGCTGGGAGAGCAGATCACTTGGGCATGCTCAGCTTTTGTCTGTGGCTTTGTGGAGTGTGTTATTTGAGATCTTTGTAGAAAAGCAAACAGCTGACTAATAACTTTAAATGTTATATACTATTTCAAAGTGATTGCAGCACTGTTAATTTAGTGATCACAGGAAGACAGGACTGTTGTGTGAAATTAGAGAGGATTGTATCTTTGTTATTTTCTTTTATCTAAGGAAGCAGGAAAGCCTATTCTATTAGGTTTTTCTAGAGCAGCAATATGTTCTTATCTTAAACATGCCATGTAACATAAATAATTAACCATAAGGATTAAAAATAGAAATAAATATAGGTTAGTAATCTTGTGTCTAGATGAATCCTCTATTTAAAAAAAATACAGCGTATTTTTCTGTGAGTGTATTCCTTCTGTGAGTGAGATCAAAATTAGATCACTGAATATTTAGGTGCTCTGTCTGTGTTTGACAATTCTCATGTCTCGGTGCTCTTCAGAAGACTGCTGGAGTCTATTTATAGCACAGATTTTGAGCATCTGACACATAAGCTCCTGTGGACATTCAGGTTAGTTTTTAGATGCAGAATACACAGAGCTCGCTCAAGTTGAAAATGCTTTTTTTAATATTGCCTTGTTAAGCTGTCACCTTCTTCTCAGGCTGGGAAATGTGGCCACTTGTGAGCTTAGGATCAGTCTGAAGTAGCTGCTTATGAATAACTCCTTTACAACACGGGAATTTATTTCGGGTTCACACTGATGTAACTGGGATCAGAGCCTTGGGATACACAAACACTTCAGAAACAGAGATCACTTTCAGAGTGCTTTGTGGCATCTTGGAATTTCAATTGGCTTTGAACAAAAATATCGTCTGCTATCTGTGCAGGACAAGGGGGAATGGTTTTAAACTAAGACAGGAAAGATCTGGATTAGATTTTAGGAAGAAATTCTTTACTCAGAGAGTGCTGAGACCCTGGCACAGGGTGCCCAGAGAAGCTGGGGCTGTCCCATCCCTGGCAGTGTCCAAGGCCAGGTTAAATGGGGCTTGGAGCAACCTGGGATAGTGGAAGGTGTCCCTGCCCATGGCAGGGGGACTGGAGCAATATAATCTTTAAAGTCCCTTCCAACCCAAACCATTCAGTGATTCTCTGCATTCTTGAATTCTTGAGGAGTTGAAGATGAATCTCCTGGGGTGGCTAGTAGGGCAAATGAAATATATTCTGCATTCTTCCAGCTCTGTGGAATCATTTGTTAATGATTTTACTCCTCATTAATCTGACACACAGAAGAAAATATGATAAATATCTAAATAAAAGCAAGCTCTACATATTCTCCTCTATGGGATTTCCCTACTTGTCTATTCAGATCTAATTCATGCAGGTCTAATGCATCCAAATTTCCAAGTGTGTCTGCTTGGAAAGCATGTGGGAAAAGAAGTTTTGATAACTCCTGAAATGAGTCTCCTAGCTATCACTGAACCTCTGAGGTCTTTCTGAATTTTCATGAGGACAGCTCTACCTTGGAACCACTTCTCAAGTAATTATGTTCTCTGGTAGTTTGGCTCCAGAGGTTCCCTTCACATCTGAGCTTTGTGATCTGCTGAGATGAAACAGGAAACTAAGAGTTTAAAATGCCTTTGGTGTAAGCTCTGTTCAACCTTTACTGCATTTGGTGCTCACCTGCAGCAGTGAAAAAGAATCCTGGACTGGAATTTTCCTAGCAAGCTGTGAAGAACCTCCAGAGCTGTTGGGTTCTGCAACCACCAGTGCCATACTTGGATTGCAGTGATGTTTGGTGCAGGGAGCTCTGATCTGGTCAGGATTCCTTGGCTAGGTTTGTCTGGCAGCTGGATCAGCTGGGTCTGTGTAAGTGTTCCTAAAGCCTTGTGACTGATAGATGTTTTTAAGGCCAGAAGGGACAATAAAGGTTAATCTGACCTCCTTTATTTTTGTGTTACCTTATATACAAATACCCATTATTATATAGTTTAGCATTTGCTGTATAAACCAAGACATACATCGTAGTATAATTTTAATGCAAATGTATGAAAACCATAGTACAGCAGTCAGTTTTTCTTGAAGCTGTGAGAAATCCCTGGAGAATCTCTGGATGTATTGGCCTCACTCTCTGGATCTTAGCAAGGGAACATGAAATTTTATGCCTGAAGCTTGCTGTGAACTTGGACACCATACTTAGCTCCCAGCCTCCCATATTTGAACAGAAATTGGTCAGTTCCTGCTCTGGGGAAAGTCATTGCAAGCTCAAAGTGAATTTTTACAGCTAGTAATCAATGGGAAAGGGAAGACAATTATCTTTAGTCATGTGATTAAATGCAAACTGGTAGTGTCCAGGCTTGTTTTAGCACCTCATCCTTGGTGTGTTCCTGCACAAGCAGAACTTGCCCATAACTCACCTTCTTTTAGCACTTACCTTTGACCATGGTTATGTGATTTAGTTGACAGACTCTATCTCTGAATGAAGTTTTGATTTCATATTCTAAATATAAAAAGGTACCAGCCTTCATGAGAAATTCTGGTATCTTTGCACTGTAATTCATGAATAACAGTGGCAATCATTGGAGATCTTTCCCTTGGTTTTACCCAGTGAAAACCCACAGATTTTAATGGAAATTTTGAGGATTTGTCCTGGTGCAATTGAGAGAACCTGGCCCATGTGTTGCCTGGTTTTTCCTAAACACATCTTGTGTTTCAGTCAATGCATCTCCTCCCAGAGCACAAAATCATTGAACCAGAAACTTAAAATCCTAGAAGACAATGCAGGTTGGCTAATTTTCATTTTTAATTTCATTGACCTTGACCAATACAATTTTTTCTGTTATCCTTGTTTACTTCAGCTTTTCTTGCCCTTAATCCTCTCCAGTGCTTGTAGGAGGGATGCTTGTGGATACTCAGGAGGAGTGGGCCTCTGGCTAAAGTTGGAATGGTGATGGATATCAGGCCATGGGCATGGATAATCTCTGTCCATATACTAAAGTCTGACCACAGTGAATTAAAAAACCAAATAAAACCACATTAAAGATGTTTTCTTTCACTGTTCTGCCTTTGATCAGTCTAAATCCAGCCTTGCAAGAGTATTTCATCATACATTTTTGTCTATTTTTCATAGTGCATTGCACATCCATCCAGGATAAGAATAATGCAAGGATAACTGCAAGGATCCAGCTGTTTGTTTGTAGTAGAAATTATTCTTTGATATTGAATTAATTAGTTCTTAATGTGGATCAGACTGATTTATATAAACACTTGGAAAGAAAGGACAGAGTGATGACAAAAAAAATTAACTGGTTATGAAGGAATTGAAAAAACAAGACAAAAAATGCTTTATAATTTTGCTACACAGCAAGCTTTTTTCCCCAGCAAATAAGAATTGTTTAGAAGTGTTATAAAGAGAACTGCATTTACTTCATGCTGTCTGATTAGAAGTTCTGGCCTTTTATATATTTCAGCTTGGTGTGTCTGCCAAGCACTCTTATTACTTCAATCAATTTAAATTTGCAAGACTGATGATCCTGACAGAATCCATTGGCACATCATGTGATCCTGGAAGCTAAAAATACCATTCTCTGTGGGGCTTGCTTATTTCATGCTTCAAAGCCTAAGAAATGTTCATTTTAGGAGAGGGGGGAAAAAAAAATAGTTTGCACTTTGTGCCATACCAGTAACTTCTTGAAGGAAAAATACCTGGTGCTTTTCATGGAATCTTGGGGATGTTTTGTTGTTGCAGTAGTGAGCTGTGACTTGTTTTATGGAAATGCCTGGAGATTCCAGTTGGAGAGTGGGAGACAATGTCTGGATACAGAAAATGTCCCCTCTATTGGGGCATGAGAGGGTGAGAGTAGCAAGGAGGATGGGGCACACTCCCAAACCTGCCTTCAGCAGGAATAGGAGCAGGAGCAGCTCTAATGTCTGTTTTCCTTAGTCCATGCTGCCAAGCCTCACATCTTCATTAACTAAGTGATGTTTCCCTGCCCCAGATGTGATGGCTGAGAGAGAGCTACAAGAATTGCAGAGTCTACCCTGAACTGTGACTTTTCATTTTAGAGAGGGTGTTTTAGAGCCTCTGTGGGGCCATCAGGTGTTTGCTTTGACCTGTTTTGGGGTGATCTGGCTCCACCATTCACTGTGCATGTGTGCAAGCCAACACTAGTGGGATGCTTGAATTCTATCTGTTGAAATCTCTGTAAATTGCCTGTAAATCTCTGAATTGTCTTCCTGTGCATGATACAAAGTGCTACTGAGAGCTTTCAAACCTCTCCTCTGTCTCTCAGCACTCACTCAGAGCTGAGGAACCTGAAGAAACTCAGTGCTCTGAGGGCTTGCTCTGTTTGTTGCATTGGTATTAACCTTTGCAGTAGCTACAAGCTGCAATTACATCTCCTGAGAACCTCTGAAATTGTTCCTCAGCTGCAGGTGAAAATAACACTGCACCTCTACAGCTGATTTAAAAGGGTGAAAAAGGTCAACACCCTTGTCCTTCAAAGAGCTGCTTGGGAGGTTGGTTTGGGGAATTTTTGGTATTTTCTATTGAAGCAGGCTGTCCCTGGGAATGGCAGAAACTCCATCCTTGGCTTTCAAGGTTCAGCTGGATAAAGCCATGGCTGACCTGATGTGATGCTGGCCTTGGAACCACTTTGAGTAACAGGTTGGTGGGAAGGCAGGAAATGTCTCCAACATTTCTGTGCCCATATTGCAGAACAGCTGCTTTTTATCCATGCCTGATTAACGAGCAGTGTTTAATTAATGCCCGGCACTCTGTGGGTTTCCAACAATATCTGCTATTGAAAGACAGTGTTATTGTGTTGTGAGGTTATTTTCTTTTCTAATTTTCACCTGCTTCTCTCCACATAGAGTTGGAGTTGGAGATGGGCAGCAGGGCAGGAGAGATATTACTTTATCCAGAACATATCCTGAAGGTTTAGCTTTGGACCTGACTTTGTGTGAGCACGTTTGCCTGCAGAATAGCAGGATCTGAAGCACTTTTTCCTCTGTTCATCCTTCAAATTGGGAGAGCTGAGCTTGAGTTGATCCTTCATGCTTGGAATATTTTCTTTACTTGTGTTATTCCTTATTCCACAAGTATTTGTGCCCTGTCCTGAGATGAGAAGTTTGAGCTATGATGAGCTGTCGTCTTTCAGCTTCATGGATCAGACCTCTCAAAGCTGTGTAATATGGGAAAATTTGGGCTCTTATAACAAACCATAACAAACTTTTTGTAGCTTTTGATGGGCATTTCCATTTTGTCATGCCAGGCTGTTTTGTGACACTCGAGTGTTAACTTCTGATAGAGCTGGCAGCACTTAAAGCTGATAAAGCCGAGAAAGCTGCAGGTAAAGTCTGATGCAAGTATCTGGAAGGGTACTTAGAGAATTGCCTTGTATATTGAAGCATTTGACTCAGCATTGTCCTGGCAGGGACTTAAATTATTTGCAAGTGGTAAGAGTTCTCTAATGGGATGAACAAACACTCAAAGGAAGAGCTAAACAAAAATTTGCAGTTAGGGAAACAGCAGGTTCTCCGTCTTGGTCTCTTTGCTTTCAGAGGATTTTCTGTGCAAACAGCATCTCAGGGTTGCTGCAAAATCTGGGAATCATTTGCTTTTTGGATGTAAATGTGTTCTCATCCTTCAAACAGCATGAGAATGAAAAAAGAATTTTTTTTAGATGGCCCGGGGAAAATCTTCCTTGAAAAGTCTAATAAGGATCAAATTAGTGCAAATAAGATTTGATTAGCTCCAGAAAGGGCAGTTTCATAGGACTAATCCTTGGCTTTATTTTTTTTCTTCCTTGAACTACTTAGTCATCAGGCAAGGGTAGGATTCCTTCTCCTGCTGGAGGCAGGGGACAGACCAACTGATGTCCTGAGCAATACATCCTTATCTTCCCCTCCATATCCATCTCTCTGGTGCAGAACAAAAGTTAAAACCTCATAACATTCGTTCAGGTCTGGCCTTTGCTGATGAAGAATCCCACTAAAACAGGTGCAAACAGTGCCAGTTAAATGTCCAGCCTCCAGTGGAGCTTATTGACTCTCCATCTAAATATAAACACTTGTCAAATCTGTACTTTGGAGCTAAATATAAGTCTGAGCTTGCTCAAGAGAGCGTGTCTGCTGCTCCCATTGGAAACGTGCGAGCTGGGCTGTGGAGAAGGATCCTGCTTGATCTCCAGGGATGGAACAGGAATGTGCGGTGTGTGGGTGGATAATTCAAGGCTGACATTCCTAAGCTGTCCAGTTCCAAGGAGTCTAGGATAACCTAGAAAGGGTTTTAGGTCAGCTGAATAAGGAATGAGGAGTGTTGGAGTTAGAGGCATGTGTGGTAGCATGTTATTTTTTGGTTGTTGTTCTGAAGTGCATTTGGTACCTTTGATAATTATTGGTCCCTTGAAATTCTGTGTAGGATGAAATCAGACAAGACGAGTGGATGGATTTTTAACTCTTCTTGCTCAGCTTTTTTTGCAGAGCTTTGGCTTAGTTTATCAGTAAAGGGAGCTTTTCCTGTCTCTCTGGAGTCTGTTATTACGTTTGCAAGGAGTCTTTGATGGTGAAAGGAAGTATTGAGTGAAAGTAAATCATTCCTAATCCCAGCAGCAGAGCCTGCTCCTTCCTCGATAACCCAGACAGCAACTGGCTGAGAGAACCTGATAGAAATTCATGGGCTCAAATAACATTCTGGCAATTCGAAGCAGACCAAGTTCATCTTAAATTTACTTTGTCCCCTAAAAGATGAGCTTGGTGAGACATGCCCTTCAGGGATAAGTTCCTCTAATCATAAATAAAACATGCGCTTTCCAAGGAAGGCAAGGGAAGGAAACAGAACTGAAAGATTCAGCAGTAAATTAAGACTATTGCTTTGCTTTACTGTGGTGCTTTTCTTAACAGTGTTGCTGTCAGTTTTGGTTGATGCAGGCAAAGGTTCTGTTTTGATCTCTCCTCAGTCCCTTGAATTTTGCTTTATACTGCCGTGAAATGATTCAGGGTGTATTAAGTAGATTTATTTCTGCTCCTGGTACTTAATTATGCTTTTGAAAGAAAGAAAAATTTAAATTTGGGATCAGATTGTCTGCTAGTTACACTAAGTTCTCTTCCACCTATTACTGCAGCTGCTGAATTTCTGGCTCTCAAACATCTTTATTATAGAGCAAAAAAATGTGTGAGGCAGGAATCAATGCCTTATGTAATCAATCCAGCTTCTGCAGTGAACTTCTTATGCTTTAGCTGGATTGCTAACAGAGCTTTTGTTTATCAAAGACGAGGTTTTTCTGTCTTTAGGAAGATTCTTTAACTGCTGGAGCAGATAATCTCCTGTAGGCTGTAGAAGAGATACTGAGGTCAGCACAAAGCGCTGTGATTTGTCCAGCTAGGCTGGTAAAAAAACAGGCACATTTTCTAGAAAAAGCACATTTGGAGAAGCTGTTCTTGTCTTGCGATTAAATGAAGTAAAACATGGTATAAAAGCATTGCTGTGCTTGACCTTTTAGTGGGAACTTTATGGTTCTCTTCAGAAGGAGATGGCTTGGATGTGCAGTAACATACGTTGATCCAAGAAGATTTCTTCCATTGAGTTTGATTTGGTGTTGAACATTTGAAAAATAGGAAGAAGATCTGAGCAGCAGTGAACAGTGGTGACAAACAAACCTTCATGTCCTGGCATTTATTTCAGGGGCCACTTTCTGACTGCTTTCCTCAGACCTGCCATGCTGTTCTGTTGGATGGCAATAGCACAGGTTGAACACAATTTCCCCTTACTCCATTCCGTGGACTTTGGCATATTTTTGCCATCAATGCCAGCAAAGAATTGCTCCCAGGATCTCAGTCCTCAGGCTGTGTAGGCATTCCAGTTCATGAGAGCTTCCCAATCTCTGCATGCCATTCTTTGGGCCTCACATTTCCTAGGAAACACAGAGCAGTACCAAGCCTTTTGTGGAACTGCATGTCTAAATCAGCAATGCCTGGTGAATTGCATTGCTTAATGGAATGAACGCTGCTATAATCCTAAGTAATCACCAATATGCTGGCGTCTCAGGGGAGGAAGGAAAAAAGAACCCATGAAATCAGTTTTATTGAAACAGTAACGAAGTAGATTGCCTGGTGTGTACATCGCTGGATTTGTCACATTGGGTTGCAGCAGAAGCTATTATTTTGTGCTGAACTGTTTCACTTTAAGGAACAGCAAAATTATATCCGTGTTTGATTACTTGGAGCTGTAGTAATGGGGCAGGTGAGAGCACAATCCTCCTTTTACTCTAAGAAGAGTATTTTTTCTCATACTTTATTTCTCTGTCTTGTTGACGCAACACCACAGCACAATAGTCCAGGGTCTTCACAGAACATTTAGAAATTTTGATCCTCAGATAATTCCACTAAATGCATTGCTGAAGTGTGGCTAATTTTGCAGAGGGTACCAGTTTTTCCCTGCATTCAGCAGGCTTTGCTCTGCCCCTGCCGCTCAAAGCGTCATTTGTAGCTTCCTGCTTTTAATTGATAATTAACCAGATGCACGTCCCATTTTGCTTGGGATCCTTTCTGTTGTATGATGAAGGGTCCAACACTGCTGCCTGTGGAGAGTGAGAATGGGCTGAAGGGCTCTGGTGCATTCCAGAATGTCCGAGGTGACTTCGGGACCTTTCCATGCTCAGAAGTCATTCTTGTGTCCTCCACACCTGATGCTCTTCTGGGCCATCTCAGTCTCTGATAAAATTTCCTGCAGTGGCTACTCAATTCCAGGTCTGCTCTTGGGGATTTTCTAGAACAAATCAGAGCATCTCAACTTGAGGCCAGCGCCAACTTTTTAGCCCTTCCCAACCTCTGCATTGAGGAGGAAGGAGCACAGGGGCCAGCACTTCCCATAATTCAAGGAGAAAGAAGTGTCAGACAGAGACTCCAGATGTGTCTGCCCTGCAGGCAGGAGGATTAGCTAAAGGTGCAGATGAATGCTCTTCCACCCCAGCTTGGCACTTGTTGAGTCACATTTACTCCCTCTGAGGAGGGCAGTGCAGCATCCAACTCCGCGGAGTGAAATCAGAGAATCATCATGGAATGGTTTGGTCTGGAAGGGACCTTAAAGCCCATCTCATCCCACCCCCCTGCCATGGGCAGGGACACCTTCCCCTGTCCCAGATTGCTCAAAGCCCCATCCAGCCTGGCCTTGGACACTTCCAGGGATGGGACATTCTCTTCCAGGGATGAATGAAATGGAGCTTAATGATTGTCTTTGAAAGTTCCCTGCCAGAAAACCAGTGCATCCTTCACCTCTGACAGTTCTGAATGTTGTGGGATGGTTTTGCCTAAATAGTTTTGCCCTGCCTGTGGGAGGGGTTTGACATCTGTCCATGCTTCTTACTTCTCTAAATACTTAGAGTCAACCCAAGGAGGTTTAGAAATGGTTGTGCTCTTGGTAGGCTTCTTCTTCCTGCACCACCTAATGCTTCAGAGTTCTTCAGCTGATCTTGGGAATGAAATACTTGTTTCAGGTTTTGGATATATGGTTGTGTTTGGAAAACTCAGCTTATCACACACAGGATTACAGCTCTTGTTGTTTGGATTGGCAATTTTAATTCAAAGTCCCTCTGTTTGCTTTGTGCCTGATCCCATAGCAAATGTGAGGGTACAGTGAATTTTGCTGTGAAACTCAGGAATGTATTTTAGATGAGCTGCTTATATTGGTCATGCCCTGCTTTTAGGTGGAAGAAATGTTAAAACTTGACCTCTTCTTTCAGCCTTACCTTCAGATGTGCAGTCTCAACTTACCTGGATGTGCTTTCCTTTTTTTTTCTGCGCGCCCATATAAGGCACACGGCCTAAGCCAAGTTCAAATTATCTTTATTTTTCTTCTTATTTTTATTGGTACTGTTTCCTTGGTCAGTGCAAGAGCAACCAGAAGCTGGCTCTACTTGCATATGATCCATCACTGTTAGAAGACATTGGTTTGCTGCTGGAAGGTGTCCATGCTGTTGACTGAACGCTACAACTTTCCCTCCTTCTCCAGCCTGTATCAGACATGCATTTTTATCAATATGTGCTGGGCAGCAAGCAGTGCAGTGTGAAGGGCAGCCAGCTGAGGCAGGGCAGATCTCTGATGGGAGCAGTGGATTTATCCCATAAAACACAGCTGGGAATTCTCCAGCTGACAGATGCCAGGAGATGGCAGTTTTTAGGAGGGATGGCATTCCTGTGAGGATGCTCCATCTGAACTGACAAATGAGGAACATCTTTCAGGTCGAAGAAGAAATTCTGACCGAAGGGAGTAACCAGTACCATGGTGCTAGGGCTGTGCTGCTGGAGCTCAGGACTTGTCATTTTTAGGAGTTTAGGGTATCAGGGTGGGTGGAATCCACCACGAGAGCAGTGCTGAAATGGGGATTACAGGAGTTGAAGAAACTCCATCTTTGGAGACATTAAAAACTCAAATGGGTGAGGTCCTGGGCAACCTGACCTACCTGTGATGTGGGGCCCTGGCCTGAGCAGGTTGGACAAGCACATGGAGGTCCTCTCCAGCCTCAGTTACTCTGTCATTGCCACAGTTATCACCTGGGCAGCTTGGAGGCCCCAGAGGGGAAGGCAGGAGCCTCACCATAAAGTTGTGATGCTCTGAGACATTCTGAGAGTTAAAAGGAATAAATTTGATGCTCACAACTAGGCCTGAAATTGAGAGAAATCTTTCCAAGAACTGTTTTGTTGTGGGAAAGCACAAGTGACCTGGAGGGGATGGAGTGTCCCTCCCAGCTTGGCAGCCTTTGGCAAGGCTTGTCTTCAGCAAATGCTACAGTCTGTTTCTGGTTCAGCACGTGAGGGTCACATCCCAGCTGCTGCAGAGTAAAATTTAAACAGTTTGGGCCAGTCACTTAGGATCAGTTTCTGTGTTTTGTCAAGGTCACTCCAATGCTTTTTGCTGAGAGGAGACTGAAGATGCCTTTTGTGGCTGAGCCAAGTATGGGATATGTCTTACACCAAGAGGGGGTAAACTGGCCCCAGCCACATTTCCTGTGCATGTTGTGGTTATTTCAGATATGTGGGAGCAGAAAACATTGACAGCAGTGATTACCATGCTGCTAGCACACATCAGTAGTGTTCCCTAAAATCTGTGGAGCCGATTCACCTGCTTAGAGCACTCTTCATTTCAGAGTCATAAAGGCTCAGGAGGGATGTCTGAGTGCTCCTGCCTTTGTGGCACAAGGCACGAGGTGGAAGTGGGCAGTAGGCACAGCCACTCCTTCTTGCATCACCCCTTCTCCAGGTTTGCAGCTGTCCTGGTGAAAACAGCTCCTGCTGTCCTCCAGAAAGGCTGTGTTGGACACCAGGCCATCCATCACAGCACAGCCTGGCAGCTCCTGAGGCTGCATGGTTGTGAAAATCCATGGACAGGAGAACAAGCTGTTCCACTTCAGGTCTCTGAAGTGGATTTGTGATGTCGGCACAAAAGCCAGCTCTGTCCTGGAAACAATCTGCTGCATCTCAGTAAGGGGAGGTGCCAGAGCTGCCTTCTGCCACAGGGATGTTCAGGACAGCTGTTCTGTGTCTGCCCTGAGCAGTGGTTGACCCAGGTGGCCTTTCTGACCAGGAGGCCCTGTCCCTTTTCTTGACGGTGGGCCCTGCTTGTAGCACTGCTCCAGTAGTTTTGCTTTTCTGTCTGAGGACTTCACAGTATTTTTTTTGCCTACACTGTTGTTTGCCTTTACATCATTTCCCCTCCCTGCCACGTTTGGGGTAAAGTCAGGAGAAGCTTTTTCCCTGCTTCCCTTACAGTCGATGCTGGTACTGTGAGGAGCCCAGGGGATGCTGAGAAAAACGAGATAGGATATAAAAAACCTGCACCTTTATGTAACATACTCCTCTTTCCCATTCTGAGAGGAGATCACTGGTGTGCCTGATCTGATGGGGAGAGGTTATCCATGTTCTGCTCAGAGATGCTCTCTCCCCTTTTCCTTTACTCTGTATTTTCAGCACATTCCCCATGGGGGTGATGCCAACTTGTCTTGTGTGGTTCAGCACCATTTTACTGCCTCACATGACATGCAAACCCCACAGATGAATGAATGTCAGCAGGAAGCAAAACCAGCTGATACTTTTGTTTGGAAGCTGCTATTTCTTTCCTTTAACCACCAAGACTTTGAATTGTGAAATACTGTCCCTCTCCTAGGAGCTGTAAATAAGACAACTCTGGGTTTTCTAGGCTCTGCCTGTTTGAGGTACAGCACTCAGAGGGTGATGTGTTTGTGTATCTCACCTCTGGTTTGCTGTGGCTGATTTATGGTTGACTTTGCAAGCCAAGTTCTACATGGGTTATAAAGGTATGCAGTGGAAATTCATGGGGAAAGCAGCCTTTTGGAGCAGGTTAGAAATAAATGTCGTACAAATGGTAATGTCAGTTCCTACCTCAGCTGTAAAACCAGTGCCGTAATTTAAAGGTATTAAAATTAAATAGACTTATAAAGATGCATCTCTGTAGCACAGACCTTGCTTGCAGCTGCAGCAGACAATGAAGGGTTTTTGTGGAGCCTTTGGCTCTGCTCTGGAGCTGAATTCACTGGGCACACATTGAATATGAAGGAATATACACATCTCTCAGGCTGATCTCAGTTGAAATCTGTGCTGTGTCAGACAGGTTCCTTTAGAATAAAAATGTGCTCTTTGATTTTGTGAGTAGTTAGGTGAAAAGGGCACAGACTAACAGGCCAAAAAAGAAATTGTAGTAGTAGCATACCTGACAAATCAGTTTGTGGAGATGTGGAGTGGCTCTGTGGCTCAGAGCAGGGCAAGGCAGCTCTCTGAATCGTTGTCAAGTTGCTGGAATAAAGTATCTACTTACGTGGGCAAAATAGCTCATTGTAATGCTTGAATAGACTGTTATTTAAAGGCCCATGAGTCTCATTCTATATAGAGCAACATTTCAAGGGGTAAAAAGACTAAATTTATATTGGTATTTTATTAAAATTTATGCTGGCACAGCAGCACTGGAGCTCCAGTGGAAGCTGAGTTGGCTCTTTCATTCAAAGTCGCAGTTCTGCCTGCTTTATAACTTAGTGAAAAATTACCTGTAGAGATGAGGTTTCTCATCCTGATCTCAGCCCACCAGGATGTTTGGTCTTTTAAGTGCTCCATAACCACTCTCTGCTGCTGTGGGTGTTTAAATGATGGGGCTGGAGAAGGTGAGGCTTTCTCTATATTTAGGGCTTGATGCTTTATTATCTTACTTAATTATTTCTTTGCTCTTACAGAGGCTGGGGACATGGCTTCAGTGGAAAAAGCAAGGGAGCTCCTCAGCCTCTGTCCCACGTGGGAAGGGGCAGGGAGGCACAAGGACAAGGAAAGGATTTGCCTCCCCTGCACAGGCCAGCCAGCAAGAGAGCCCAAAGGCAGCTTGGCCAATTTTGTGCCCTGGCCCACACTCCATCCTCAGTTAATTAGCTCCAGCTTGTAGACACGGGAAAGGCTGAAGTCATCTCTGTCATCTCTTGGCTCCAGACCTGTCACTTGGCCTTTTGCCCTTTGTGCTGCAACGTGCGTGGCTCACAGCAGAACAGGAGCCCTTTTTACACTCATCCCACGCTGCTAAGGAAAAGGAAAAATAATATTGTAGCCCTCTTTGTACCTGGAAATAAAGCTGACCTCCGTTTACTTCCATACAGCGCAGTCTGGATGGCATTGCATCTGTTGTGCCTCCTCGTTCCTGTAGCCTCTCTGCTCAGGGGATTGTGTCTGTTGGATTTATGGCTGTAAGGACCTCGCTGAGGAACTGTTGTTACAGTATTTTAGACAGACTGGGAGGATATTTCAGAGGCTTTGGGTTTTTTTTTTTAAGGGTAAAGTGTGTTCTCCTTCAAAATTTATTTCCATTTTTCCTTATTCTCAAGTGTTTGGACAAACTGAGCCCTGTGCCGGTTCCATGAGGAATTTTTGTTATAAGTGCTGGGATAATTTGTCCACGGCAGCCTTGGCCCAGGTGATGTCAGAGTTGACTCAGTGAGATGTCCTTGGAGACAGCAGCCACCTGTCTTCACTGTTCTTTTGATGTTGGAGCCTGGCAAATTCCTGCTAGGGATGGCTGGCTGTGAATCCTTATTGAAATTCTGGCCCAGTACTGCCTTAAAAACCCTGCAGCAAGTGTTCATGTTTAGAAAGAGCTGTGGACTGAAACCACCACCTGGCTTCTGGTTCCAGAGCAAAGTCATTCCACAGGGTCTGCTAGAGATGTCCCTCACAGATGTTAATGCTTCAGGAGGATTTGCTTTCCCATCCCATGACTTCCCCATGTGGTTTCGTCCTAATGGATGCCAAGGTCACCTCTGAAGTCCTTGTACTGTGTAATATTCCTTGCTAGATAATTACAACCTGCCTGCCCAAAGGCCCTCTTGTAGTTTAATCCATGCCAATCCTCCTCTGCCTTAGAGTCACCTTTATGGGAGCCAGTCACATGTGGCTGATTGGCTTCACCTCAGGAATGTGGGATGTGGATTAGCAATCCTCAAATCTGAAGTGGCTCAGGACTCCCAAGGATGATGTGCCTTCCATCAAAGGAGTGAAGCAGCTGCTGATCAGTTGTGGATAGGAAGCAGGACTTGTGTGGGGTGAAAATACATTGGAAGTTCTTGAAAGATGAAGTCAGGAAAAGCAATGCTTCAGTTCTGCCTTTCTTTGAGAGCCAGAATGTAGGTGTCCTCATTTTTTTTTTAACTTGTGACTTTGTCATCCAGGATATGGCCAAAAAGTGAGGCTAAAATGAGCAACTTGTTCTCTTTTTTCTTTCCCTCCACCGTTGATGAACATATGAGCAAGGACTGTGACCTGAGACTAGAAAACATCTGGCTTCTTTCACTTGTTCTGTCCTTGCTTCTCAATAGGCAGAGGGAGGTCTTTTGCGGGGTGCTTTTATGATGCTGAAGCTCAGGTGAAAGCCCCTGCCAGGGCTGGTGTGCTGTGCTCCCAGCACTCCTGATCCCATGTTCTTGCCTGTTTTGCTCCAGCATTGTCCTGCTCTGCAGTGGTTTTTATGATCTGATTGAGTCAAGGTGGTTACGTTTGGATTCTCTGTCTTGGCTGAGTTGCTCATGCAAAGTCTCCCTTAGCTTCTCCCGGTGCTGTAGGAGCTGTTCCCTTCCCACCTCCATTATTTAGAGCTTGGTACAGCAAAGCTCTTAAGCCCATAGTTTATTCTGAGCCTGCAGATGATTTCACTGAGAGCAGAGTTTGGGTCTCTGTTCCAGTTTTTGTTGTGGTTATTTCAATGACAATCAGAGAGCCAAGATAAGACAGGGAGAACGGCAGACATGAGCTTGAGGATTTTTAATTGCTCTCATCTCTGCAGCAAAGAAACCAGTGGAAAGATCCTGTGAAGTGATGCAAATACAGAGCAGATGCTCCAGCTGGGCTGGACTGGTTCCAGATCTGTGTCTTGATGAGAAATGTGCTCCTTGGATCTCACTGGCATTTGGGGGAGGGGTTGGGGGAAAGGTTGGGGAGATGCTGGTGGTTCCACTGAGGAGCAATGTCTCTGCTGGTGACAGGCCCAAAAGTGGCACTGCCAGCGAGCAGCTCCTTCTGTCAGTGCCCAGCTGTGGCTGGGATGCTCTTGAAGCACCTGGCTTTACCCAAGGCCTGTCTGATTTGATGGCCAAGCCATTAAAAATTATGTGGCAGAGAAATGCTTAGGAATTTTCTGCTTTGGAAGGCAATATTGTTGCTTGGTTGATTTGAAAGCCCATTTATGGCATCAGGTCAAAGGCAGTTGCTTCTGCTGCTTCCCAGTTAGAAGACTTACTTATTGATGGATGACTGAAGTGAGGAAGTGAAAATTCTTGATGTATTTTTTCCTCCTGGAAGAGTTGGCTTGATACCACAGTGGTCATTTCTCCTCTCCTCCGGTTAGCTCCGTGTTTATCTTAGGAATGTGATGGCTCTGCTAATCATTGTGGCTGTTTCGATGCTGTGGACATATCATCTATCAAAACTGGCCTCTGCCCCTTCAGTGACCCATTTTCCTTCTGGAATGTTCCGAGGATGTGCCATGGAGCAAGTTCTGTCTTTCTGACATTACAGATGAGGAACTGCACTAAACTTTTCTTCTTCCTTTTCCATGTCTTCCCCTTACAGATGCTTCTCAGTAGGTTAATTGGGCAAATCTGTGCAGCAAAAAAATTTTCTGAGCACCCCACATCAGCCCTGTGGTGGGAATGCTGTGGAGGGAAGCATCAGGCTCATTTTTTTGGCATCAGTGTCCAGGAGTATCAAGGGGTTCAAGAGTTCAGGGTTTTTTGCTGGTGAGTCAGCACTGAGGAACACGTGAGCTTTCAAACATGTGAAAGAAAGGACAAATTGTTCTCTGGGACTGTTGTGGGTAGGGCAAGAGGTATTTGGCTGATAAAAAGGAGTTTGGCTTTTTATCAGGAGATACTTTCCCATTATTTGGTAGGGAGGAACATGTGAAGCAGTGGGACTGACTGAGGAGGGGACTGTGGAGTACCCAGTGCTGGTGGCTGTGTGAACAGGATGGATCCTGCTTTATGGGAAGGCAGAGAGGGCAGGGAATGTCATGGTGCATGTGGTACCAGCCAGGCCAGGCTCTGCAGTGCCCATGTTTGATGATGAAGCACTGAGGGGCTCCTGAGTGGCAGAGGATGGAATGGGCAGGGCTGTCTCCAGGTAAATTTCAGTGGATTTGGTACTCAGGGTGCTCAGAGAGACCCTGAACTCAACTTAAAGGGCTTAAAGGAATAGTTCACATCATAAGAAGGTTCTCGTGGAAAAACCCCACAAAATTAAAAATCCTGAGATGACATTTGCTGTATTATCAGCCTGTGGCACTGAAACACTGCGAGTCAGGCAGCAGGAACTGAGCTTCGTGCTCTGCTTCACCCTGCACAGGCTCTGGGTGCGTGGTGCTGATTCAACTCCCTCAAACGGCAGAAAACAAACACAGAAAGAGGGGGTGGGAGGAAGGCACCGCAAATATTCTCTTCATTTCTTTCATCTTTCCAAACTTGCAGTTTTAAACACCATAAGCTGTGGGGGGGGTCGAGATTGGGTGACTGGAAGGAAAACCAGGATTGCTGTGGAATGGGGCATGGAGAGACCTTTCCCAATAATTGGCACAGTGCAAAGTTCACCTCTAACTGTGCAAGTCAAGGGGGTCTTACAGGCACTCTGGAGCAGAATCCCAGCCTTCTAGAAACATGAAAGTTGCAAAGTTTTAATGAGAGTGCTGGCAGCAGCGTGGGGAGCAGGATTTACCTTCCTGCCCTAAGGAGAGCATTAGGTGAGGGTGGGAGGTGTGATTCATCCTGGAGCTGGTCACCATAAACTCTTTGGAAGCAGCAGAGCTGCTGCTCAGGCAGGAGGGAGGGATGTGTCTCTTTGCTGCACTCAGCCTGGGATGGTGCCATCATCGTCTCAGCCTCTCTACAGCCATGGTTTGATGGCCAAAAAAAAAATAAAATCCTGAGTTATAATCCTAAAGAAGCCCCTTGAGCATCTGGGTGAGAGGGCTGGGGTGGGTTGAGCTCTTTGTTTATGGAAATGTGCCAGCAGATGTTCTGTGCTCACTTTCCTCTTCCTCTTGTTCAGATAAGATCACACTGCCCCATCTTTGCTGTACAATTTTGGCAGTGGTGTGCTTGCACCCTGCCAGGCACAGGGTTTCTGTGGTTGACTAACAAGACAAAGCTGCCAGCCTTGGTGTTCAGCAAATGACCTCAGTTCTCAATCTTCTTTCCTGAAAACACCAGGTTGTAGGAAATGGTACAGAGAAAATGCATCTGAGAAACTGCACCATGTTCTCAATAGATCATGGTTTCAGATGCATGAAAAATGGAAGAATTTCTCCCTTTGCTATATTTTAGCATGATTTCTTGAGAGGCAGTTGATACTGTGTTGGTGAGGATCTGTTTTTTCTTAGTAACTTTTGAACCCCATTGCTCCATTTGAAGCAAATTATACAGATCTTGGGGTTACTTGAATTCACAAAATATTCAAATTGGAGTAAGTTTCATAATTAGTATTAAGATCCTATAAATTCTATTACAACACTGACTAATTTCCATGTCAATACTAACTAATTCTGTTATTTAGTACTGAAATTTAGAGAGCTGATACAAGAGGCTAGTGTGGAGTGGGAAATCCTGAAGAACCAGGCTTTGCTGGCTCTGCTGTTTTGGATTTGCTTATTTTCATGTGAGACAGAGCCAAGGGGACTGCAGCATGTCCAGCAGTGACTGGAAGTTTAAAAAAATAAATAAATAAAAAAAATCAAGGTTTTCAAGAGGATTTTGGTTTTGTGTCACTTTTTATTTTATTGGTGCACCAGACTTTTTCTTCCTCTTATATTCAAATGAGGACATATCCACCTATTTCTTAGATTCTGCCAAAACTGAAGGAAAAGTACTTTATCATGCAATTCCACATTGCATCTATGAATTGATGCATTTTCCACATGATATTTCTGAGCAGTTGTTGATGCTGATTAAACCAAGTCTCTAGTTTGGTTGACAGCTAAATAGCAAAGACTTGGCCAAACTTTCTTTGCAATGGGCCACCCTGGGACTGCAGATAAAATTGCAGATGTGAATTTTTATCTCACATGCCCTGGCCCCATCAGGTGCTGGGGTGGAGGCATCTTTCAGACAGACATACACAGACACCCAAACACGTATCCAGGTGTAGCAGGAAGGATGGGCAGTAGGGAACAGGGATTTTCACTTTTGAAAAGGATGTGATTAGTTGTGTTGGAGCTGCTGAGCAGCTCTGGGCCCTGTGGGGTACTCAAGTGGCTGTGGACACTGTTCCAAGAGAATGAGTGAGGGTTTTGAATAGTCACAGCTCATCCTCAGGTAGGAAAACCTTGCAAATCTTGGAAAATCTTGCAAATGCAGTGCTGCAGCCCAGCTTGTACCATATCCAGGTAGAGAGAACAGATGTTACATCAGCTTACAGCCTTAGCTCTGTGTCCACAATGCTTCACTTATCTGCTTCTCCTTCCTGTGATCCTTGCCTAAGAGGGACTTGTGACCGTGGTGATAATTATATCTCTCTATATATGTCTTCATATTCTGCTCCTTGAAGTGTCTGCAAGCTTCCTCTTTGATGTGATTCTGCTCCCCAGAATACATTATACTTTCCCAAAATGAGTACTGTGCTTGTTATAATTATTGCAGAAGTGCTGAGCATTTTCAAGTGCTTTTCATCATCCCCAAATGTGGAAATAGATGACTTGGCACTTTCTTTTTACTGCCAGCTGCTAAAGAGGCCAGTTCTGGATTAGGAGAACACAGTGAATCCATTGCAGAGGAATGTCTGTGGTGGTTGCACAGGACTGGATTTGTGTAAGGAATGTTACTGTGTAGGGCTGGAGGTTGGGGTTTATCTTCTACCTTGTATTAGACTGGGATTTTAAACTTTAATTTGGTTTCCAATTGTGCTCAGTTTTCAAGGGCAGGGGCTGGAATGGGGCCTCAAGTGTCTGGTGGAAGAAATGGCCCCTTGTGCTGTCAGTCATAGAATCACAGAATCACAGACTGTTTTGGGCTGGAATGGACCTTAAAGGCCATCCAGTCCCATGAGCAGGGACACCTTCCACTGTCCCAGGTTGCCCCAAGCCCTGTCCTGTTTGTCTTTGGACATTCTAGGGATGTGGCAGCCACAGCTTTTCTGGGTGACCTGTGCCAGGGCCTCACTGGCCTCATTGTATAAAAAAATTCTTCCTAATATCTAGTGTGAGTCAAATTGGTTTTGGTGTAAAACTTAACTAATTGTTTGGTGGGCCAAGTAAACCCCACACTGAGGTGGGATATGTGAGCTTCATGCTGTACTAACAAAGGGCAGAGTTTGAGTGATTCTCTCTTAGCACTCCAAGTCTGTGTTAATATTCCAAGAATAACACTTGTTGTCATCTTCATTGTGGAGGAATTCCCACATTCTTATAACAGGTGTTTGCTTATTAATAATTTCTATACCAGTAGGAACTAGCACTAGTAATGATCATGGAATGATTAGGTTGGAAAATCCCTCCAAGATCATCGAATCCAACCATTCCTCCAGCACTGTCAAGGCCACCACTAATCCACATCCCCAGGTGCCACATCCACAGGGCTTTTAAATCCCTCCAGGGATGGGGACTCCACTGCTGCCCTGGGCAGCTGTGCCAGTGCCCTCTCAGTGAAGAGATTTTCCCTAATATCGAGTCTAACCATCTGAAATTTGAGGTGGTGTCCTTGTTCCCTGGGAGCAGAGCCTCCCCTGGCTGTCCCCTCCTGTCAGGGAGTTGTGCAGAGCCAGAAGAGTCCCCTGAGCCTCCTTTTATCCAGGCTGAGCCCCTTTCCCAGCTCCCTCAGCTGCTCCTCATGATCTGTCCTGAAGATTTTAAACTGGAGTAGGCATCACCTACAGCATCCAATGTCACCCAGACTACACAGCTCAGCCTGGGGGGGCTCCCCTACCAAGTAACTTCTTTCTAAAATAGTCTTTAAAAGCTTGGTTTTCAGAATTGTACTCAAATAAGCCAGTGACTGTCTACAGATTAATTTCCATCTCCAGAATTTTGCTTCTCTCCTCAATTTCTAACAAAAGCATTGAGAGCTACTTGCAAAAAAATACTGGTATTTCAAATTATATCCCCAGTGAGAATTCTCAAGAGAATTCAGCTCCCCAGACAGTTTAATTCAATTTGTTGTCCTTAGAAAGAAAGCATACAACCTATTATTTTAGGGAATAGGACGTAGGCTTTTTTTAGCTGCACAAACATATTATGAACACAATAAAGCCAGATAATTCTTTGCATACAATTAAAAAAAAAATAAAATTTTACCAAGCCTTCAATAAACTAATTAATCACTAAGGAAGTCTCCTACTGTGAAACACAGAAACCTCTCCAGCTGAATTTGG
Source organism: Pseudopodoces humilis (assembly GCF_049639895.1). Lineage (NCBI taxonomy): Eukaryota > Metazoa > Chordata > Aves > Passeriformes > Paridae > Pseudopodoces > Pseudopodoces humilis. The sequence goes on from NC_142206.1 coordinate 58,829,770, forward strand.
TCTTTGCAGTTGAGCCACATTACCTGAAGACATTTGTAGTTCGCTGGAGAAACTTCTCCTTCTGGATTAATACTACTTTTTAAAAATAACCCTGACCCTTCATAGCTGGAATTGCTCAAGTGTCAGATTTAATGATGATATATCAGTTTGGCTAATGAAAGCCAAAAGCCAGCTTGTCCTGCAGAAGATTTGCAGCTTCTTACAAAATGAATTTCTCTCCAGTGAGGATTGTTGCGGAATGAGTGTGATGTTGTTGGCTGCTTTGGGATTCTCCAGGGGACAGAAAATCCCGTTTCACTTGCCAGCTTTAGCTTCTCTTCTGAGAATCATGCATGTTTTTACTACAGGATCAGTGATGTGGCATCATTTGTGTCAGTCCCTTTCCCTTCTCTTACTTCACTGCTGCTGGATAAGAAGGTGGAGGTCAATTGTGGCACATTCCTGCAGGGATTACAGGTGGTGGAATCTTCTTGGTGCTGATTCATTTTGTTTTTAATTTCTGACAAGTTCAAAACAAGTCCATTTTGTTGTTAATAAGTACTGGTTTGGCCTTCAACCCTTCCATCTTGTTCTTTACATTGCTGGCTCTTCATTCACAGATTTCAGACACAAGTTCCTGTAATCCTCCTTTTGAACTCATTTTCTCAGGATACCAGGCAGTCAGCGGGGGTTGCTGTCTTTCTGGGTGTGTGATGTTCATTTCGTCCTCTTCTGAGTTTTGAACCTCATGGACCATCCAGAAGGTTAAAGAGACCCCAAACTCTTGCAATCTCATTTGAATTAAAATTGGAAGGTAGCCTTTTTGCTAGTTCTAGGCATGCAGCAGGCAGGGTAAGGAAATAATTCCTCAGAAACTCAGGGAAAGTCTGTTGTATGAGCTCAACCCTTACTGGACATCAGAAGGAGAAGATGGTCCTTATCCACTGCTGAAATTCTAAAGTCTGAATTTGCATTGTCTTGGATACCAAAGCTGAGTCATTGCAGGAGACAACATTGAGGAAACCAGGATTTCTAATGGAATCACCTCTGATGTTCCCAAATGGTTTTACTTTGTCACAGTTCTTTCCCTGTCAGGCCTGTGCTTAAGCTTGTTGTGGACTCTATGCATGTATACTGAGGAAATTTGGAAAAGCAGATGGGTCATATGTGCTTTCCTCCCCCCCTGTAAACCCATAAAATGAATATGTAGACCAAGCATTCTTTTAATTTTTTGCTTACCTCTTCAGCTGTGTTTTATACTTTCAAGGTTGCATGTGGTCATCTGGATCAAGTAGCTTTGCAAGAGCTGTTTGTGAGCTGGAGAACAGCTCAGCCTGGAGCTGCTGAGGGCTGAACCTCAGAAGTTTTGTATTGCACTGGGATGGCTGAGGGTCCAGGCACTCAAAACAGGTCTTCTCCCAGCTGGGAACCAAGAGGTGGAACTTCTGTCATGACTGGATAGTAGACAGTATCTGTATCGTGTGAACATCACTCAGAGCCTCAGAAATGGATTTTAGTGACTCAGAGGAAACGGCAGCACCACAGTTCTCAGATGTTCCCAGCAGGTACTTTGGTTTGTATAAAATTCATTTTGTTCTCAGGCTGGGACCTTGCTGCCCTGTCAGCTGCAGCAGGGAACAGCTCTGGTGGGAGTTCTGCTCTGGACTCCCCACACAGGGTCCAGAGGCTCCAAATGCTCCCCTTCTGCACAGAATCCAAGCTAGTTTCTTGAGCCTTTGGGTGTGATTGCTACATGTGGTTCACAAAACTTGTCCCACCTGACCAAAGCAGGGTTAAAGTGCGGAGAATGTAATTTGGAAGGAAAGTGCAATGTGGGTTTGTGAGGCCGTGGGTGACCATGAAAAATCCAAAGCCCTGGAGGGTTGAGCTTGCTGCCTGTCAGTGTTTCTGAGGTGAGCACACAGGTGTGGTATAAAGAGTGGGTTCAGCACATGTGCTTAGATTTATCTGCATTTAAACAGTGTCTGCTGCCCTGTGCTCTGCTGCCCTGCTGAGGCTGGGGCTGCTGTGGTCTGAAGTGCTTTGCACGTCACCTCAGCAATGCAGGACCTGCTGCCTTCCTGCTGTGGCAATGTGCTCCAATTTCATGCCCAGTGTATGAGCTGTGGCAGCTCTAAAATAATGCAGCCCCCCTGGTGCTAAACATTTGTGGTTTGGGCAGAGAGACAGGGTAAAGTGAAAACAATGTGTATTTAGAGTGGTTTGACCTTGTACTGCCTTCCTTCTAGGAAGTCCAGCTGCAAATGCTCAAATGCTCCCTACTGGTGCTTGCCAGACAAGTATTTTTTGAGTGTAGCAGTGAGCAGTGACTTACTCAGGACTATCCAAATAAAACTGGTAGGGACCAGTAAAAAACACCACAGAAAATTCATGTAGGCTTTACTGGAACCCTAGAAATACCCTGGTGATGTGGGGTAAAAGAACATGAGACTACAGCAAAGGCATGGGGTGTAACTGCAGCCCTCCAGCATCCTCCTGCTCCTGGGACATGGCTGTGCTGCTCCGAGCCAGCTCCTACAAGGTGTTCTCTACTGATCACAGGCTGTTCAGCAGGGCAGAGCCTCAGCTTAATCAAATAATCTTTGTTATATCTAGTATGATTGTCTATATCTGACTATTTATAGCCTGGCGCCATGTGTGCCAGACACGTGTCTCAGATTGTGTCTGAGAGTGCATTTGATAATAGATTTACAATTGCTGGAAAGAAGTGTGGCGATGGGCACGGAATTTTGATGGCTCTCCCTCTGCTGTGCTGTGGTTCAGATCCCTGTTCCTTAAGGATGCTTTGGAAATTGCAGAGGTGCTGCAGCAACAGCTGTGTCTGGGGGCTCCATGCATTTATTTCCAGGGTGACCCTGGCTGTATTAGTACCCTTGATAGGAAGTGAGGAATGGGCTAGCAGTCATTTGAAGAGATTTTTGGGGAGGGTTTTTGTAGAGACACAATGAATGTGGCTGGTAGATAAGGCTGTACAGGACATGGGGATACCAGGTGGATCTGGATCTTACATTCCTGCCTGGTTTGCAGTTCTCTGTCACTTGCAATCATGATTATCAGGGCTGTGTGTCCTCAGTTTGGCAACACAAAACCAAAGCTGAACTAAAGCAGAAGGTCCTGAATGAGATTCTGCTTTGTGTGAAAATCCACTCTGCAGAGTGGATTTTCCATTGGAATAGCTTTAAATGCAGAGGATTGTAAACACTGTAAAAAATTGCTGAAGTTTATTTCTGCCCTTCAGCTGTGAGGCTTGGAGTGATGCCTTGTGACCCTCCTGCCTGCAGGCTCTGGGACTTTTTGTGTAATGCAAACCTGGCAGAAATATTGGCAGTTCTTAATAATTTGTCATCTTTTCTTGTCATCTCAATTGGGACAGCTCACTTTCACAAGAGATGTGGACAACTGGTGAGACTGCAGGCAAGTGCTTCATGCTGATTGCATCTGGACTGAGAGGGGGAAGATCCGCCTATGGAGATGGAATAAATGATACATAGATTAATTGTTACCCCACTGCTTTCTGTTAGTCTCGGCCACAGCTGGAAAACTTCAGCTGCAGCTCGTGTATGACCACTTGAGCTTCTTCAGCTTGAACTGAAATGACAGGGAAAGAGCTTTATAAGAGGGATCATAGAATCCCAGAATATCCTTAGTTGGAAGGGACCCACAGGGATTACTGGGCCCAACTCCAGGCTCTGCACAGACACCCCAGCAATCCCACCCTGTGCTGAGAGCAGTGTCCAAACACTCCTGGAGCTCTGGCAGCCTCGGGGCTGAGCCCATTCCCTGGGGAGCCTGGGCAGTGCCCAACCCTCCAGATCTCTCTCTCCTGGAGAGATGGAACTGTGGCAGAAGTGGAAGTAGTGTTTCTGCACTTGTAGGAAAGGGATAAATCTGTAGAACAAGGCATCATCTGTTCTCCTGCTCTGAGAACAGCTTGTTTTTACAGAGATCTGTCCCTTCACATGGGAAAGCTTTGTCAACAACAACAAAAAAGAAAGGTAAGAAAAGTTAAAACTTCCTGCATAACCTACAATTCTCACTGGTCCCAAATAAAATGAGATGTAAGCACCTCTCTGACTTTAAATAGCACATGGGTAATCATTCCTCAGAATCTGGTGATAGCATCAGTAAAACTGATTGGATTCAGGGAATTAAACAAAAGAACCAAATCTGTGCTGCTTTCATCTGCATTGGAGTGGCTGAGGAAGAAATCAATACTTGTTAGCTAAATAGGAACAATATTGTCAGTGCTGGAAGTTATTTTCCATTCTCTGTACTCTATTTAGAGCTTGAGAATGATCTCTAGTCCATCCAGCCGAGCCTTTGCAGAGGAGACAAGGGGTGATTCGGGGGTTAAGGCTGAAAAGGTGTCTGAGGTTTCAGTTCTCTGCTGTTCCACAAACTCCTCATGTGACCTTGGGAATATTCTTAAGCTTTCTTCAAATGTTAGGCAACATTTCTCCTCCCTCCTTCAGATGTGGAGTGATTGTGGGCTGGCAGCTCTGTTGATGACCACGTTCAGCTAGGTGTGTCTCCTTTGGTTCCTGGTGGCCTCGGATCTTTGTCAGTTCTGTGTGGAGGATGCTGTCTCATCCTTCAGGGACTGAAGCTGCTCCATGAGTTTACCCTTGTTTATTCCCACAGGTTAAACTGGGAAAGCCCTTTTGTGACTCTGTCTGCTCGTGGCCAAGGTGTCACTGCTTGTCCCTGTCTCTAAGTTTTCCATACAAACTCAATTCTGCTGGCAGCCAGGAAAGGTCTCTGCTGTTCTTCTGTGCCAGCTCTAGTTTGTGCCACCTTAACTGGCTGAACACTTTTCAGTGATTTATGATTAATAGAGACACTTTCAAGGGTTTGTGGCTTTTCTTCCGAGGTCCTGCCTGTGCTGACAGTGACCTTATCTACATTTAATTTTGCCTTCTGGATTCTTGAAGACAAGCATAGATTTAAGCAGTCCAAAATGAAAGATTAAAGCCGTGGTTTTAGCTAATCTTCATGCAGAGGAGGCTGCCTGCTTTTCCTATCTGGTCTTTGAGAAATTCTATTATGCTGCAGCATATCTCCAAGGAAGGAATTTGAGTGATGATGTTAGCAGCCTATCTTACACTAATTTTTACACTTAATAGCACATGATAAGCCTGTTGTCTGCAGAGTAGCATTTTCTTCTTGAAAAATGACTCCTGTCATTTGTTGTGCTGCAGCATGAAAACATTTTGCATTTTTTCTCTCTGAGGAGTTTTAACTATCCCGTGTCTGCTGCTTGGTGATTGTTTCCACTTTGAATCCAGCATACACCTGAGCCAGAGCTGTTGCTAAGAGGTTTACAGGAACTTTATGGTCACAGAATTCTCCATGGACTTCTTGCAGTGCGCCTGATGGAGCTGTGAGGTCTCTGATCACCTGTCAGTTTTTTTTGACATTTTTTTGGGTCTTCAATTTGTCCCTTCTTACAAAGCATCCTGCCAAAATAATGTCCTTCAAAGACACTGAGCTCCTTACTTGAAAGCCTCTTGAGGGCTTAGAGCTCCTAAAAGCCTTCAAACTGTGGCATTTCTGTACCTGCAGAATAATCTCATGCATTTCCCAAAAGACAGTCACAGATAATCTCCTCTGAGGCCTCATTAGTGAATGCAAAGATTTTCCTCTGTGTATTGATGTCTTGGCCCTCCATCCTGGCAGCAAGGGGGTCCATGTTCACTGTTATTCATCTTTCTGTCCTGCCCTTCTCTTGGAGTAATAGAATCACAGAATTGTATAGGTTGGAAAATACTTCTAAAACTGAGTCCAGCTAGTCCTCAGCACTGCCAAGGCCACCACTGACCCTTGTCCCCAAGTGCCACATCCATATGGCTTTTGAGCACTTCCAGGCATGGTGGTTCCACTGCTTCTCTGGGCAGCCTATTCCAGTGCCTGACCACCCTTCTGACACATTTTTCTCTTTTCCAATTTCCTTCTTTTATTGTGTATTCTTCTTCCATGCCAATTTCCACTGTTTCTCACCTGCCTTTGAGTGACTTTGTGTGGTATTTCTGCTTTTTCCTCCCTTTAAACTCCGATTTCTTCTCCTTTCCTCACCAAGTACTATGAGTCCTTTTTGCAATCACTCCCTGACTCCATCCACAGTCATTGAGGCAGGCTTTGTAAAGCTGCTTTTTCCTTAAAGCCATTCCTGGGCCTGAAATCTGCCATGTGGTACACTTAAACCTTTTAAAAAATCACTGCAAGAAAGCTTAGGACCATCTGCTCTGTTTTTTACAGACAGACTGTAGGCAGACTGCTGTGTTGGCCAAAATGATGTGGTCATTAAATCACTGTGATGTTTCTCATTGTCAGGTTGAAGTTCTACCACTCCAGCCAAAACCCGAAGTCCTTTCAATTCTGCATGTGCAGGCAAACCATCACTTGGCATGAAATGGGTTGATTAAATGTTCTGCTGAAGTGGGCTCAGTGAAGCTGAGGCCACCCAAACTGGATCACCTTCTCTACTGGAGCATCTTTTTCATGCCTGAGACTTCTGTTAAGAAATCAGATAGGTTATGGAGGAGAGGAGGGTTTGGAGTGACCCAACTGTGGCCTTGCAGTATCTGAAGGGAGCTGACAAGAAAGCTGGAGAGAGACTTTTTACAAGAGCAGTAGCACAAGGGGGAATGGTTTCAAACTGAGAGTAGTTTTAGATGAGATATTAGGATGAAATTCTTCCCTGTGAGGGTGGTGAGGCCCTGGCACAGGGTGCCCAGAGAAGCTGGGGCTGTCCCATCACTGGAAGTGTCCAAGGCCAGGCTGGATGGGGCTCTGAGCAACCTGGAACAGTGGAAGGTGTCCCTGCCCATGGCAAGGGTGGGACTGGATGATCTCTGAGGTCTCTTTCAACCCAAACCATTCTGTGATTTTGTGGTATGATACTTTAGCTCAGTCTTGAGCATTCAAAACCATCTGATTTTTTCTAAATTTGAGCATTTTAACAAATCTTCCATTTGTCTTCCACTGGGGCATAAATTTAGTAGTAGCTAAACCAAAGTGGTATCAGGTACCTGGTGGAGCCTGTGCAGCAGGTCTACACTCTGGCCTTGATATTTTGTGATTCCTGCTGACACCAAGGAGCCCTATTTGTAGGCAAGGCAAGAGCTGGGCAGCTGTTTCCACGTTGGCCAGACAGGCTGGCAGCCGGAGAGATCGCTTGTGCTTGGGTGTCATGAGGGCTGACAGCCTCCCCAGCAGCCCAAACTGCTGCAGAGCTCCTGGTTAATTGTTCTTCCAGAAACTGCACTCTTGAACTGAAACCTCTCCTCAGGAGAAGGTGGCTGCAGGCACTGCTGCTCCTGGGAATGGAGCTCTACTGAGCCGAGGTGGGCACTTACACCAGTGCCATGGAGAGCTCCATTAACCTGCTGATTGAAAACTTGGCCAGAAAAATGTGTTTTTCTGGAAGTCTTCACTTCTTTTAGCCTCATCTTTAAGCTTTGACTGGTATCATAACAGTCCAACAGAACTGGTTTCTAGGAAGTGTGTTATTGCCTTCCTCATTTTTTGCTGCTTTCGGTTAAACAGATGGGTTTCAATGTCTCTGTGGTAAAGCATTTGCTCTAGATTCTCTCTTCCCACAGACACTTTGACGGGCTCTTTTTCTCAGAGGAGGTAGATGAGTGATCAGAAGACCTCAGACACTTGTCAGAGGCCCTGCAAAAGCCCCCTGGCCCTTGCCTCCTCCTCAGAGCAGTGTTCAGGGGTCTCAGAGGTGCACACCTGATGAGCCACCCAGCCAGGGCAGGTATCCAGCTGTTTTCCAGCTGAGATGGGCTTTATGAGCTGCTCTTTTATTGAAGATGGGCACATTCATCTATTGTTTAAGGGCAGGTTTGCAAACAGACTTGATTGATGAGTGAAAGGTGCCTGTTTGAAACTGAAGGGCTTTGGAGAAGTTCCTGCTCTAATATTTATGGCTGTAGCCAGACATCCAGACAACTTAGGCTGCATTGGTGTGATAGATTTACTTATTGACTGAATAGGTCTTTTGGTCTTTTAGCAATTTAGGTGGAACTTGGGCCACATTTGGCTTTACTTGTGCTGTTCAGTGAAGGGATAGAAACACCCATGTGTGTCTTTGTGGTGGCAGCTGAGGAGCTTCTGGTCCCAGTGGGTTTTTCTGCAATCCTTTTCACAACTGGAATGGAGAAGCTGGTCAGGGAAGTCCTTTGCTTTGCCAGGTAAGTTATAACTCTGGGCATCATCAGCTGCCTACAGCTCCCAAGAGTATTCCCCAGAAAGTGCTGGAGCTCTGGGAGTCCCTGGAATCTCCTGTTATTTACTAATGCTCAGGGCGGTCAGCAGCTTGCCTTCTGCTTCCACAGTTTGGTTGTGCCATGTGTAGGGAATTCGATTCCAGGCTGCATTTTCAGGTGCATCTGCCCAAGTGTGTTGTATTTCTCTCTTTCCAGATGGAATTTCTTTCTGAAAATTGAGTTTTCCACACTATTACAGACTGTTTGGTTAAAAGCTGGAAGAGGTGAAACACTCTGGGCTGCTTGGGACTGGATGTCTCTGTTGGGCTGGTGGGTGCTCGCTGAAGAACCACACCAGGTCACATAAATGAGAGCAGCCATTTGACTGCTGTTAATTGCTCTGGCTTAGGTGAGGCTGAGATCAGCTATGATTAGAGAATTGTGGAGCTGAGAACAGCTCTCTGATTTATGTTAAGAAGATTCTTCTGGAAGCAAAATTTGAATTTATATTTTTAATGGATTTCTGAGACAGAACCGTTTATGTGAGGGCTCATTTCCTAACGGTTTGTATTAAATCTGTTGTTGATGTTCCAGAGCTTAAATATGTTTCTACAAGTGAAAAAAAATAATAGTCTCTGGGTACTTTACAGATATGCTGAATATCAGCTGTGATATGACAGCAATAAGCACATCAAACTGTGGGCTACCGGCATCATTGATATGCTGTGTGTGCAGAGGCTTTGTACTTAACTAGGCTTTGTGCCTGACAACTGCAAGGATGTTAATTATTATGCTATAATTCATCAGCTGAAGGACCTTGCAGCACTGTTATTAAGCCAAATTCCGAGACCTTTGCTAGGTCATTAAGCAAAAACCAAGTAAAGACTAATTTACTCTGTTATTAATCAATGAATTAAATATATTCTGAAGTCCTGTTTTAAAAGGGAAGGTACTGCTTTGGTGGAAAGTGAAGAAATTACATTAAAATATTTAAACAGAAAAATAAATTACTCTTCACAGTTTAAATAATTTTGGAAAAGAATCCTTTCTGCAGAGTCCTGTGAGCCCAGGTCGGTTCCTGATTTGAGGAGCTACTGGGCTTACAAGAAAAAATGAGACTGGGCTGGGATTTTATCCTGTAAGGAAGGTCCTGTTTATAACCTGATCTCTCCCCTTCCTCCTGTCTGGTGGCTCTGCTGTGGTTTGTGACTGAGGACCCTCTTTACTGCTCCAGTGTAGTCAAGGCATCAGTTTTCCAGATTTCCCCATCCTTAGCCTGGGCTCAAAAAGCTTCTTGACCTTCTTGGCTTTGATTTCAAGGCCCTCAACCTATCTTGGGTGAGACCCCGACCCCCAAAAGGAGCAGCCTTGGCCATCTGGACCTTATCTGATCCCAGGTATATGAGTGACCTTGTCAGCAGTCACTGAGTCACTTCTTCTCAAATCCTTGGATTTCTGTTATCCTAAAGTCCCTCTGCTCTCCCTGACTCTTGGGACAGTTTTTTCTTCCTTGGCATGTGACTGAACAGGGACAGGATCCTTTTCAGGAGTGATTTTCCTGACCAGTCCTGTGGCAGCAGCATGATGTGGCCCTTCAGCTGATGCCAGATCCTCCTCACTGGAAGCACTGGTCAGCTCCCAGTTTAGCTTCCCAGAGCTCACACTCAACTCTTGAACCAAACCCAGCTCTGGCTTCTCCTGCCTGGCCCATCCCTGCTGCCAGAGCTGCTTCCAGCTGCCTGGGCCATCTCTAGGTTTGAGTGTCTTTTGGAAGTGGCAGCTCAGTGACTTCCCACAGGGACAGGAGATCAAATCTAGGAGCCTATCAACTAAACAGCCTGTGGGGCTTCCAGGTTTTTTTTTTTACTTGCTTTTGCATCAGTATCTGACAGGCTCAAATCCCAGGGTGCCGAAGAATTACAGCAAATATTTACTCTCCTTTCTGTTGTGGTAGCACCTGGGAGGTGTCTCTGAAATGTCAGGTGTGTTGTGCTGGAGCACCATTCCTTGTGCTTGAATTTTAGACACAGCTCCTGCCCCAAGAGCATTCGATTCCAGCAGACAAGGAAGTTGCATGAAAGTGAATATATTTAGGACAGAGTCCTGAGGGCAGAGGCAGACATTAAACAAAAACCTCATGAGCTCGCTTTGGCTGCAGCCCGTGGTTTGTGCTGTGAGCAGGCTGCCAGCTCCTCGGACTGGGCTGACAGGGATGTGTTTTGTAGGCAAACCACGTCTGCCATTGGCCCACCAAACCTAAGGAAAGTTGGAGAAGGCTTTTGTTGCTTTCTCATTTTTTTTTTCACATTCCATAAGTACGTAAGCTGCTAGGATCATTAGAACAAACTTCTCCCCATCTTTGAAAACCAATCTCTTGTTTTGACATTCGCAATCTGGCTCTTCCCTGGTGTTTTCATGGTGCTCGTGTGGAAACGAGCAGGCTGCATTCCCTCCTTCTCCTTACGTGACTGGAACAGAGAAGTTCAGGCATCTATTAAATTCCCATTCAGAGACAAGCACTGAAGTGTGAGCTGGCTACGGTTTCTTGCATCTTTCCTAATATTTATACTTCAGCAATTTAAATCATATAATCAAGTTTGTTGGGTGCCCATTCCTATTGCCATGGGAGAGCCAAGGAGGGAAGCACTGGTGGGTAAGCCGAGAAGTGCAGAGGAGATAGAGCAGGGGACTGGCAGTAGCCGGCTGGTACCAGAGGCAGTTTCTTTTCTCCTGAAGTGTCTATTTCTGGCTCATGCATATTATGGCACAGATATTTCCCAGAAGATGATGTGGCTTTTATTTGAAGGCAGCTCTTTCTGCTGACTCCAGGTGGAAAGGCAGGGTATTTGGGTTATGGCCTATTTGTGCTCGTCACCATCAGTGGGATAAGGAAACGGGTCTCAGTCCAGAGTCACAGAATATCCTGAACTGAAAGGGACCCACAAGGAGCATCAAGTCCAACTCCTGGCCCTGCACAGACACCCCAACAATCCCACCCTGTGCCTGAGAGCAGTGTCCAAACACTCCTGGAGCTCTGGCAGCCTTGGGGCTGTGCCCATTCCCTGGGGAGCCTGGGCAGTGCCAGCACCCTCTGGGGGAAGAACCTTTCCCTGGGCTTTGCAAGGCTGAATCCTGTGACCAGGGAATGGTTTTAAACTATAAAGAGGAGAGGTTTGGATTAGATGTAAGGAAGAAATTCCTGACTGTGAGGAATGACTAACTGTGAAGGTTAGATGGAGCTTTGAACAGCCTGGTTTAGGTGAAGGTGTCCCTGCCCTTGGCAGAGGGGTTGGGACTGCATGGTCTTTAAGGTCCCTTCCAACCAAGCCATTCCATGATTTTATGATTGTATGATATGGAGGTCACCTTGTCTTTTGCTTTTTGAAGAACACAGTCACTGGATCTCAGCTAAATGGAGGTTTGGGGTTTGCTGCCAACAACTCTGGCCTCCTTGTGTTAATTCACTGCTGTTTAATTACAGTGGAGCTGTTCTGCCTTGGCTTTACAAAGTTGAGTGCAGGCTGGTCGAATGCCATCATCTCCAGGGCTGGATTGCACAAAGCTGGCCCAGGTGCTTTTTGCAAAACCCAGAGCTGTCCCAGGCCTGCTAATGACCCTTTTTCTCCCTGGGCAGCACAGCAAGGCTGGGACACGCTGCCTGCCCTAGCTGAGGAGAGGTTTGTGCTGCTCTCAGCTGCCGGAGGGTGTTGAGATGTGCTCTCGGGTACCTCGTCTGCCACTCTGTGGCTGCTGTGTGACAGCTGAGATGCACCAAGCAGCCAGAGCCAGGGGCAGAGCCTGCACAGGGGCTCGGCTCAGCAGTGTCAGAGTTGTCTCTATTTTCTCCTCAGTCACAGAACGAGCTTTAACCTCTGTACAGACAAGAGGCACACTGTGTCAGCCCTGAGATTTGTCTTCAGTTGGCTTCAGCCTCAGATTTGTCAGAGAAAAACGTTTGGAAGCTCATCATTGTGTGCCAAATAGGTTAGTATTTTGTCCATCATGAACAAATAGGCTGCAAGAAGCTGGGGGATACACAGGGAGGAATGTAGGACTGTGGTGTAGAAAGGTCATGTTCTGCCAATGTGAGCAGCATAGGGGAAGGAAAAAAATTGTAGTAGAGAACTTGGCTAACCTTGGTCAGCAATGATGTGCCTGAAGCTGAAATCCATCACTGTTACAGCTCTGCAAGAGGACAGAGAGAGATAGAGGGAATGTAAAAACTCTATGAGTAAGAAAATCCAGTTGCAGCAGCAAGGCTCGGTGCCCTGGCAAGGTTCAGGTGCTGTATTTTTGTTCTTTTTAGCTCCCTTTTTTCCCTCTGCCCCAGTGTGCCTGCCTTTGTAAGGGCTCTGCTGACCTCTCCATGTGACCCCTTGGCTGTCTCTGCTCTTCAGTGCCTGCTTAAGACAACTTGTCACAAAGGACCCTCATACTGTCACCTCCAGCACTCTTTGCACAAGGGAGGCATCCTCTGAGCAGCCACATCCTTTCTGCTCATCTCTCAGATCTCTGCTTAAAAATCTCATCTCCTGTTGAGCCTCCAAACCTCTGCAGCAAGTCTTAGTACCCAAAGACAAACTCTTGAGATTGTGTCTCAGAGCTGAGCTGATGCTCTGCTTTGTGCCTCTGTTCTTACTGTCTGTGGGAACAGAAGTGCTAGGCTGGGTGACTTCCACAGCAAGCAGAAATGCTTAAAAAAAAAAAGTGAGTTTTCCTGAATGTTTTCACTCTGTTTTCACTCTATTTCATCAGAAGTGACCTGAAGCTCCTGCTTTTCATCAGGCACCCTGGGGAAGCCTTTCCATGAAATATTCCTTCTTCTTTGATGCAAAACACTTTGAATCAGAAAGTGTTTCCAGTTGGGTTTTTTTTTGGCTATCACAGTGGGGTGCTGGCTTGTCTGACATGTGATATGTGATCATACAGTCTGCTTGCTTTGGAGTCTGGAGTTCATCTGGAGCAGCACAAAAGTCCTGTCCTAGGATGCTCTTGACTGCTGTATATGAAAGGTGTTGAAGCAGAGACCTGGTGGGTTTGGTCAGTTGTAGTGTTACCTACAGATCTGAATGGAACACCTGGCCATGAAAAAAAAACCAAACCAACACACTAGAGGGTCTTTTTCTTTTCTCTTTTCAAACTGAAGCTGCATTTTTTGCCAGGATGCACAAGAACAAGGCCTGTACAGCACACGTGGACCTAAGACAGGTCTAAGCCTTGCTAATTGCAAACTCACACATGTCTCAGCTGGATCACTGCTGTGTACAAGATCCTGAGCAGGCTGGTCCTTATTTCCAGGATAATCACCCTAAAATCTTCCTTCTTTTACACACTAGAGTGAATGTTGTAGTAGATCCCAGAGCAGGGAGAGGAGCACCTGGTGCTGTGTTTGTCAGCCTACTTTGCTGTGCTTCCACGGGGAGAAAAGTACCAAAAACAACTGGAAATATTTCACGTTTGTTCAGCTCAGATACCTCATTTGAGTCTCCAGGACTGGTAAATAGGTGCTGAAGTCAAAGCACTCAGAGTCTGTCGGAATTTTCCTGCTGTGAGGGGCTCTGGTCAGTGCCCTTGGATTGCTGGAGGAGCAGGGCTCAAAGCTGTGCAGATTTTGAAAGCGTTGGCATCAAATCCTGTCAAGGAGGAAGCTTTGTCAGATGAAGGGGAGGGGGAAAAGAGAGGAGGGAGAGAGGGAAATGAGCAGTGACTGCAGTGTGGCTGTCCTGGGCCTGCTCCTGCCAGTCACCTCTCTCTGACCCACCCGCTCCATCTCTTCCTTCCCCAAACGCTTCCAGCTGGGTGATCCTCCTCTCTCTACCCCTCCTCCCTCCAAGCACTTGAAACCTTAAATCCTCTTGCACTTCTCTGTCAGATGTTGTTCATGTCAACTCAAAATATCTGCAAACAGCCAAACATGGAGCTCCTCCCTTCTGGTTCCCATCCACCCTGGCACGAGGAGCCAAAACCCATGGGAATGGTGTGTGGGGAGGTGCTCTCATCCTTCAGTCAACACTGAAGGTAGTTAAGAACTGAAATTAATAAACAGGAAGGTTTGAAGTGACACTCCCCCTGCTGCAGTGATTTTTCTCGTGGAAGCACTGATCCATAAAGTTTTGAGTCGAGCACTGTGTAAGTTGATTTAAAAATGCTTCCAGTTGTGGCTGCAGGCATCTGGCCTGGGCTAGAACAGGGAATAGCTCAGAGGTCTGTGCTGCCTCCCCCTGCCCTGGCAGTGGTGCCCACAGCTGTGGGTCTCTGCAAGGGATGGATGAGAGGTCCTGAGTGCTCTGCAGTTGGAATGTGGGGCTGGGCCACAGATGGGTCTTATTTTCTCATGGCCACCAGAGTGGAACATCCTCATTATGGTTCCTCATAGGGAACAGAGGACTGGACATGGGCAACTTTTCAAACTGCCTGGTGATTTTGGGGTGTTGCGCTTTAAAGACTGTTCCTTTTCCAGAGTTAAAGTTCCATTATCTTCTGCCTATCAGCCCCATTTCAGCTTTCACAATGCACAGCTCCCAAATCAGCTGTTCTGTTTTTTTTTTTAAACAAAGCCTGGCTTAGGAAATCTCCCTTGAGACATCTGTGAAAGATTCTTGCTTGCAAAGCTACCTACTGATGTGCTCCTAATTATTGCAATCACATTATTTCAATGATGCCTCCAGTACAGAGGATTTTGTCTTATCTTTTCATGTACAGGGTGTTTGTATTTGGATTTTCTTTGGAATTGGGAGTTGTGAGTAGAATTTCTGAAGTCTTCTGGCAGGGTGTACTCCCTCTTGCTTTAATAAAGGGTATATGGCCAAGGGAGAGGCTGTTTATCTCTCTTGCCTGTCATGAGACACACTGGAGAGCGGTGCTGAGGGTCAGGATAGGATGGGATTTTTCAAGCCTTTACAGGGTCCACTTGGGTGTTGCTGTAATTGTCTTGCTCTTCGGCACTTTTAAGTTTCACACTGACCTTTAAACTGTAAGTATCCCTTTGGGACTGACTGGAATAGTTTTGGGGGTGTTTTTGGTGTGGTTTGTTGGTTTTTTTTTATCTGAGACATTGGGGTGGGAGGAAGAAGAGGACAGGCTTGTGATGAAGTCACTGGGCAGCAGCTGAGGCCTCAGCTCAGTTCTGGTTGCCTGCTGTTTTACATTGGCTGGCATTAAACCCAGATATACAGGGCCAAGTTCTAAATCCAGCAAAGCGAATATTAGAACGGCCATTGTTGGTAGGGAAATGTTTTATTGATTTTTTTTTTCCCCATAGGAAGAAAATCTAAATGATTAAAAGTATCCCAGACTGGGTCTTGTTTTCCATTCTCTGTTAGCTGCTATTTCTGATGCCTGTTTAAAAAACATGTGAAGCATCACAGTTTTCTAACCTGGCACTGTTTCATGCACTCCTGATGCTTGCCTTGCTTAGAGATCAGTAAAGCAAATGAATCCAGAAGCTGAAAGGCCTTTGAGCCAGGCCCCTGGAGCAGAGCAGGTCAGGACTGCCAGAGATGGTGGCTTTTAGAGGGCTTGTAAGCACCAGAGCTGCTTACTCTGGAGAACTGGAAGGAAAACAATAAACTTTGGTTTCCCAAATGCCAGAAAAGTCAACAAGAAACTGTTCACTCTGACTTTAGTTTAAATTGCTTAGAGCAGTGATAAATAGAGGGTCAGTGTGCACATTAGTGGATTGCTGTAGGTGGTTAACATCATTCAGAAGCTGTATTTTCAAAAAACAGCATCTCTGTGATGCTTTATATCTCTACTGGTACCTTGATCTGATGAGTCTGCTGATGCCCAGATCCTTCCCAAGGGATTGAGCTGCGATGGTGTTGGATTGATTTTGGCTTTGTCCCCTGGTGGATTTCAGGGCAGTTGCCAGGAATCAGTTGTCTGATTTTTTTCTAGGCCCCTGTGAAGCAGATAAATGCCACAGGTCCCCCTGCCAGCTGAACTGTCCCAGTAATGTGGCTGTCAGAGGGTCTGTGCCATAGATCTGGTTTCCTGTGAGGACAGGGGAGAATCTTTCCATAATGAGATATCCCTGTCAGTGCTGCAGCAGCACAAGGTTCCTTCAAACCTTAATGATGAAATGCAGAGTGAAGCAGCAGCCTCTGGTAAGGAGCACAGCGCCGCACTTTGGTGTTTTCCTTGAAGAAATCAAATGGGAAGTTGAGTTGACACCCGGGATCTATTTGCTAAACACACATAGATCATGGGTGTGGGGAGAGGGGAAGGTTTAGGTTGGATTTTAGGAAAGGTTCTTCCCCCAGAGGGTGCTGGCACTGCCCAGGCTCCCCAGGGAATGGGCACAGCCCTGAGGCTGCCAGAGCTCCAGGAGTGTTTGGATGATGCTCTCAGGCACAGGGTGGGATTGTTGGGGTGTCTGTGTTGGGCCTGGATTTGGATTCAGTGATCCTTGTGGGTCTCTTCCAGCCCAGGATATTTTATGATTGTCTTTTGAAGACTATGAAGATAATCTAATGGCTTTGTGGAAACCACAGTGGCCAGGGAATACGCTGTCTCTGGGAGCTGGCTGTGCATGGAAGGGGAGTCTGTGCTATTAATTAGACACATAAAAATGAGTCCTCACTCAAGTGGGATTCCCTTCCAAACCTGATCCTCAAGTATCTGTCTAGAGGAGCCCAGCTGCCCCCATGGCCCAAGGGATGAGGGTGCCTCAGCAGGACAGTGTGAGCTGTCCTGTGTGACCCTTTCCACAGGCATTGTCTGTCCAGAGAAGTTTGGATGGGCACAGCTGGGTGGGAGGTGGGAGGGAGAGAGAATCACTGGGAAGAGCCTCGCTGCCTGAGTGGACTGAGCACTGCTTGCAGGGATGTGCAGGAAAAATCTGTCTTCAGGGTGTGTAAATATTGCTCAGTGTGTGTCCCTCCCTCACCAGTGAATTTACATGGAAACACCTTTTGGGATCAGCTGAGCTACATTTGTCAAACTTTTCCAGCCTATTTGCTCATGTAAGGGTGCCAGTTTCCCACCTGGATTTTGCCCCCAAAAAGCAGCCTGTGGCTACTGTGAAAGAATTAGCTCTAACCTCATCATGCACGCCTGGAGCACAGCTTGGAGCACAGAGGGATGCTGGAGCAGTCAGTAACACCTGAAATCCTGCTTGGTGGCAGACTTTGGGGGTCAGTTTGCACTGGTTGTGGTGGCCACTGGGAGCAGGACAGGAAGCAAAAGGCTTAAACTGCAGCCAAGGCAGAGTTAGGTTATCTCTGCAGAGCAGTGAATCTCTCGAGCATACTGTGAAGTCACTTCAGGAGGGTTTAAATAGCAGGTCAAGCTCACATCATCCTCCTGCAAGGCTGAGTGGATCCTCTGCTGCACCAGAGAAATGGATCGAGTGACCTCTGGAGGTGTCTTGTTAGCCCTGTTTCATCATTCAAAGCTGTAGCTTTGAAAAATAACTTTTTTCAGGGGGGTTCCAATTACCTGAAATTATTTTGCAGGCATTGCCCTCAAAAGCCCTTAAAGGCTTAGTCTGGTTGTGGACTGCAGCAGGGATGGATCAGGGGAGAGAATTACAAAGGTGGTGTGGTGGCTGAGCCTTTTAGCTCCATATCGTCAGCATTGGTGGCCACCACCAGGGATGTCTTGGAGAACTGGCAGGCAGCAGAGGTGAGGTGAAATGTGTTTCAGCTCACTTTTATGGTGATTTGTAGGATTTGAGATCGCCTCTTCAAGTGAAGTCTGTCACACCGGTGTCATCACCACTGAAAAATTTCCTATCTGTAAAATGCTCATTTACTTTGGGGTTTTGGCCACACATCCACACTCAGTGGCCTGAATTTAACTGCTACATAGTTTTGCTCAAGTCATGCCACTAAATATTTCCCCAGGGCTGGCTCTGAGGGGTTGGCTGGTCTAGGTCAGTTGTAGTTTTGTTGTTCCACTCTTTAGGTCAAAATCCAATGTTTCTTACAAGTCCTGCCTCACACAATCTGTGTCTGTGATCAGCCTCAGAGCCAGACAACTTCATGCAGTGTTTTTAGTGGGTAAGTGACCAGTGAAAAACCCTAAATCTGGAAATAATTAAACTTCTACTTTAATTTTCAATGGCAGCTGAATACTCAAGGGAATTTCAGCATGATGTATGAATAATTAACGCTAGCAGTTTAAAGCAGCTTTCTTGCTAAGACAAAGCACTATGCAAAAGAAGTAAAATAAAAACACCCTTTAAAATTTCCTAAAGGGAAAAGGAAAGGTAAATAATTACTTAACCTCCTGAGACTCTGGTAAAGTCAGAAACTTCCATTTAAATTACTCTGTCAGTAATTTAATATTTTAATTGCCACAAAATCATGGAATTTAGTTAAAATTCTCAGAGGAAATTGTGATTGTGTCCTCCTCATGTCCTTTCATGATTATACATTTTAAAGGCAGTGGCCCAACATGAGGCATGTGTGCCTAAAAAATTGTGGTTTAAAAGTAAAATCACAGTTTAAAGGTAAAATTTCATTTAAAAGCTGAAAGTCATATCCAGCTTTCCTGGAGGAGGAGTGTTGTCCCATTCTAGTATTTTTCTGAGCATGCATCACTTGCTTCTGTTGTGCCACAGGGACAAAATAGGTAACACTGGAAAGGAGAGAGTTTGAGCTGGTGCTGCAGGTTTCCATCTTTGCCTCTTGATTTTGTACGACTCAGGGTCTTGATTTTGCTCTCACCAGAACTCCTACTTGTCTTCTGTGCTCGAGTTCCTTTTAAAGCAAAACAAAAAGCACAGTTCTGCATTAAATACGTCACCAGGAGATTGTACTGCTGTGCATGCTGTCAATCGTAAAGAAAATACTGAACAGATTTACTTTAACTCTCTAAAGAAATTCGCTTCCAGGCTGAATGCCAGTGTGAGAAATATTGGCTTAAAAAGGAGCAGTTTTGGATAAAATTTCCAAATGCTCCAGAGCTATAAGAAACATCTTGTGGTAATAAAGAGTTGGCAAGGATAATCCCTGTTTGAGAAGAGATTCTGGAGGATGGAGGAAAATAGAGTCACTTATTATCAGTTTAAAGTCTGGCCTTGTTAGTGAAGTCATTTTTTTCATGGAGTCACAGAATAGTTTGAGTTCAAAGGAATCTTAAAGACTATCCCATTCCAACCCTCTGCCATGGGCAGGGACGCCTTCCACTAAACCAGGCTGCTCCAAAGGAGTTCCTGCTGCAGGGTTCCTTACCTGTGTGACTCAAAGAGTTTCATTTGATGGTGACTCATATCTGGTTAATATCCATCAGAGTCAGTCTGCTCAGCCTATAAATCTCTTTTCTTTCTGTTGCCGCCTTTCAATGACAACGTAATTCCATTTAATACATTCTGGTAACACTTGCTTGGTGCTCTAAACTGAGAGGAGATGGGCAAAAATGGATACAAATGCATCTTGGCAATGATTCAGCTGGATGTGAGAGGAATATTAGAAAGGGATAGTGTGTGTGAAAAGCTTCACTGAAGGAGAGACAGTGAAAATACACTGTTGTTGTGTAGCTGTGGTCAGGAAATCTGACAGCTCTGTGCTGCAAAAAGCAGGATAATTAGCACTTTTCCCTTCAAATAAGGGTGTTTTGGGCACCTTTGATTTCTCTCTCTCTCTAAATTTGTTCCTAGCTCTTAAAATATTGTTTTTAATTGCTCTTTTCTTTGGAATAATGAATAATTTAGGCTCATAACAAGTAAGAAACACTACTCTCCCAGACTGGTTTCAAACCCAACCGCTTCACGAGGTGCTGAATTTACAGCAATATGTCACTGCAGACTGTTCCTGTCTTCCTGCAAATATATCCAGATACAAATACATGCAGTGTCTGCCCCAGAGCATGCCGTGGGAAGCTGACTGCATCCCGGCTCCGTTTGGCACTGCCTGGAGATGCTGATCCACGACCTTGCAGCCTGGAAAGCGCCTTGTGAGAGCAGGAGGCGAGAAAAATAGGAGAGTGCAGCTTGAGTTGGAGGTAGTGCAGGTTTCCAGGGAATTGGTGGTGCAGGAGGGGTGTTTGTGATCCGAGGTCGGATGTCCAGGTGTCCAGGGCAGAGGGTGGCCGGACAGTGCACAGGTACAGGTGCCAGCCTGAGTGACACAAGAGGGAGCTGTGGACTCTCCTGAGATGCTGCAGGGTTCCCCCAGGCACAGAAACACGTGTGAATGGGCAGGAGAAGGAACTTGGCGAGCACAGGAGCCTCTGGAAAAGGATACCAGGCACCTGATGTGCTTTTACGTCCAGGGTGGCTTTGCTTCTGGTTAGCCCTAAGCGATCTGGAGAGGAAGCTGGAATAGAAAACATCTCCCCCAAGGAATGCAGATTAAAGATAATACATGGTTAATACCTAAACTCGATGATTTAGGGTTTTTTTCCAACCTCAGTGTTTCTGTGGTTGTTCCTGAATCTGATGTCATTGCGGAGATAGGAGTTAGATGTGTGGAATTACACCTGCTGTTCTAGTGTTGATTTTCACTGCTTATTCCTTCCTGCTTATTTTGAATTACACCTGGCTGTAATTCTGTGTCATAAATAGGCAATCCTTTAAATTTTGCATTTTGTGAAGCTCTATAATCATCAGCTCCATCAGCAGAGCTTCCTGGAGGCTTCAGACCAGCTGCTGGGTGAGTCTAGGGCTATCACCAGTGCTTTGAACCCTGTGGGCACCCAGTTTCCATATTCCCTGTCTCAGCCTCATTTTCTGGGTAACAGCATTGCTCACATTATCAGGTGGTCTGCAGCTCTGCATCCCTCAACCATTGGTCCATTCTCTGCTGTGTGTGTTTGACTGTGTTTCTTCTCAAATACCCAGTGTATTTTCGCTTGAACAAAATTGCTGCTTTCCCTCCCCCTCTCTTCTTTAAAGCTCTTTTAAACACTTGCATTTTTGTCCTCATTCTTGCCTTTCACCCCAGTTCCTGGGTGGATACTATGTGCTATACTTGATACAGTCTGAGCTATAAATAAGAAGCAGTTTGTTGGAAAGTAAAATTAGCGGGCCAGATTTTCAACCGCGCTTCTAAATCTGTGCCCAGGCACCTCAGAGTGTGCCTGTCCTCGTTTCCCGAGGTGCTGAATCCTGTTGTTATCCTTGATTTCAATGGGGATTGGTGATGCTCAGGACTCCTGGAAATCAGGTCACTTTTATATTTGGGTCCTGGGTATGGATGGAAGAGCCTGATCTCCACAAGTGTGTTGTCAGTGGAGAGATTAAGGCATGGACAGGTTGGAAGCTTGTTCCAGGTCAGCGCCTTACCAAGAAGTGGGGGATTTGGGGAGGGAGGTTCCTGTATATAAAGGGTAACATGAGATTCTCTATGGGTGACTGTGGACTCAGTTATGTCCCTGTGGTGACAAATTACAAGTTCTTGAATTCACAAATCACAAAATCCATCATTTCACTTTGAAACGTGGTCACAGGCTGGAATTGTTACCCTGATCTGAACATTGCTGAAAGGGAACCATCTGCAGATCCACTGCAGGAATGTTCCTGGTGAGCACAGAACTTTGTCTCCCTGTGATGGTCCTGAAGTGGTGCCAGCTCCATTCTCTTGCAGTCATTGAAGGTGTTGCTGTCCATGGGAATGCAATAAGGATTCAGTCAGAAGCTTCTCTAAGTGAGAATTTTTTAAAATAAGAATCTAGAATTTAGGCAAATGCAAAAATACAGCTGTGGGTATATTGTGGTGGCTCCTGGCTTAGTCTACAGCTTAAATATAATTGTCCAGCTGAGTGTGTAGCACTTGAGTTACCACACTAATGAGCACACCTAGAAATGCCCACAGAGAGAATTCCTGGTCTTTGATTTCTGACAAGCAATGAACTGATACAAATCAGAACAGGCATGGCTTGGTTGTGCTCCTGAAAATGCACTCAGCTGAGGGGTGCTGCTCTTTGTGTTTTAAGAGTGTGCAACACCTGGGCATTACCCCAGTGATTAAGCTGATTGAAATCACAATTTCCAGGCAGAAAAGGGAAGTAATTTAGAGGTGCAGATTTTCATACAGATTGCTTCCTGTGCCAGGGACCTGCTCCCATGCTGCAAAACAACCGAAATACAGCTGGTAATGCTGGGGGAAACAGCAACTCTGTTATTTTCCTTTCTGGGGTGGAGGAATTCATGAATGCCACCTAAACCATTGCTGCTGGCCTGGTTGTGGACACAGGGAGCATGTGCCATTCTCTGCCTCTGCTGTGGCCAGTGCCATGTGTTAAAGCTCAGAGAGACTGGGCTGGTCTGGGAGCCCTGCCTGGTGCTTTCCAGCCTGGTTTTGAGTCCTCAGCTCAACCATCCAGAGGATGGATTACTGGGCATGGGAATGGGGAATGGGCATGAAACAATCTTCTCTAGTTCAGGAATTTCTAGAAACACAGTAGGAGGATCATCAAAGAGTGGCCCCTGTGGCAACTCTACCCCCTGCTGTGGCAGCTCATGCAAAAGAGCATCATCAAGGGAGGTGATGGATTTGTGCTGCTGGAGTCTCCTTATGGGATAAGTTGGGAAAAAGGACTCTGCAAGTGGAAGAAGTGGCCAGATGTCACCAGAGTCTTGACATCACTTTTGTCTTTCAATTTGCTTTGTGCTTTAGAAAAAACTCTGTGTGTGGATTACCTGAGAGTAGAATAAGAGGGAGCTGCAGCTGGAGCTGGAAGGGATGACAAAAGAGGGGCCAGTTTGATAGATGCTTGTTGGCACTGCAAGGAGAAATACTTGCTTTACCTGCCACCACAAAAAATAGTTCTGGGCTTTTGACTGTGTTTTTGGCAGCTGTGCTTTTGTAATTAAATTGTGCCCCTGGTTAGGAAGGCACAGGTAGGGGATGATTAAAAGCCTCAGAGGATGTGGTTGCTGCATTTCTCTGTTTACAGCTGTAAACCAGGGCTCTGCTCTACAAAACCTGAACATACACAGAGTGTCAAGCAGAAAGAACATCCAAAACAGGTTTTCTTTGTTAGCTCAAGAGCCTCCAACTTCTCCTTCCAAGCCTCCTGTGTGCTCATATGCCAAGACAAGTACTTGGCATCCTTTTCCACTGCTCCAAGCTCTGCTGGAGGAAGAGCAGCTGCTTCAGTCTACATTTCCCAAGCCCTCTCCCAACACAGCTTTTCCCTCTTTGGGAAGAGTGTTTACATAGCTACTTTAAGGAAGCAGGGATTATAGCTGAATTTGGCTTATGGGATTTCTGAAGGCTTCCTCTGTTGCCAGCCCCCTCCTGCTGCTCCTTCTGGGATCCTTCAGAGTGGATCTGGTCTGTTGAGGACCAGGAGTTCCTGAGCCTGGAACTCAGGAGCTTGTGCTCCTCTGGAAGGAATGAGGGCTGTGTTTCATGATCAGTTTCCAAACTGTGTCCATGATGCCAAAGGGCTGGGCTGTGCGTGCTCAGCCATTTGTTCTTGTCCTGCTTTTCAGCTCCCCTCTCACCCCACCAAAGCCATCACAAGGTCAAACTAACTTTCCTTTTGCCCATATCAGAGCCCAGCTCAGCACCACCCCTCACTTCTGGGGTTACCTGATGCAGGCAGGGAAATCTCACACAGTTTAACAAGACCAAGTGCAAGATGCTGCACCTGGGTCAGAGCAATCCCCAGATTCTTCTATACTTTTATATATTGCTTTTGTCATCCAAGAGAGTCATGTTAAACACCCCAGATCCCACAATGGAAAGGGCAGGGGCCAGGGGAATACATGTAAAAGAGAAGGGATTGGTGAAAGAACAAGTGAAATGAAACCCTCTGCAACATCCTTTCGCAGTAATTAGGTAAGTTAATGCTGAGTTGCTTCAAACCCCAGGAGAGGACAGCTGAAGAAGCTCTCCTGGAATAGGATTCTGGGGAGCAGGGAAAACCATCCTGAGTTCATCATGGAGTAAAAATACCACTGGTGGGACAATCCCTGAGGGAAAAGCTGCTGTTCAAATGAGAGCAATGGTGTGATGGAGCCAGCTCCACAGAGTTTGAGCAGAGCAGGGTGACTTGGAGGTCCTCAGGGTAAGTTCACTGGGTACTCTGAATCATTAGAGCATTTTTGTGCCCACTAAATACAGACCTGAATTGCTGGGGGAGCTGCAGTGGTGCAAGCCTGCAAGCTGGGGAGGCTCAGGTGAGCATGACACATGGAGCTCTGATTTTCCCTTTTTCATATTTTTTTTTTTTCCTTCTTCATGCTCTTGAAGTTTTGGTGGAGAGAGTAAAAAGTGTGTTCAATCTGACTGAGCCTGCCAGAAATCTGCATTTTTACCAAGCTCCTGCAGAGAAAGGCCTACAGGCTTTTTTTGTGCATGAAAAGCTAATGCAAGGTTTTCTTGCTGTCAAGACACATCTGTAGGAAGCAGGAGAGTCTGTGTGCTCTTCCAGGTCCTCTGCACCATATTGCTGCATTCCCATTATCCCTGGAGGGGATTCCTGTCCTTCCTGACAGGAGGGTGTAGCAAAGTGGAGGTTGGTTCCTTCTCCCACAAAACAAGTGGCAGGACGAGAGGAAATGGCCTCAAGTTGTCCCAAGGGACTTAGATTGGGTAGTAAGAAAAAATTCCTCACTGAAGGAGTGGTCAGAATTTGGAACAGGCTGCCCAGGGCAGCAGT
Organism: Pseudopodoces humilis; assembly: GCF_049639895.1. Taxonomy (NCBI): domain Eukaryota; kingdom Metazoa; phylum Chordata; class Aves; order Passeriformes; family Paridae; genus Pseudopodoces; species Pseudopodoces humilis. The sequence goes on from NC_142206.1 coordinate 58,854,540, forward strand.
GGAATCACCATCCCTGAAAATATTCAAAATATATGTGGATGTGGCACTTGTGGATGGGGTTTAGTGGTGAGCACAGTGGTTCTGGGTTAATGGTTGGACTCCTTCAGAGTTCTTTGCCAACCTTAATGACTTTATGATTCTGTTATTTTGTGATTACTCGTCGTCCCTCTGTCCCCCAAACAGCACTTACTGGGAGGAGCCCTTTTGTGCACTGATGCAGAGAGCAGGATGTGGTGCTTATTCAGAAATGCTGGAAATCAGCTGCTGTGCTCTGATTTATTGCAAGGCTGGGGAAAAACATTGCCAGGCAGTCATCAGGGGGAAGAAAAAAGGTCCTTAAAAACCCTGTCTTTTCACTGACATGCATTCCAGGTGCTGAAAGATTTTGGAAAAAAGGGGCAACTCCTCCTTAGGTATTTAGAAATATGAGCTGAGTGAGCAGCTCTGTCCCACAGGCTGTGGAAAGCTGTGTTTTCCCTGCTGAATTTCTCAGGGAATGTGTATTTGGCCTGCTCTGGCTAAATAATCTCTGATAATCCATGACAATCAGGTACTGTAAGCAGAGGGTCATTTTGGGCTTCAGGGTGCCAATTGCTAGCAGGGGGTGTAAGGGAACACTTGGGAGCCACATTAATTGCTGGGGACTGAGTCCTGATAGCACAGCTCGTTCCCTAATGAGAGATGAGCTTTTCAATAACTTCACAGAATCCTGCCACTGACTCTGATTTACCTCTGACCAGTCAAACCAGGGCCAGATCGATACCGTGCTCTGTGGCAGTAAATAGGCTTGATTTGAAGTATTGAGTGAGGATTTATTTCAGATTAAAGGCTGGATTTTTAAAAGGGTAGAGCACACTGGCCTTTCAAGGCTGTGGATGGCTGCTGGATCTTGCTGGTGTAGATCTCAACTCCTGCAAAGCCTTACTCAGGGAGCCAGGGAAAGCAGGAGTACATCACTCCTCTGGGAACTGGGAGGCAGCAGGAATCTCCTTAATGGGAGCACTTTCACTCAGAAGCACCTTGTTTGGACACAGTTCTTTGAGTGGCCTGAGGAGAATTTTCATAAAAATACTTCCTGTAGCCACCAGGTGAAGTTGGTGTGGCTGGGCCTCCACAGTGGCTGGGCTCCACAGCCCAGGGTGGGGATGTCTCTGGGGAGGGTGAGCTGTCCAAGTCCCCCTGGAAGAGTTTTGTTGAGCCTGGGGCTGCCAGTTTCTCTCTGGGAAAGAGACGTAGCAGGTACCCATAAATCCACATTATGAAGAGGTATAATCATCCTCAAGAAATTCAGGATCTCTCCAGGAAAATTCTGTTTCATCTTTACTACCCATTTGCTGATACATATCACAGAATGGTTTGGGTTGGAATTAACTTTTTAAGACCATCCAATTCCAACCCCCTGCCATGGACACTTTCCACAATCCCAGATTGCTCCAAGCCCTGTCCAGCCTGGCCTTGGACACTTCCAGGGATCCAGAAGCAGCCACAGCTTCTCTGGGCACCCTGTGCCAGGGCATCTCCACCCTCATAGGGAAGAATTCCTTCTTAAAATCCTATCTAAGTCTCCCCTCCTCACTCAGCTTGTCATGTATGTTTAGAACAGAGTCCATGTCCCTCTCTCACACTGGAAAATCATCACCAGTCATGAGCCAATGTCTGAGTCCTGTCTGCTCTCACCACACCAAGCACAGTCCAGCAGGACAATCCAGAGACTTGAGTAATTGACCCAGGGAGAGTATGAGGAACCAGACTAATTATGGTGAGTACTCAGCTTCAACATTTTCTTTGTGTCACGACTGTTTAATCCTGCCTTAATCCCCTAATGCTGCTCAGTGACTTTTCTTGTGTTATCTTTATTGTCTTGCTAATAAGATGTTGCACATAGCAGAGATTTACACTGAAAGGTATTAAGGAGGATTATGTGAAGATTAGACAAGAAACATTCACAATAGGTTGGAGATTTCTGAGTACCCAAACTTTAAATTTCTGTAGTGCAAGGATTTTACTGTTTTTTCAGATAATTCATAGAAAATTTCTCCTAGAAAATTCAAAAAAGGTTGCTGCTGTTCAAAAGAATTCTCTTGAATTGCAGCACTGGTTATGTTCAGGCTGCTGCTTGCTGTATTTATCATCTGGTTTTGTTTGGGTTTTTTTCAAAAAGTGGACCCGAATTATGAGGGGCAAAAAAAGAGGGGAAATGAAACTCAGATGAGATCTCTCTCTGCTGGACCAGGTTCACATGAGCATCCTCCCTGCCAGTGAGTGCAGATGGACTTTGACACTCAGAGCACAGATTTCAGAGGGCTCTGTAGGTGCTGGAAAATGTTTTGTGCTGAGCTTTTATAAGCACAATTATTTAACCTCTAAGGCCTGGCTGTGAAGGAAGAGGGCTGATGTCTTGCAGCTGAGATTTTGGGCTGTTATTTCACCATCAGTAAATTGATGTAGCTGGAATTTTGCAGGAGCAAAGGCACCTTTCGATAGTGGAAAATTAAGACTTTAAAATAAAACAACAGAATCCAAGGGGAGGTAGATTTTATGTTTAACTCTCAAGAGCTACTGGATATTAATCTTACTGTAGGACCTTAAACAGAACCAGCCACTGAATCAGGATTTGATTACTGTTTTCCTTCAAAAACTGCAACTCTGTTCAGTGTCAGGCTGGGACACAGGATAATGTCCTATCCTGTGAATCCCTGATGCTCTGCCATAAGAGCCTTTCCCAAGACTTCACATTTGCTTCAGGAATCTTCTGTACTCGAGTGTCTGGGTGGGTGTGAGGCACCGTTTCAGGTATCCATTCTTTCCAAAGAAGACATAGAAATAATGAATAAGAAATGGTACTTGCTGACAGCTTTTCTAACATTTCCTGCCTGTCCTTGACAGTGGTCTTGCATTCCCTGCTCTATGGAGATTGGAAAACACCACCTGCAGTGATTTGAATGCAGTGGTGGGATGCTTCTCTGGGAACTCTAGAGAACATCCTACTTCTGACACCCATTCTGAGCACTCAGCAGGCTCCCGTCACCCTAGTTTTTCTTGTCAGCCCAGCTAATAATAGCTGGTGTTTATTATTAGCACCTCTTTGTTATTAGCTCCTATAGAATAGAGGTTGAGTGAGTCACAGAGTCACTGAGTGATTTAGGTTGGAAAATACCTCCAAGATCCTCCAGTCCAGCTGTTCCCCCAGCACTGCCAACCCACCACTAACTCGTGTCCCCAAGTGCTACATCCACATTGCTTTTAAATCCCTCCAGGGATGGTGATTCCACCAATTCCCTGGGCAGCCATGGCTGACCACCTTTTGGAAAATGGACCTGCTCTGTCCCCAGGCTCTGAGCTGTTCAACTCCATCCATCCCTGGCAGCCTGGTCTGAAAATCTTCCATCAGGGGGAATTTTCTGCCTGACATCATCTCATTTAGTGGTTCACTGAGCTCCTTGTGGAACAGTTGACCTGCTGTCCCACTGAACTTCCCATTAATACACTTAAAGCCTCTTGGTCCTGGCCTTGTGTATATGGGCATGCCTAATGAATCCTTTCTTTTGGGCAGGAAAATGCACATAAAGATGACTGGAACCAAATGATCTTTGAAGTCCCTTTCAACCCAAGCCATTCTCTGATTTTCTGTCTCCCCTCTGGTTGAAGATGTTTGACCCCACACACACGTGTGGGTTTTTCTTAAGACTTCTGATTGCTGTCATTCATTTCCACATCTTTGCTGAAGCTTCAGGTTCTGCTTCAAAAGCTCTGGAAATTCTGCACCCAGACTTTAAAATCAGAAGGGCTGGGAGATGTAACGCAGCACCACTAACATGGCAACAAACTTCATCTTGTGTTGTGATTTTCCCTTAAAAATTATTTCTATTTCTTCATCCAAGGAACTTTTGGATGCCATCTGGTGTAGTAGGGGTTGCAGTTTTGGATGATGCAAGTTCCTACCCCTGCCACAGAAGGAACATGGACAGGAACATGCTGGTGGCTAAATTTTTGGTACTGGCCAGCCCTGGCTTTCTAGCCTGCTATGCAATTCTGATTTATGGTATTGAAAGAAGCCCTAAGCCATCTAATTAACTGCTGGCTACCCAAAACACAGCAAATATGAGGAGTGATTTACTGTCACACTGACATGCTCTACAGTCACCATGACAAGCACAAAATGGAAGTTTTCTCAACTCAAATGCTGTCTTGTGGTAAAGAAGAAGCACTTCATAATTGCAGAACCAGAAAGTGGAGACAGCTTATTTCACTCCTGGCAGCTTTGTTAATAAAACATTGGCAAGGCAAGTAATTACCTGACATGGAATTACATCTAAGCAGTTTTCCTTGGGAAAAAAAACAACCAACTCACAATAGAAGTGTTGGGCATCTGATTTTATTATCCTGTCTGGAATGGCTGTATTGGATATTTGGAATGGTTGCTCGATTTATGCTTTGTTATTGAGCAGACTGAGTGCTGGTTGTCTACTTGGGCTGTGTTTTACTGCCAGGGAGTTTCAGAGTGGCCAGGGTGATGTAGGAACCTTTCTCCTAAACTCTTAAACGTGGAAAGAATTTGAAGTGCAGGTTGGGAAATGCTCAGATTTTGAGTTTTTGGCCTTGCCATTTTGCCAGCACTGCTTCTCAAGTGATCAGATCACAGAACCAGAGAATGGTTTAGGTTGGAAGGGACATTAAATGTCACCTAAATCCTTCCACCTCCAGCAGGAGGGGTGGATTGTAGGGAGTCTGGTGAGCTCTGCTTTCTCACATGAGATCTGTGCAGGTGATCTCCAGGTCTCCAGGTGAGATTTCTGTGTGTTCCCTATGAGTTTCTTGCTCTTCACCACGCCTGGCTGTGGGTAAAGCCCCTAAGCTGAAATTTACAATGGGGTACTAAACACATTTTGTCTTGTTTCAGGATTAGGACAGCAATCCAGCCTGTCAGAGGCTCTGAGGCCATAAAATAAAACAAAATTTTATAAATTATATTTTTAAAAATTTTAAATTTTAATAATTTAAATTTTTTACTGCATAAAATAAAGTCCTCTTGAAGGAAAAAATTATTTTTGGTTTTGCATTGAGCAATTTTCCTTTCCTTCTGATTCTTCTGTAAATATAAATGAGTTTCTAATGCTGGAGGTAACTTTTTAATATTTTTGTCAACCTCAAATTATAAAATCACAGAATGGTTAGGGTTGGAAGGGACATTAAAGCTCACCTCATTCCAACCCCCTGCCATGGCAGGGACACCTTCCACTATCACAGGTTGCTTGGGGTCCATCCATATTTTTTTTCTTACAACAGCAAAATATTGAAGATGCATCAAACATTTGCTGCTTCCATGAAACGCTGGATGACTTTTATTAAAATTGAAAAATCGCTCTCCATGCCCATAATTAATATGTTTTCTTTCCATCTTTAATTGCATTTAATGTTTAATATTTCTTGCTGTATGATATTTCCATATTCCAGCAGAGTAAAAAGTCTAAGAAGCTGCTTTTCCAGCTCTGGAGACACCAGCGTGTACCTCCCAATCCTTGTGGCTGGGTGGTTTATGTTTCAAAATTTGCCTGATTAAGGAAAATCTGAGGTTTATTTTAATTGAAAATTTAATCCTTCTGCTTCCCAGGGACACTCTGGTTGTCAGGTCTATAAAATCACGTAGAAAATAAAAATCTTCCTGAAATCACTGTAGCAGAGGATATTGCTATTTCCAAGTCAGTTGAATTCTTGTGGAGGGAGGTAGGGGGTGGGGGAATTATCAGATATTTTTTGGGTTTCAGGTGCATGTTCATGCTTTCAGGTGCATGTTCTTAGGCCCAGAGGCAGAGGGGAAGGAGCTGGACAAAGCAGGGTGAAGGCAGGACTTCCATTAGGCTGGAACACCAACATGTGATGTGGTTGATGCAGTTGAAGATGTCTCTGCTCGTTACAGGGGGTTGGACTAAATGAGATTTAAAGGTCCTTCCTAACCCAAACCATTCTGTGGCAGAGGACCTGGCATCACCTGGTAGTGATGCCTTAGGATTTTAGCTTTTATCTTTTTCAAATCCTGTACTGTATTAGTGCATAACTCTAAACTCTGTATTAAATGTTAGTTAACTGTCTTCACATTTTGGTCAGAAAAACCAGAAATCCCTCTAGGCCTGAAATCCAAGGACACCCTATAGACTCAGGCCCTGAAAAGTATAAACAAAAGTGAGTTGGAGGGGAGCAAACTGGAGGTAAATGACTTCATTATCTGAGGCTGTAATTGGACGATTAACCCCTGATACGGAAATGGATCAAACTTAAAATTGTCTGAAAAACTCATGACCATTGTCCAGCTTGGGTGTAGCCTTGGAGGCTTCTGACTGCCCAAGGTGTACCTATTGAAGACCTTTAATAAATACTTATTCTCTTAATATTGCCTAGCCTTTGTTCTAGGTAGCCACTCCAAGGCATCAGTAGCCAAGAGACCACTGGCTGTGGTTGGTCTGAGTGTTTTTGGGTTGGTTTCAGTGGTGTGGGAGCTGCTGTCCCACAGCACCGCTGCACATCTTCACATTGTCATCTTGGAGGGGATGTTTAGCTGGTGCTGTTTATCTTGTTTCCAGGAGTTGTCTGCTAGGGAAGGCTAAAAATAGATCCCATTGTGTTTTTCTGTTACAAAATCAGGGTGAGTATTAAAGATTGATTTCTCTGGCTGATTTGCTGAAAATAGCAACTCGAGTTAACGTGAACCAGAGATCAGTGTACAAACATGCAACCCCCAAGGGTATTAAAATTGTTTCAGGTTTAGTAGGTATTTCTTGCAGTCATTAGGAGAGATTTTAGAGAGTAATTCTACTTGGCATTTGCAAAATATAGGAAATTCTGGTTAAATTTAGTTTTGCCTCAGTGAACAAAACTTGTGAGACTGTAGAGTGCCTTCAATGTGAACATTCTCAAATCATACCTGCTTATGAGGGGTCAGTTCTGGATCTGGTTTAACATTTTTGGTGACATGGACAGTGTGACTGAGAGCAGCACCAAGGGATGAGGTGAGCAGTCCTGTCCACCCCATGTGATTGTGGGGCTGGAGGACCCTCCCCTGCCTGGCAATCAGATGCTTTGCTGATATTCTCAATTGCTGAGCAGGGATATCTAACAGTTTTTAAGCCAGTGTCAGTTCAGACAGAATAAAGACTTCAGAATTTGATTCTTTAAAATCCATATAACATGACTGGGCACAGCAGTGAGGTGAAGGGTTCTTTTCTCTGTGAGCCTTAGAAGTTGTTTTGGATTGAGTTGTTTAAATCAAGTAGCATTTGTTGCATGCTTCTGATTTTGCTAGAAGCAAGTAAAAGTTCAGACTGAAGTCTTGACTTCGCTGTACATTAAAATTCCTTTTTTATACAGATACATCTGTTTTGATCTCAGTTTGACTGTTTGTCTCTTCTGCATCTTGCATCTAATTTGTATTCCAGCAGGATAAAATGAACTTGATAATGGCCTTTTAGCTTGTCATCTTAAAACACGTGCTCAGCCTGGAAGAGCTAATAAAAGTCATGTTTATGAGAATCTTACAGTCTGGTGATTGGGAATGGACTGACCTGCATATGCAAAGTGGATTTTAGATGGGTCTTGTAGCTAGTGGTGTTCAAAACTAGCAAACAGCACAGTTTTGGATCTGAGCACTGTTCTAAAATCAATTAAAGTCAAAGAAACACTTTCATGTCTTTATCAGACATTGACACACTGTGCTTCCCATTGGAAGCATCTGTCCTACCCAGGCTACCTAAAAGCCATATGACCAGGTGGGACCAAGTCACATTTCTGCCACCACAGCCAGGGGAAGAGGTGAGTGCCTTCAGAGTTACTAATATCAGGTTATAACACCCCTGTAAGAGAGGAGGTTATGAGTCGTGTTCTAGCGCTACCAGTTTCTCACCACTCACTTTATAAAGATGTTGGTATGGCTGGTTCAAACTTTGGCATGCAAAGTCCAATGAGATGGATCCCATTATAACATGGAAATTCATTGTTCCACCTACCGGTGCAGCTGTTTGCCTTTAGCAGTGATGATTTGCCCTCCTCGAGTGTGTGATACCACACCTGTCATCCTCTCTGGATCAGGAAAACCTGTGATTGCCTGGAGTTCAACTGTGATTGCAGCTTCAGTGAGAAGAGTAAATAACCTTTACTTGTGCAGTGGGTCCCTGAACTATGTATGACTTGCTGGTGCCAGCAGAGCTGGGCTAAGCCGAGGAGCAGAGCGTGTTTTGACGGCATCAGCCCCTCTGTGCTGGGAGCGTGCAAGGCTTGTTAGTGGATGTGATTCAGCAGTCCCCAGTCCTGACTGCACTGCCAGGGCTGGTTTGCTGTCTGGTTAGTGAGTCAGCAAGCTTGCAGCTTCACCCTGCCCTCGTCTGGATGAATATTTACTGAGCCCAGGGACACAGTGCTGCAGGGAGGGTGGTGAGAAGTGAACAGGATGTGGCGCAGAGGCTCCAGCCATGGGGACTCTTGGCTGACATGAGGAATCTGTCCTGAGACAAGCCTTATTTCAGCTATTTCCTTTTATAATAATGCTGGTGCTGATCTGTCACCAGAGCTTTGGTGAGTGCCCCATCAGTTTTTGCCTTAACTGGGAGCAGGTGTGGAGGGTGTAAGCCTGCAGCCTAGGTTGTCATTTACACAGTGTGGTTACACTGCTGTCATTCACACTGCAGGCTTCCTTGACAAATAGGAACCCCTGAGGGAAAATAATTGGATATGTAGATTGATGATAAAACCATTTACATTGGAAAACACCTCTAAGACCATCGGGTCCAGCCATTCCCCCAGTAGTGCCAAGCTTATCACTAACCCATCTCCCAAGGTAGCAGATCCACACATCTTTTAAATCCCTCCAGGCATGGGGACTCAGTCATTGTACTGGGCAGCCTGGTCCAGGGTTTGACAAGTCTTTCCATGAAGAATTCTTCCCTAATATCCAATTTAAACTTCCCCTGGCTGAGGCCATCTCCTCTTGTCCTGTCCCTGTTCCCTGGCAGCAGAGCCCGACCTTTCCCAGCTGTCCCCTCCTGTCAGGGAGCTGTGCAGAGCCAGAAGGTTCCCCCCGAGCCTCCTTTTCTCCAGACTGATCCCCCCAGCTCCCTCAGCTGCTCCTCATCAGACTTGTGCTCCAGAGCATGTTGTTATTTATTGTTTATTATGAAGAACAACACCTTGAGAATAAGAAAACTTAAAACATGTTCTAGGCTGAAAGCACAGAACTTGAAGCAAGCAACAACATAAGAAGAGCTCTTTTAAAGGTACCTGGAACTTAGTTCAGTCTTGAATTTTGGAGGGAACCTCCCATATTTTCACATTCTGGTGCCTTGCATGAGCATGAGGTGAGTAAGGTGATTTTATGTTGACTTGTAGTCTTGCAGTAGCTACTTGGAGTATCTATTATGCCATCCTGGTAAGTCAGTCACACATTGCACTTGTGGATGGATTGGAGAGAGGTACAGAGCTTCCTTCTGTCTCTTCCACTCCATATTATTTTTCTCTTCAGCACACGCAGAGCAGAGATAGAGAGCACAGAGGAAGGATCAGAAATGCAGGAGCAGAAACAGATGGCCAAAGCTCGCTCTTGTGTAGCCAGAGAAACTGATGCTTTTCAAACTGCAGCCTTTGATGGAAGTTCTAAGTACCAATTCCACTTAGTTTTAAGAAGTTTTGTATCTTCTTCATTTCTTGTGTAACTGTTTTAAGAAGCAGAGATGACTGGGGGGACAATCTGAGAGATTGCTTTGAGGAGTTGAATTTGGCTTCTGACTTAGTGATGAAACAATGGCTGGTTCTCCTTTGAATAAAAAAAGGCAGAAACTCTTAGATTCAGTCACGTTCTGTTGTTAGTGCTGAAATTGTCTGAAAGAAATGTCTGAAATTGCCTGACATTGTCTCATGTGTTTCATCCTCACCATTGTTAAGGTTCATTAATGATTCCATTATAAACCCCTATTTGCAGAAATGGTTTTCTAAAAGCAATCTCTGTGTTATATTATTATGTTGTTTATATTATATAAATGCTCAAGGACTAGACATTTATTAATAGGGAGCTTTGTGATTGTGGAGCCAGCAATTACTTGACTGGTGATTACTCTATCACAGACTCTGCTGACTCTCAGCACTTTGGATAGGAGAATAAAATTCTTTCTGCAAATGGGGAAGATAATTTCCTTTGGAATAGTGGTTGTTACACAGTGCTGGAAATCCTCTGAATGCAGATAAGCAGTAAAAGCCAGTTAGCTCTAGGGAATGAGTTGATGCTTTGGAATAAACAGTCATGGTGGAGAGCCTTGTGAGTCACCAGGGACATAATGAAGATGCTAAAGGAGATCTCCAAGCCTTTCAGGAGAGGATGTGCTGGGTAGAAAACCAGGCAACTGTAACCATTTCTCTTCCCTGTACTCCTTTCATGATGTGTCCCACTTGGTGGGATGGCTGTGGGAGTGGGATGAGGTCCTTTGTCCTTCTTTTCCATAGGGTTAATCACTTCCCTACTGTGTCACTGTGCCCCAATAGTGAGTGAGGCCACTCAGTCCCCAAAGAGGGACAAGAGAGCAGCTTTAGAGGAATGTGCAAGGCAAGACCAAATGATCAGGTCCTGCTTGGTTGCTCCAAGGACCCAAGAATCCCTTCCTACCCCTCTGGGTACAGTGCGGGGGTCACAGGGTGCCTCTTCCATGAGGATGCCACAGGACAGTTCTCCCCATGTGCCAGCCTCTTCTATGGCTGCATCCAGAGGATGGTCCAGCTGGGACTCTGCTCCCTCCCCTCTCCTCCTTGAGGGTTAGAGAAGGGACCAGTCCTTGCACACATACCCCAAGCACGACACGTTACTGAGCAAAACCTGTGAGATTCCAGCAGCATGCTTGAGGAAGCCCAAGATGGAAAATTCTAGCCCATACATTCTTCATCATTTTCAAACCACTTTGGCCTTCCCTGCAGCCAGTGGCTTCTCCCTCTTTGGTGGGATACTGGAGAAAGAACAACCACGCCCTGGGCCAAGAATCTCCACTCTCAGCTGCTGTCAAAAGCACAAAGACTATAGATAAAAGGTCTGTACTAGTGCCCTTAAAAATTCAGCAACTTTGCCAGCAGATTCTGGTAGAGCTAAGTTGCCTTTCTGGTCATTCTCCTTTTATTTCCCATTGTTCCTATAGCAAACACCTTGAATATAAATGGTAAAGGTTTCTCCCTACAGATTCTTGGATACGACTTGATATTGTGGATGGATTGGATGGATTGTGGAGCTCTTGGTGAAGAGCCCTGGAGCCAGGGCTCTTTAGAGGTGTCAGTAACCATGTCCTGGGAAAGGAAGCTCCCAGCACAGTGCTGGTTACACCAGGGGATGGGATCTTCCAAGAGTTCCAGAAGTTGTGTGGGTTGACACCAGTTCTGTCAGTGAAACTTTTCCATTGCTCCGAGGGAACTGCCAAAAATATTGATAGTAATAATAAGGAAGTAGAAGAGAGAGAAGGTGTCAGGGAAAGAGGGACAAAACATGTCCTGGCTGTCTCAAGGGAAGTGAGGAAGAAATGTAGACCAGCCATATCCTATAAATATATATATATATATATGTATTTCTATATCTATCTTGGTTGTGACAATTTTTGTAGGGTGTTAGAAGAGCCTCCTCCAATACCACTGCTTTATTATCAGACACAGACCTGGATGTCACCTGTTCTTTTGCCCAAGGCATTCCTGGTTCAGCAGCTCCATAGGAGTCCCATTATTCAAAACTTACTTAAAATAATTACTATAATCATCTGTATATTGTCGCAGTGTAAGGAACCAGAAAATTGCATTGCATAATTCCCTCACAGTTGTCTGAGAAATCTCCTGTCTGCATTACCAGCCCAGCGCAGAGATTTGATGTGAAATCCCAATTTCCTGCAAAGGGGCTGCCACAGGTTCCGAATTCGCGAGGCGCCGCTGATATATTTCTATTTTATCTGCCGCGCTCAACAATTGAATGAAAGAGAAGTGTTGGCAGAGGTCAAGCATTGTTTGAACGTGTTGCAAATGGTTTCCCAGGGAAACAGCAAATCAGTACTCGTAGGCTCCTGCAGCATCTCCAGAACAACATCCAGCCACCAGCCATAGCCCCGTGTTTGCTGTAGTACTCGGGACCAAGGGCGATGCAGACTAAAGCCAGAGTGAGCACCTGAGTAGGAGAGCAATTCCAGAGGATGAAGAAACACTCGGCAAGAGTGGCACCGCTACCATCTTACAATGTTTCCGAAATAAATTCTCCTGTTCCAGACGGTAAATGCTTTTTTTTTTTTTTCCCCTGTATATCTCATCCTAGGCAGGAGTTTGCTCCGTTCCATGCAGAGTAACAGGAATGTTGCGTGTGTGTGTCTGTGTGTGTGTCTGTGTGTGTGTATTTTTAAAGTAATGCTCAGATAGAATTTTTACCACTTTAATATCACCTGGGATAAGTGGCAGTTAAATTTCCGTTGCCTGTGTTCAACTGCTGTGTGAATGATTCCTGGTGAAGAAACTGATGTTGAAACGTGAACAACGGATAAAGTTATTGTACTTCAATTCTGGCTTTTAAAATTATGTGAAATTAGGTCCATGTAATGTTATTGGCTTTTCTGGAGTATTTTGCTGTGGTGCTCTAGATTTATTGGTTTTGCTGTGAAGACAGAGGCACTGACTTTTTTTGTGCTTGCTGTCCCTCAGCTCAATATAGCAGTTGTCCCCTTAAACTGCATTTTCCCCCCCGCTCATTTTCAGAAGTGTCAGCTCTTAAGCAATTCTTTAATAAAGAAAAAACACAAGATAGAAATTGGGGATTCTTTTCTATGCTCTTTATCAGACAGGAGAGCCTTGTTCCTTTAAGAGTGCCCATCAACTTCACACTTCAGAGTCACTGGGAATGTGGTGATGTTGTCCAGCAGGAGATTTGACTGCCCTGGGAGTGAAACAAATAAAAGTCAGCGTGCTGAAAATTTACAGTAGGTGTACGTGCCTTATAAATCAGAGGTCAAAATTTCTTAAAAGTACTCCTGATGTTCAGGTTTGAGTTTTTGACTTAAATGTCTGTAGAAATCTCAGGCTTTTACTGCACTGTTTGATTTTATAATTCTCAGAGTCAGATGTTTTTATCAGCTGCGTGGTACTTCCCCAAGTTGCTTGTTGTGCCAGAAGTGGGCTGTTTTCCCACCAGGTGTGTGTGGTGAGGACACACTGGAGCTGTAAAACCGCAAGGTGTGTGCGCTGTCTCTGGTTTGAGCCAACCAGCAATGAAAATTTGAGAGCTGAATTCATCCAGGAGCAAAACAAAGCAAGAGCCATGGTCCAGTGCTGGTCAGCAGAGCGTGACTTCCAGTTCTTCGATCTACCTGGCTCAGGCTGCCTTCAGTCACAAGCAGGGCTGGGGTTTGATAGACCAGGCAGTAGTTTGTGTTTTTTTTCTGAGAACTGTGAGTGTGGTGTTTAGAATTCTGCAGGCTTGGTAGTTACCTGGTGTTTCTTCCTTGAGGGGAAAAAGCCTTAAGGAAAGTTGGAGGAGCTGACTGCTTATTGCTGGTGCACAGCACCAGGATTTAGGATGTGTGATATTGTAATTCATACCCTCACCTGCATTTTCAGGAGCTGCATTACCAGGTGAGCTGGCTGTGCTGGTAAAACGGGACAATTTGCTTCTCTTTATTTCCTGAGGGCTCAGACCAGGTTCATGTCATGCCTGGTGGGGAATGCAGAGGATTAAAGATTGTCCCTGCCTCACAGGGGTCTAAGACAAGCTGTGGTTGCCTTCAGCTGCACCAGTCCAGCTGCTGCCAGGTGCCTCTGTTAGACCTGTCCTAACCTTCTGCCCATGCTGGGTGCAGCAGCAGTGTCTGAACTGCACTGCCTGGCTCCACAGGGAGGGAAAATCCAGTCTCTTCACAGGAAGAAAGGGCAATAGACTGGAAGTGACTACATGACAGCACTTGTCATATCCAACAGGCTGCAAATGGAAAGGTTCTTGCTGGGGATGGACCTGGCCAAGCTGAATTAATACTGGACCCATACATTAAATGTGTGTGCAGCTGGTTTTTACAGCTCAGCAAAGATTTTGGCATGAATTCCCAAAGAATCCTAATGGAATAGGGCAGCCAGCTTCCCAAAAGCACTGCATCTGTCCCTCCTTTCTTTCCCAAGCATGGGAGGGCACCTGGAAGAGACTTCAGAGCAGCTTGGGCTGTGGGCCTGTGTGCCAGGAGGAGAGCAGCGTGCTCTGCGTGGGCAGTTTGCACACAGCTGAGGTTTGTGGCTTCCCATATACCTCCTGGTAAAACCACAGGAGCTGCTGACTCCTGGAGAGTGGAGTGAAATCCAGGCAAGAAGATTCCTTTGGTCAGGAACTTTCCAGTGCTTGGAGATGAGTGGTGAAAAGTGCTGCTCCTGTGGAAGGAAATGGAGCAGAGACAGCTGCCCAGTGGGGTTGGCACATGGGTGAGTGGGAGCATGTGAGGTGTGTGCCAAGCTGGCACCTCAAAAATCCTTTTGAGAATGTGTCTTCACCTCAGCCTGGCCAGCCCCCACTCCCCAGCATCAGCCAGGTTTGTGGCATGGACCTGGATGGAGGAGACCTGGCCCAAAAATGCCATCATGGAAAGGCAGGGATGAGACCTGTCAGAGCTATTACCTCAGGGGCAGTGGAGAAAACAGATGGAAATATCTCCTGGGATTACAAAGTGCAGCAATACAATGATAAATCCCTACTGTTTCCCCAGCTGCTTACCTGGAAAATGTTTCTTTAACCCACCCTTCCTCAAATGTGCTGAATTAGGCTCTAAGTCAGGCAAGGAGATTGAAGCATGTGCTCAGTGCACTGCAGTGCTGCCCTGGCCTGAGTCTGAGGCAGCCAGGTTTGGACTCATCCACATCCATCTAAATGTAAGCCTTGGTAAGGACTGAGAAATTTGGGAGAGCTGGGCACCTCCAGCAGGTGATTCACCTCCCAAGACTGGTATCTGAGGGAGCTGGAATAAATCACTCCCTGGAGGCACCCCTCAGCCAGCAGAGGCAATAGTTTGTGTAGGAAATAAATCCAAATCCAAAGTGTTGCTGAGCTGCCCGTCCCATTTTTTGGATCTTGGGAGATCCATGAACCAGCCTGGATTTATTGAAGTGTTTCGTGAAAGTGAAAGCTATATTGTAATTACTTATTAATGAGATACATATGAGTGATATCTGGACTGTCCTGAGTGTAAATTCAGAATAACTTCATGTGAAAGCAGCCTCATGATTTTCATTGAAGCTACTCTTGAGTTATGGCAGTGAAAGTAAAAGTGAGAGTTTAACTGGGAATGTTTGTTTCTTTTTGGAAATATCACCAAATTCTAGCAATGACAAGATTAATTTTCAGAGGATTTTTAAAAAGAGATTGTCAACCTTTTGGTTTGGAGTAGAGTGTATAAATTGTGAAACAATTGGAAGCACATCTGATATAATTTGTTACAAAATTTATGGCAGAGGGTTTTTTTTTTAATGGGATGGCGTGCAGCTTTGAATGAAATGATTTGTGTTTATCTTGCTCAGTCAGTGTTGGAGTGATGGGAAGATGGTCTGATGCTGAGATTGGCTTGAATTGGTGTTGGATCAGATATACCTGGGGGAGAAAAATCCTGCAGTCTAATGTAGCAAAGGATATCCCTTTGTATGTGTGAGTCCCGAAGGTCTCACTCAGAAGTTGTCACTGAGGTGGTCTCAGAGGAGTGTTTATGTAAACAAAAGCTTAAAACAAAGTCCTGGAAGGAGACAAAGGGTCTTAAATTCCAGTGTTGTTTCCCTCCTTGCCTGGGAAAAGTTCTGTGCTGAAGGAGAAGATGTCATCCCCTCCCCATGAGAGGTCAGTGTGTTCTGACTCCAGGGCTGTCAGGGTTAATTCTGAGATTTCAGCAGAGCATTCGTTTTTCAGTGGAGAGGCCATCAGTGTTTTCTGACAGCAGAATTCAGTCCAAAACATTCTGCTCCAAATGGATGTACTAAATATTTGTTTTTGTGGGTCACTTTGTGTTGTAGAAGTTTTGATTTCAACATATAAAAATCATCCTTCATTTGCAGCACTCCCTTCTACATTCCTTCAAACTCTAAGTATGCTGTCATGCCCAGTAAGTTTCAGATATGAATAGCCACTGTGTTTCAAAATGCATATTCCAGCTGCCAATTCCTCCACAGATGTTCTCAAATAAGCCTCTTTCCCAGGATCTCTTCTGACACTCCCACACTGGTGCTGGTGTGTTATTTTTGGTGTCAGATCAATGAAATTCCTTGTCCATGCTTAAAAAAAGGCAGTGATACATTTCTTTGAGTTATGCTGAAATGAGAAAAAAGTATTTCTATGTTTTTAACTATACTTTCAATAAAATGTAGATGGAACAAAAATTTGAACAGGTATTTGGGGTTTTTCTGGTAATTGTTTTTATATGTTTTGAGGAAAGGCCTTGATCCAGAGCAACACAAACAGGAGCCACTTACTTCAGAAAAATAGAATTTGAGAGGTCCTCTAGAGTGGCCTTTATACTCAGGGCTCTGGAAAAAGCAGTCCACAGCCTGCCTACACCCAGTAGCATGTTCACATCCTTCCTGCTAAGGTCTGTTTTTGTTTTTATTGTTGTTTGTTAATAGCTGCAGGTATTGCACACCAGGGTTGATGCAGCCTGGATCCCCTTTGTGCTGCTGTCCTTGGTCAGAGGCTGTAGGGCACAGCACTGGGTGCAGACCACGCACAGCACATTGGCTGGTTGGCACAAGAGCCTCCATCTCAGAGCAGGTTCTTCAGCACAAGAACATGTGGCTGATGTGCAGAAAGATGTATTTAGAGGCTTGCAATTATCAGGGTTGCACGTAGAGGCATCAAACTTGGAGCAATTAATAAGGGAAGTCCCATCTCAGAGACGAGCAGCCAGAGACAGTGGGGGTCTGGGGATGTGTGAGGAGATGCCTTTGTGCAATTTATTTAGCAGCTATATCCCCACCAAGGGGAAATGCAGGTCTGGGGGGGATTTTTTTTGACTGTCTACTGTCTAACTTGGATTCTCTCCCCTTACAAATAGGCTGGAACTGAACCTCTGGAAGGGTTATTAGGTGAAGGATGTAGAGTGGCACATCCCTTGATCTGGCACTAAATGAATTATAGGATGTGAAATTTAAGTTCTCTTCATTAATTTTATTGCAGGATGAGAGGACACGTGGAAGTTGTTGAGATTCCTAGTTGTAAGCAAAGTTGCTGTCTGCTGATCTGGAATGGGGGCTGTGTACAGACACTGAAGAGATAATTGGCAGAAATTGCTGATGGATGTCACTAGTAAACCACAACAGAAATATCTACTTTTTCTGCTTTCTGCTCTTGACAATGGTTAATCATAGTACAAGAGAAATGCTGTACGCCATCACTGAGTCATTTGTTTTTCATTATAATCTGAAAATCTTTTCCCCTAGGACAAAAAAAAAAAAAAATAAAAAAAAATTGTAACCTTCTCATCCCCTTCAAGCATAAAAACTTCCAGAGCAAGCAAACAATAAATTAACAAGGCATCACTCTGAACAGACATCTGTGCATTACTAAGACACAGAGACCATTGCAGTGTTTAAATGGAGAACATTATCTCCAAATGCCTGAGACATGCTGAAAGGAATTTTCTTCACTGAACAAGAGATGCTTATTCCTCAAACCTGTGTATCACTCTGCCAGCAAAGAGTGTGTGCCTGTTTTCTTGATTTTGCTTGGCTTTAGTAAAATATAATCATGACTTCACATCCCTGGTCAAATTGCTGGTTCTGAACACATTAAAAGTTGGGGAGTTTGTTGGTGTGTGTGCCCAGACCACTGGGCTGGTTGTACTGGCTGTGGGTTTACACCAGTGCAGTTGAAGGGCAGAATCTGATTTTATAGGCAGTTGCTGGGATAAAATAAGCTCTGGACCCAAGTCACTGAGGATTGATAGTGTTGCATACCCTGCTCCCAGCTGTGTGCTAACAGCAGCAAACAATCCAATTAAAGCCGTGGCTAATCCAGCCTAATGAGGTTTTGTTATAAAGTGGACAGAAGCAACTCCCTCATCTCTCCCAACTCAACTTCCACTCCACGTGCATCCAATATTTCCCTGGCTGCAAAACTCACATCATCTTCTCCTTGCTGTGTGTCAGCAAGAGCAGAATCCCACCGTGAGAGCTTCCAGCCCTCCTGACGGGGACATGGCTGCTCAGGGGGAGCTCGTAGTGCACAGGCTGTGGGAGCACTGGTATGGATGCTAAATCTGAACCAGAGTGCCTGTAGCTATTACAAGCTACACAGAGCTCGATCCTGCCTGAGAGCTAGCCTGAGAAATTCATAGGAGGATTTCAAAACAATCCTCAGAGACAGAAAACAACTGCCAGGTGCTGTTTGTCTGTCCTCTTGTTTTCCTTGCAGGAGAAAGTCAGGAGGTGATGTACACCACTGACCAACGATGGCGATGTAGCAGTTAACTAACCAATAAGAGTTTCCTTTCTGTACTTTCCACGTATCTGTCTATAAAACAGGCCTGAAGCAATAAACTAAGAGATTCTCCTGTTCTGACTCACTTGAGAGTCTGTGTCGTTCTTTTCGCCGTTCCTAATTAGAACGACACACTGGGCTCGTGGGGTTTGAGTGAGTCCATCAGCAGGGTGGCTGCTCTCTCCTGCAGGTACCACTGCAGGGTAAAAGGAACACTGGCAATTCTTTCTCTGGGGCCCAATTTAGCAGGAACATTCAACTGACGTATTCTCCACACCAGACCCACTCCTACCTCCATCCATCTGTCAAAGCCCAGTGATTGTTTCCGTGGCAATGCAATGGAGGCACCCTTTTGTCAGAGCAGAAATAATGATAGATCAGGAGCTGAGATTTTAAGACACAGTTAAATAAGTCTGTTTTAATGCTGAATGAGTTAAAGGCAGATTGTAAGTGCCTTGAGTGGCCTTTTGGCAAAGCTGCTCTCTGTCCTGACTGTGGTGGTAGCAGGACTTGGGAATATAACATGCAGAAATTGTTCAGCTCATTTCCATCACCTATTTAACCATAGATTTCATTGTGTAATCAAATAAAGAGAAGGTATTTTGGCGCATCACATCAAGCCAGATGTTGCTGTCTCCAAATGAGCCAGCACTTCATGTCAGTAATGCAATGTCATGAATGCGCAGATGGCTTTTGGAAGAGAACTCCGTTCCCTGTTTGAGAGGTTCTGAATTTCCACCAGGGCAGTTGGATAAAAAAGGGCACAATAAATCCTAAGATGATCTGGCCATAGAATTTAGTTCCAGGACTGTATTTTTGTGTTGCATTGATTATTTAACTGGCAGGACTAGAGGGAACAGTGTGAAGCTGTGTCAGGGGAGGTTCAGGCTGGATATAAAGAAAAGATTCTTCATGCAGAGCATGGTTGAGAAGTGGTCACAGCACCAAGCCTGACAGAGCTCAAGGAGCATTGGGACAATGTTCTCAGGGATTCCTGGGGCTGTCCTGTGCACGGCCAGGACTTGGACTCCGTAATCCTTGCAGGTCCCTTCCAACTCGGGATATTCCACAATCCACTTTTAGTAGCAACTGTGAGACCAGGAACATTGTCCAAATGAAACTGCTCGGGTTGGTTCTTTTCGTTACAAACGCTGCTGTCACATGCTAAAGATGTAATATACTTGAAAATGATCTGAAGGGAGTTGGTTTTGAACCTCAGAGTGTAATCCTTCTCTCCAAGCCCTCTGGAAAATAGCAAAGGGATTTTTCTAGCCAAGGCAAGGATGCATTTTCTCACTGTGTGAGCTGCATCTGGAAACCTGTACATGAGCAGATAGCCACAAGTCACGTATTGCATCTTTCAGAGGGGCAAGGGAGCTGTGCATGATTTACAGCTGGTTGGTGAAAATGCTTCTGAGGACCAGCATGTGCTTCTTCTTCCTGGCTTGGGTGGACACGATGGCAGCAGCAGATGGGGGTCACTTCCTCCCCCATCTGGGACTCAGAATGGTGTTAAAGAACGTGGAAAGGCTGGATTTGAGTGATATTAGTTGCGTGGCTTAGGTTAGTCACAAACATAATTACCTTGCTAAGTCAAAGTACCCTGGGATATGTATATAATAATTAATGCAGGATGGGGACAGACTTCATTAGAGTCATGTGGAAAGCCACGTGTTCCCCTCACTGGTTTTCCTTTGGTCTCCATGTGCAGAGAAATGGCCTTAATTCATAAGCTATAAAGCATCTACATTTGCAGGGCAAGAAAATAGATTTGCTGAAACAGATGAAGAAACTAAAAGTAATCATAAAAAAACAGGAAAGAGCATGGGTTTGTTTTTATCCAATAATGAAAAATAATCCAGGTGAATTTGGCACTTTAAGATGTAGTGGATACAGTCATGTGAGAGAGGTATTTTCCATTTCTCCCTTTCCTCTTTGGTCAATCCCATTGGCAGAGTCTGGCTTTGACACTCAGTCACAACCTCCAAGGAACACTTCTAGCAGCAAGATCTGACAGTCTGGCAAGGTTTTTCTTCTTATTTGTTTTTTCCCAATCTCTTCCAGTGGCATTCTGTTAAGATAGCAAATGATGCCCAAAAGGCAGTTTTGTTCTCAGCCTGTGATTCATCCCTGCCAAAGCCACAAACTGTGTAAGTCCCACCCCATGCTGACATCTCTGCTCAAGGTGTTTGTTCAGGGCCAGATGAGGCTTTGAGCACCCTGGTCAGGTAGAAGATGTCCCTGTCCGTGGCAGGGGGTTGGAATTGGATGATCTTAAGTTCCTTTCCAACCCAGACCATTCTACAGTTCTGTTATTCCCTATATGGAGGTCCAGTGGAAAATGCTGCTCTTGATCCTTCCAAGTTTGGTGGGTCTTAGCAGATCCCTGATTGATAGCTGAGAGTTGTGGAGACAAAGAACCAGAATTCCATGAGCTCTGCCTTCCCTTCCTCTCCCACAGGACAACACTTCCCACCTGGAGGTTTCACTGCTCAGCTGTACAAATGGTGATTTGTTGTCCCTGCTGCTGGTTCCAGGTTTGGAAAGTGAGCCCAGCATTTATCTCTTCACCTCTCCTATCAACAGATATCCTTAAAATATGTTCAGATTGAGCAGCATTAGGTGTCCCAGGCTTTCTAGCTGTAACAATGAAATATTGATAAATGGCTGCGCTGTCTGATTGCTTCAGGTATAAAGGAAGAAGAGTTCAGTAAATCAAGCAGTGACTTTCAATTTAATGCAATCTCTTGAATTACAGTTTTTGTCTCACCTGCTGGGTTTGTCAATGCACAGGAGAAGATTCATGCTTCTCTCTTGTACCAGATACAAATAACTCAGAGCTATTTTTGCACGTGTGGAAAAATAGGCTTCCATCAAATCTTGGTTGCATGTCACCTGCTAGACTTCTGCTGAGTATAATGTGAATCTTGTTCTGAAATGAATCTGAACTGAGACATAACGTGTCTTTCAACATAATGAAATCTCTTTAAATGATGAATATCAAAAGAAAGAGTGATTTGGAGCCAGCCACCTCAGTGGCTTCTTCTCCAAAGGCAGCTGGCAAACACTTGCTGAAAATAAAACCTCTTTAAGTTGTGGACCTGAAAAATCAGAAGTGCCTTTTTGAACATTTCACCCCAGAAGCAGTGATTGGCTTAACCTCATGGAGGCTGGGACTAATTTTCAGATGAAGGTGTAACTTGCAAGAGTAACTTGCAAGATGTTTACTAAGTCTTGAGTAGGTGATGTTATTCTTCCTTGACCTGTGGGAGATGTAGCTCTTGGATTTTTGAAATAAGTGGAAAAAAGTCTTGCAGGGAGTTGTGTGGCTGATAGATCATTATTTTCTCCATTAAAAAGTAAATTTGTGAAGATGAATGGCTTTTTAAAGGTCTGTAAACATCCGGTAGGCTCTAGAAAGCTCTTTAGAAAGTAATGCTCATCAAAAAGTGAGGAGAGGCAGCACAGTGCTTAGCTTTCTTCTCATCATGTAGGTCTTAATTTCTCAAAGTGGGTTTGTGGGTCTGCTGTCACAGAATGTGGATTGTTTACTGCACTGATTGGATTTGTTGGACTTTATCATCAGTTGGAATCTAAACTTGTGTGCCCCCCTTGAGTCAGAATTTCCTCATAATGGACAAAGAAGAAAGGGAAGAGCATCTTGAGAAAGATCATCTGGAGGGGGTCAGCTGCTGGTTTAGTCAGTTGTCTACTTGGTAGGTAAAAATTAACCTTGCAGGCTCTAAATAGGCTGATAGATGGGTTTTTTTCTGTATAATTATGTATTTTATACATCAGTCTCGGTTAGACTTGGTGAATCCAACACATTTTTATAAGTCCATGGAAGATTGTATGAACCCACTGTCAAGAGTCCTGCCTCAATTCTTGAGTCTTGGATACAGTCCTTGCTTTGGAATATACTTTCAAGCAGTAGCTGGGTTTGATGTGCTGTGCTCAAAGTGCACTGGCACACCTCGTGTTGCAACAGAGTGTTCCCCTCTGGGATTTCTGCCACAGTTGTTGCACGTGTGGCACCTCATACATGGTGTTTCTGTCTATTTTTGTATTACTTTCAATATGAAGTACTTGGGATTATCACATCAAATCCTTCCAAGCCACAGCAAGGTCAGTGGCTGCTCTGGGTATGGGTATCTTCCGCAAGTTTAGCTGAGATGGTCGCCAGTGGAAGTAGCAGCTGCAAAACAAGCAGTGGGTGATCTCAGCTGGCCATGAACACACGTTTATATCTGCCAGAATGGCCTGTCATCCTGACTTTCTGCTGGAGAAGAAGACTCTCTAGTGCTACTCATGTGTTGACTTCTTACAGAGACACCTTCAGTAAATTTGGAAGTCCCTGCACAATCGATCACCAGTCACACTGATGGATTCCAGCACTGCACTCCTTGCTGTTGATTCCTGATTCTTAATCCAGCCCTTCATGCTCTTACCCATTAAATATGGTGTCCTACTCACTGGAAAATTTTTCATCTGGTATTTCTGGGACCTGGGTCTTCTCTGCCACCTCATGCCTCTGTCCAGAATCCATGTGAAATGTCTCATCTTGGAGTTGTCTGCACGTAGCAGAGAAGAGAAAGCAACTTCTCTGAAGACGTGGAGATTGTGATTTGGTGTTTGTAAACGCTTAAAATCGGCATCTTCAATCCTGTAGCAGAAATCCTCGTCCAAAAGTCCTGTGGGTGACCACGGCTTCATTCCGTACAAGAGTCTCAAGGATCGTTCTGGAGGACAGAAAGAGGAAGCTCTCCTCTAGAGAGGCTCCCAGCACTGAGGGAGGCAGTGGTTCCTCAGCCCTCCTTCCCACCCTGAGGGGGAATGGTGACCTCTCCTCTGGCCTGGTTCAGTGCCAGTGCTCAGGAAGGGGCCCACGTGAGTACAAATTCCTTTGACTGTGCAGGCCCTGTGGACGGAGCCGTGGGGCTGAGAACACACTGCAGCATGGGGCTCTCATTTCTTCAGGGGGAAGACTGGTTTTCATGCAGCACCATTTTATCTATAAGGGGGGAGAGAGTTAAGTATTTATTTACTCACTTATTTGCTTTATCCTGAGCAGAGCTGAAACCTGCATTTTTGCCGTGCGCTTCCTTTTGTATGCGTTTCACTGCCAGCCTGTTTGAAAGCCCCGCGTTCCTCCAGGGACTTTCCAGACAAAACTGATGCAAACTCTTTCTTCTCAGGTGCCTCACGATCATCTGTCATCCAATGCAAGCCAGGAGGCAACTGCCCCAGCAGACACAGAGGCATGACTAGGCAGCTCTCCCCTCTATCTGTTGCTGAAGATTCTGCTGCTCCCATTCTTGAGCTGCAGAATCGAAGTCCCTCGGGAATCTGTCGGCACAGCAGAGTCGAGAGGCAGAGCAGATCAGGTAGGAACCACAGCCGCACTCCCGGCGCCGCCGCGTGCCCGCCGGAGGCCTCTTCCCTCTGTCTCCACAGAGATGGGGCAGAGGCTGAGCATGCTGAGGTTTGGTTTGCCACGTGCAGGTCCTTCCCGAGCCCGGGGGTGAGGCGGGAAGGTGGCACGGACCTGGGATTCGCAGGTACATGACGTGCGTTAGGTACCCGGCGCAGCGTGCGGCACGGAAGATCCTCAGAGCTGGTTAACCCTAGCGCACGCTCAGATTTCACAGAGTGGTTGTGTCTCCTCACCTTCAGCCTGGCCACACACCAGGGCCCTTAGGAGTTCCTTCTCAAAGACAGTGATGACCTCAGCTCGCGCCACGGATGGTCTGATGAAGAGGAAGAGAAGGAGCAGCAGGTGGAAGGATTTCTAGGGAAGACCATCACAGCTCGGCTCATCGGTCAGCTGCACATCAGGGCTTCCATCACCTCCTTCACTGCAGAAGTTTAGCTCAAATTAACCTGTAGGTGTGGTGAGCACTGACCTCTTCACCATGGTGTCCATCCAGCAGCCGCAGGGATGGGATGGGAGCAGTTACAGTGTGCAGCCACAGGCTGGTGAGGCTGCTAAACCACACTGTTGAGGAGGAGAGACTTTAAATGAGTGAAATAATTTAACTCTCCAAGCTTTTTGGAAGGAAATTATTTAATTGCCCAAGTTCTTTGGAAGACTGCCTGTGTAGATACTGTGAGCAAAAAGGGGAGGAAGAGCAGGTTGGATCTCCCTTGCACACTGGACCTGGGGGAGCTGAACCTTCCTCTTGTCACTTGACCACCGATGGCAGCAAGAGTCACCCATTTCCTCCTTGTGTTGGAAAACAGGGATCTCGTGCTCCAGGAGTACTCTCTTGATGGAAAACCTCAGAAGAGTATTGGAGGCGATCGTTGCTGCAAGGAGTTGATGCAGCATCTTGCAGTTGAGATCTTACTAAGGTATCAGAAAACCAGCTCTCACTTTTCCAGGTAGCAGGCTGAAATAAGTGTGCATGCTGGCACTAAGGTACATCCAAAATCAGGATCCATCTTCTCCAAAAAAGGGCTCTAGGCCACTTGGGTAGTGTCTGGAAATCATACTCCTCTAAACACTTACTTTGCATTTCTTAATTTCCCTTTTGATCCTGATCTTCCCATCCTCATCAGAGAAGTCTAACTAGAACTGACACAATAGGTAAAAAAATACAAAGAATACAATTTTCTAGGATCTAGTTGCTGAACAGCCAAAAGAGTTCCAATGAAAAGCTGTTGGTTTTGATTTTCCTCATCTTACTCTTCTGAGCACTGCAAGCAAAAGTCTCTTCTGTGACCACTGTGTCAGTAAGAATTGTACTGTGGACCAAAGGACCATGCAGGGGTCTTTCTGCTCACTGCCTTCCACACAGTTTGCCATTGGCCAGTGCCATCTCCTTGTGTCAGCTGCAGTGTGATCTGCCTTCTTACCTGTCCTTTCAGCCTTGTTTCTGTGCCCTTCCCAGGATAAGTTTCTTGCTTTGTTCCAGTCCCATCTAAATGCAGACCCCGAGGATTTCTGCAACCTTGCCAGTTATAAATTGCTGTCTCCCAGCCACTTTGGCTGATAAATATGTTTTCTCCTCATTATCATTTGGTGTCTAGACACAAGTGCTTGCTCCAGCCCCAGCTTCATGACTTAGAAATCCCTACACCTCTTTAATAGGAAACCTGTGCTTGCTCCCCCTGTGGCTTCAAGTTAAAGCCCTGTCATTATTTTGAAATATATTTCTTACCTTGTCCTTTGGATTCTTTGGCCAGGAACTAGGTGTGCACATCCCATGGATTTTGAAAGCAGCTGTCAAGCTACTCTGTCAGTGGGATCAATCACAATTTCACTTAAGTTAATTGCAAATAGCTGGTCTGGAGTTAAGTGCCTCCAGTGAGCTTAGATGTAGATAGATGTAGATATATCAGGATGGAATCAGCTCCCCTCTCACCATGCCTTTCCATTATCATTAAATGTAAAGGGGCCCCAGACAACATCTTTATCCTGAATGCACAATTATTTGCTAACTACATCACTTGAGATGAATGCCACTGATTAAACACTTACAGCAGCTCCCCACTGTGCATTTATTCAGGCTAGAACTTACACAGGTCTTTAAATCCAAGGTAGGTCTTGCAACAAGTGTGTGTTTCTGTGCCTTTCCCTGATGTTCAGACCTGGGACTGTAACATCCAAATCAAATGCTGATGGTGGTGCCATGCATAGTGACACCAATTGCATCATTATTTTGTAATTGAAAAATAGAAAGCATGGCTAAAAGTGTTTTATTCTTCTATCATTGCGTGATTATTTTAAGTGGTAACTGAAAAAGGACTAATTGCATGGTAGTTTTACTTAGCAGGAAGACCTGCAAGTTGATGCTACTATAATATATTCTTTTTAAGCCATGATAACTTGCAAATAAGCTGTAATTTACCTTTCAATAGATATCAGTCATTATTAGTACCATAAAAATATCAACTTTCTCTCAGCAGCCAAGGAGAATGCTAAAAGGATGCTTGCCTTTTCAGACCCGTGGCTGATTATCCTCTGCATGTTTTTAATAAACCTGTAATTTTATTTAAATTCTTGATTCACCACTAAACAATGGAGCCACTGAATACAGATTATTTTTAGGAAAAAACCACATCACACAATTACAACTACAAAAAGCTCCATGTCCTAGTTAGGAAAATTCTTGATTCCAAATGCACTCCCTGCTCTGATAAATCTTTTTTTATGTGTAATGTTGGTTTACAGTAATAGCTTGGAACCCCAGTTTGACCTTTCTTTATGGCTAATGTAGCAAAAACGATAATAGCAAGGGAAACTAAACCTGAGTGTGAAAGGATACCTCTGTCACATAAAAGCTGAATATAGGACGGTGTATGTTCTCACTCAGTGCATCTACAACTTCTGTCAAAATCACATTGTTTCTTTTACACATCCCATCATGTATTAATGTGGCTGATAATTGATAGGAGGAGTTAAGAATAGCTTCAGGCCATGATTTTTAGAAGATTTTCCCCTTTCTTCTACCAAACTGGTGTGATGTGGTCAGACAGGGTGCATGGCTGGAGCTCAGTGCTGCCCCGTGAGCTCCCAGGACAGCAACGTTAGAGCTCCCTGTTTTCAGCTGGGATCTGGGAAACCAAAACAGGGCTCATGGCTTGCATCTCTGGGAGATCTGTCTGGAGAGCAAGGCACCAGTCAGTGAGATCAAATTCTCCCCACTTGCATTAGGAAATGTGCACTTAGGTCTGAAAACCACTGTGCTAAAATGGGAAATGCCAACTCTCCGGTCGCTCCTTGTTTATGTGCAGAGGTTTCTTTCCAGGCATGCCAAGCTTCACTTTTGTCCAGTTTGCTTTGTTAACTTCAAAAATGAAAGTACACCAGCCTGACTGCAAAAAGCCTTTCTCTGCATGGGTATGTAAAACCAAACTGTTTCTTCCCCATCCCAGCTTGCACGTAAAAGAAGTGATTCTGGAATTAAAGTGCTGAGAAATAAGAACTTGGTTCTGTCTCCAGACCTACAGGCTCAGAGAGCTCTTCTGTTTTACACATGCACAGCAATTGCCTCTATAATGTTGGTTCCAAGGGATGTATTTTTATTCTGGAGATTTGCTGGCAGAGGGAATGAAGGGCTGATAAAGCAAATAGTGACAAGAGCTTATTTGTAATGCTGTTACCTCAGCCCTCAGTGTTGTGTTTGCCTTTGGTTCTGTCTCCTTGAAGTGACAGAGATGGTATTATTTAAATATTTTTGTGAGGATTTCAGTATTTATGGGACATAGAGGAGTTACAGGGAGAAGGCAAGGAATGATTTGTGACCTGGCCCAGAAGGGGAGGTTTTGCCATTGTTTTGAATGCTTTCATTACATGTACAACTCTTTTTCTATTCTTCCTTTTTTTCTTTCTCAGGAGAGGAAGGAACACAAACGCACACAGAGAGCAGCAGCCAAGAAGCTGAAGGACAGACACGATGCCAGTCTTGCACATCCACATTTCTCAAGCTAATCTGGAGGTTCCTGATCATTTTGTCCGTCTCTTCCTCCTGGGTTGGGACCACACAGTTTGTCAAAATCACTTTTGAGACCTTTGACTGTCCCTTTTTCATGACTTGGTTCTCAACAAACTGGAACATTATGATTTTTCCCATTTATTACTCCGGGCACCTTGCAACTGCACAGGAAAAGCAGTCTCCAATCAAAAAATTCAGGTAGGCTTTATCGTGGCAGTATCCCTTTAAAAAAACCTAATTCCTGAGGGCTGAGGTCACTGCTGTGCTCAGTTCCACCCGTGGTGTCAGGAGACAGAATGAAGGTCATGCTGCAGAAAACCTCATTCAGAAATAGCTCGCAGGAGGCTGCCACATGAGTGATGTGTGCTGAATAAATGGATACTTGATTGTTAAAGGGCTTTTTTAATGAGTTGAAAAGGTCAATAATCTGTTTATAATCTTGCTGTTATGTTGTCTAATATCTCTGTATTTGGTGTTCTTGCCTGGATCAGGCCATTGATTAGTCTGTCCTGGTCCATTTATGATAGAATAGCAGTGTTGGGTACAACCAAACCAGCTCCTAGCTGAGAAGAAAGATGCTCAGAGCTGAGGAGGTAGGTGGTTTCCATGTGGAAAACCATGGCTTGCTCTCTGTGCTGAGCAACTATAGCAGGATGCAAGCTGCCCTTTGCTCCTGCTGGAAATTTATAAATCCCTTTTCAGTGGCCCCTGAGAAATCAAGAGAAATACAAGGTTAAGGGGGAACCCAAAGAAATCATCCAGTCCAACCACCAGTGCTGCAGCTTAGCTTCACCTTAGCCAGTTCTGCAGAAAACCACATCTAATCTGTCTCCAGGGCTTGGAAATACCTCACATTCTGTGGCAATTGATTTCACAGTTCCTCCTCCACTTTGATTATTCCACTGACCTGACAGTGACGTGGGAGCTGCTTAAAGGACAGGACAGCTCACCAAGAGATACCACACCTTGCCCAGGGAGGGAAGAGATTCACAGGGTCTCTTGGAGCTGGGACTCAATTCTGTTGTTCCAGTGCAGACTTGCTTGGAAAACAACCTGCCTGACTCCAGCAGAATTGTCTGGAATTAGCCAGCGTGGGGCCCATCCCTGGCTCCTGCTGTCACTGAGCACACAGGGAATCCCATTTGTGACTGTCAGGCTGGAGTGCAGCAGGGCCAAACTCTTCCCTCTGCTGCTTTTTGCCAGGATCTGAGATGTAATTTGGCCCTAAATTATCATTTCTGTCAAATCAGCGTGACTGAAATTGAACAGTTGCACTTAATTAAGTGCTTCTCTGCAAACCCTGGTGCTTTGTCTGTTAATGATGCTTCATTCAGATTTCTTCTGGAGTGTTTGTGAGAACATTAGCAGTGTCAGCTTGGCTTCTGCATGTGGGGTGAAGTAATAACAATTGCACAGCAGATAAGGAGGAAGGTGAGAAGAAATACCCTGCAGATAAATCTCCTGCAGTTGGTTCATTGATTATATCTCTATCAGAGCAAAACATTTGATGCATAAAAATCCCCTGTGCTTAAATGATTGATACAGTTCCCCAGCTGTTAAGAATTCAGCTTTTAAAGTTAAGGACACTGTCTTAAATGCCACAGGAATTTCTGCAGTGGGTCAGTGAATGTGTGGACTCAGAAAATCAGTGTTAGAGCTGATGGGAATCTTCCCAGAGTATTATTCCAGATATGTCAGGAATTCGTGTCCCAAGGAGGAAGTAGCTGCTGGGAAATGATGATTTCATCAGGGGGAGCAATTGCTTGGTCTGTGCTGTGTTACAACTTGACTATCCAAATTCCTACAGTTTGGATATGGGATGGGCATCTCTTCGGGATGAGCTTCGATTTTTTGGTGACTTAAAGGGTTGAAAACTTGTAGTTTTAACTTGTAGACAGATCTAATTAGCAAAGAATCTTTGGAGGTTATTTCACCCAAGGCCTCCTTCCCCAGAGCAGGGGTGTTTTCAAACCAGCATTGATTGTTAGCATATTTTCTTGATTTGCATTCTTGATATTGTTCCTATTACAAGGCTTTTTATTACATTTTGTAAGATTTCTTGCTGCCTCATTTGCCTGTTTTATTCCTGTGCAGTAGCTAATGCCTGTCAATAAACCCATTTGCAGCAGTTCCAGGCTTACCTCAGAGACCAGAGGTGATTTATCTTTGTGTTTCTGGAGGATGTAGTTACTCTCTAGGAGCTTTAAAGACATCAGACATTCTGTCCAGCAGATATTCCCAGTGGATCAGAACAAACAATGTCTGTGACGTCTTGGCAGAGATCAGTGATCCTGGGAGTGACTTGCAGAGTGCTGCCCCAGGCTGGCAAAGCTGCAGAGAGCCACAGCTCCTTTAATAAATCCCACTTGGAAGGACAGGAGCCTCAATCCTCAACTTTAGATTGGCTTTCTGGAAAGTTTAGGCTGCTCAATACTTACAGGAGCTGCAAGAGAGATGGATTTTTGACAAGGACATGGAAGGGGAATGGCTTCAGACTGAGAGAGGGCAGGTTTAGATTAAATATTGAAAGTAAATTCTTGACTATGAGGATGGTGCAGCCCTGGCACAGGGTTCCCAGAGAAGCTGGGGCTGTCCCTGGATCCCTGGAAGTGTTCTAGGCAAGGTTGGATAGCAACCTGGGATAGTGGAAGGTGTCCCTGCCCACAGCAGGGGGTTGGAACTGGATGGACTTTAAGGTCTCATCCAACCCAAACCACTTTAGCATTTTATTATTATAATAATTGAGATTATAAATTGTGCATTTCTTACCTTTCACACTTTACCTTAGAGATTCAATCTCGTAGTCTGAGAAAATAACTCATGGTTATGAACTTGCTGCTGCATTTAGGTGAAGTGTCTTGGTTTTCTTCTCTTGGTATCCCCTTAGTGCTGTAAAGAAAAGCTATGTCCCCAATAAAAAGCTTGAAACTCCTTCCATCAGTACTAGATAAGATGATCTGAAGTTCAGGAAGCTCAGAAACAGGAAATCTAACCCTGCCCAGCATTTACCACAGCAGGAGACACTGCACTTAGGAGTTGTGGTGTGGAATAGTTGGGTGAAATTTTAAATGTCAGTACATTTTACCTCCCCATCTGGCACTTTGGCTTCTCAGGGACAAACCCTGTGACCCAGAGCAGCTTCCTGCCAGGATACCCCCACGGTGTGAGAGCTGAGATTGGTGCTGCAGGCTCTTCCCAGCCTCGGGCACTGGCCAGGGAAAGCCTCTGTAGGTGCAGGTTTGATGTGAACTCACTGGGAGGAGTTGGATTTCTTGGATAACAAGAAGTGAGCATCACTTGAAGTGCAGACTGAGCCACAAGTGGCTGGTATTTGTATATGAAACCTGTCAGTGCAGATTTCTCACCCACAAAACTCTCTCTGTGTTGCAGCAGTAGCTCAGTCCAGCTCCCTGAGCCACCTGTGGAGTAGCACTGCAGATCCAGACCTGCTCTGCAAAAAGGGTTCCTCAGAGGAACCCATCAGCACAAAGCTGGGCTTCCCATGGACCATTCCTGTGGGACACAGCGTTCCTTGGTGCTGCCCCCCGAGCCAGGCACTGCTTATGTGAGAGATCATGCAGAATTCCCGAGCCCTTTGCTGCAGCTCTCCACCACACACAGAGCTGGTCAGGCTCTTTCTGCCACTTCACATTCAGTCAGTGCTAGGAACACAGCTCACCACGGTGCTTAACCACACTCAGTTTGATTCCTGTCCCCTGCAGTGGAGCTGGGAGGTATTTTATTGCTGCAGATGCCATCATTTAGGCAGAAGCACTGAATTTGTGCTCACAGAAGGTGCTGCTGTGTTGTTTGCTGCCCCAATGTTGCTGTGGCTTTGCCAAGTTCTAATCCAGGAGATGTCACTGCATTCTCTGGGTTCCTGAACCCCAGGTCTCTGCCTGATTGCTGCTTTTTTTCTGTGAGCTGCTTAAAACCAGCTGCTGGATTTCACTCTAGAGGCAGCTGTGTGTCAGGAGGGAACAAACCCATTCCTGTGCAGGCATCAGAATAACTGAGAGGGCACACGAGCTGTGTAGTGGGTGCCAGAGGCAAAGCTGCACGACTGCCTGAGGTGCTGTAATTCCTGAGAGCATGGCACACTGCCCAGAGCTCATGGCTGAGGGCTACCTGCAAGTAAAAAGAGTTATTTGTGTTAGAGGACAGCTTTTAAATAGGCTTCTTGTGCATTTGGTAATGGCTTGTGTTGTAGTTTCAGGGTCAGCTGCCCTTTGATATGTCTGTGCCTCTAAGTCAGCAGCCTGCAGCATTATTTGTGTGGGGAGGGTTCCAGGGAGCCTTCTCTCCTCAGCCCAGGGTTTTAATCACTGTCATGTCTGATGACTCCTGCAAGTTTAATTTTAGTTACATGTCAGAGAGGCTGAGTTAACCACTGAGCCACCAGCCCTCACAGAGCCTCAGGCAATCTGACTGGGAAAATAAAGTATTCTCCCTAACTCCTCACTGACTGAGCATTATTCATGGAGCTCTCCTAGGCACAGGGGTGAATTAGTCAAGTCTCTGCCTCACTCAGCACAGCCCTGTCAGAGACTTTGCTGTATTTTCTTCACTGAGAGTTGAGGAACCACCAGCCCCTGTTTTGTCTGGCCACTGCTGTGTGTGATGGAAGCCCTTCCACCTGCTTAAACAACCCATTGCCTGGGGCTTGTGAAGCATTCCCAGATTCTTTTCCTGGCTGTGCATTTCTGCTTCTCCCTCCCACTGCTTCTGGGAGCTCAGAGATAAGTGACATTATCACAGCCACAACTGCCTCTCCCAAATCACTGACCCACAGTAATGTAATACCCACTGAGCCTTCCTCCTTTGGGGATTCACTCTGTCAGGGTGCTTGGATCCATCCTCCTGACTCTGCTCCAGGTTTGTCTGTGTGCAGACATCCCAGGGATCTGCAGGACAGCAAAACCTGGCCTGTTGTGGCATCTGGGTCCAGCTGTGCCCTGCATTTCTGGAGGCAGCCCAGGCACCTTTCTGCCTTGTTTTAACACACCACAGGCTTTTTTTCCTCTGAGATCCTGTCAGCTCCTGAGGCAGGTTGGATTTATAATGATCCAGAAGTGATGGCAGAGCTCCCAGCACACAGGTGTGGAGCTCACAGTGCAGGTCTGTCCTTGCCAGGACATGGAGCACCCTGGCTGTGATGCCACAGAATGGTGACACAGCCACACTGCACCCACCTGTCTTGAGGTGAGATGTAGTTTGAGCCCACACTCACCCTCTGCATCCACCTCAGTCTCAAGGGGGAGAATTTTTTAAAGGTAAACTGGTATATCTGCATGTTAAGGAGCACTGGAGTGCTGCCAGTGAGTCCCTTCTCACACAGGGAAACTTGTCAGCTCTAACTCCTGTTGAAATCAGAGTTACAAAAGCCTGCAATCAGAGTTAGGCATTAATTTATTTGCTTCCCTGAGTGTTTGCTTTGCATCTCAGATAAATGATGCACACCAGTAGCTGTTCTTTTTTTATATTTTAAACATTTTTATCCTGGTCTTTGGTGAACAGGACTCCTGAGAGCATTGAGGTCCACTGGAGTGAAGGAGATAATTAGCAGATCTACCAGCCTGAGCGTTAACTTGTTACACAGAGTTTGAGAACAGAATTTATTATTGCCAGAAATGACTGCTTTGTACATCAGGTTGTCTTAGTGGCATCAGGAAATGAGTGGTTATTAAGTAGAATCAGGTTAAGATGGACCTGATCTCAGTTATTACACAGCTGTTATTAATCTACTTTCCTCAAAATGAGTGAAGGTTTCCAATCTTAAGAGTAAAAAAACTGTGGTGTCTTTAACAGAAAAATTCCCAAGATTTAGTTAAAACGGTTACATTGAAATTGAAAACAATTTTGTCTTCCAAATCAGGATAATTATCAGACCACCCCCACCACCCCCAAATAACAAACATTTTTGACATCACATTGCAGCTCAGTCTTTGAAGTTGCTAATTAGTTCTACATAATGAGTGTTTTAGCAATCCTCCAAACACAGCCATGTTTGGCTGTGAGCACTTTGGAGCCCCAGGACCTCAGGGCATTTGGATTAATCCCTCCATATCCCTTTCCTTGCAAGGATGTGCTGCAGGCTGAGGCTGCCTTGGTTCACTCTGGTGCTCTTTGGGGTCACTTGTGGGAGCTGCCGTGTTTTAAGCAGTGTCTGGAGCCTGCCATGCCAAGAAGTGAGGCACAATGGGAATATCTTCAGGAATACCTTCAACCAAGAGTGCAGACAGTGGAGTTGCTAAAAAACATCATTCCCAGTCTGGGAAAGGCAGAGATTCCTGAAATCCTAAGAAGCAAACAAGTCACTTGAGCTGAGTGTGACACGGTGTTTGGGAAGCTGGGACTTTTGTTTGCAATTTAATCCTCAAGGAAATGTCTCCTAGAAAACACAGCTTTTCACTGCACAGTAAAATGAAGCTGTTAAATACCTTTCCCTCCCTTTCCCTTCTCTCACACTCCTCTTTGCCTGGCTCACTCCCACTGCCTGGTGGTTCCCTTCCCCACCATGCTGATGTGTCTGCCAGTCTTTTTGAGTATCTTCAGGCAATTTTTAAAGCTTCGTTGGCCATACATAAAAATATATTTCAATAGGAGTGAAAACAGGGCTTGGAGCAATGCAAAAAAAAAAAAAAAAGAAAATTGGGAAGCTGCAGAGAAAAAAATGGTGATTCTAATCCCTGTGCTCACAGCCTTGAAGGCAGAGTCTGGGAGCTGTCAGTACATTATAGATAACCTTCATTTCTGTGTGTGAGTCCCTGGGATTATTGTTGCACAGAGTGTGATTATTCCAGGTAAGTTACGTCTTTTCTTCTTGTGAAATTGCTGTTTTAAGGAGATTGTGCGCTTTTTTTTCCCCCTATGTGAATTAAATAATGGATTCCCTTGGGCGTGTGGAGTAGTTAGGAAAAGCACTATAAAAGCCTAATGAATGTTTGTTGTGCTGGAGTGAATGCTAAGGAAAACCCTGGCTGAGACTGAAACTCTTTTCTTTCCTTAGGGAATGCAGTCGGATTTTTGGTGAAGATGGTCTGACGCTGAAACTCTTTCTTAAAAGGACTGCTCCCTTTTCTATTCTGTGGACTTTGACTAACTACCTGTATTTACTGGCTTTAAAGAAGCTCACAGCCACAGACGTCTCTGCCCTGTTCTGTTGTAACAAAGCTTTTGTCTTCTTGCTTTCTTGGATTGTGCTCAAAGACAGGTTCATGGGAGCAAGGGTAATGAACGTGCCTCCTTTTCCACTCTCATGTTTTCATGATTGCACTTAAACCCATCAGCCATGGTGCTGCCATAGCACTGCTGCACTGGGGCGTAGCCACACCGTGAAAACCTTTCTCATGTAGTTTTATGGTGCAGCCTCAGGATCAGTTAGAGACCTCAGAACTTGAGAAATTCAGTGTGGGAATTTCAAGGAGCTATTACAGCCAAGTGTAACTCGATGAATTACAGCAGAAAAACTTCCAGTTTCATATAAACCTATTCTTTCTTGGCTTATTGTGCTGAAGTTTAGTTAATTTCATTTTAAACTTAGTGATGAATGTTTAGGTTCTAACCAAAGCAGTTTTATTCCTTGTTTGGGTAGACAGATGTTCTCAGTGTGTGATGATTTTTCTTGTGCTACCCCATCACTTTTCTCACACACATTCACATGTGCATGTGCCAAAATTGCTTTAAAATTAGCACAGCTCTCTTGTTTGGAGGTGCATTTTGCACTGAAGTATTACAGGACTCACTGGCAGTAAAATGGACCCTGCAGAAATTTAAAACAGAACTCAAACAAAATGATCCCCTGGATCTGGGGAAAGCAAGTTTGTTGTGTGATTTTCCATACACACATCTCCCAACATGCAGCAATTTAAACTGTTGGCTTCACACCTTGGATGAGGTGTAGTGAGGATTTCTGCTAGTTCATTGATGCAGCTTCCCTTCTGAAATGGCTCAAAGTCCCATTTTTGCACAATCCTGACTGAATTATTGAAAATCTTGAACTACATTAGGCACTGGCTGGGGCCAGGTGTAGTGGCTGTGACCAGAAGAGACCAGCAGCAGCTGGATTTAAGTTCCATGGGAAGCATGATGGATCAGGACACTCACCCAAGTCAGTTTGTTTTTTGAAAATGGGCACTGCAGCTTTTTCTTATTTTTTCTTTTTTTGGTCTTTTATTCTTTTTTGGTTTTTTGGTTAATAGTGTGATAGAAGGGTTCAGAAATGAAAGGAAAACACATCCTGTTGTACAGGTATCTCATCTGGCTTTTGGAGCAGCCACCAGGACACTGAGCAGAGCATTGTGCTTGCCAGGCTTGCTTGAAGGTAACACCTGGATATCTATTTCATACACAGCTGGAAATACAGAAACATCAGGTGAATGTGACCCACCCTCACTGACAGACTCAAAGAATAAACAGGGTGTAAAACCCTCAGTTCTCTACAGAAATAACAGGAACAATAACTATCTCCCTCTGCCCCTTGATCATCTGAAAAAATTGAGTATTTTGTACCCTTTAAGCTCATTTTCATCTCAAAGCAACAACTTTCTGGAGGAGCAAGTGTAGCTCTTGTGTTCTCCTAGCCTGCTCTGTTAAGGAAACCTAGAAATAAAAGCTATTTTCAGTTCTTATTTATTTTTCACTGAGTAAAAAAAGGTTGCCATAAATATGCATTAGTAGGAATGCTGTAAACACCGTAGGGTTCACACAGGAAAAACCTGGAGGGAAAAGTGAGCAGCAAACCCTGCCCATAAACTGAATTTCACTGCTCGCTGGCAGAGCCTGGATGCCCATTGCTGGAGAGGTAATTCACAGCGTTTTCCAGCTGCTCTGCTGACAGAATAACACTTAATGATGTTAATAACCACGCAGGAGAGTGTTTGAGAGCTAAAATATGACAGAGCAGCACAGACACAGCTTTTTGTGCTCTGAATGCTTCAGCTGCTC
This sequence comes from Pseudopodoces humilis, assembly GCF_049639895.1. NCBI lineage: Eukaryota > Metazoa > Chordata > Aves > Passeriformes > Paridae > Pseudopodoces > Pseudopodoces humilis. The sequence continues at coordinate 58,891,398 of NC_142206.1, forward strand.
TCGCCCGCAGCCCCTCGGAGAGCAGCAGGAATTGGGTTACTTGGACAGCGAGGACATGAAGAGAAATAAAGGTTTAATCCTATAGCCTGAGCCATGTTTTGGTGGAAAAACTCTGCACCCAGGAGCTCAGGCAGCTTTTCCAAGGAGCTCAACTCCCAGCAGCTCTTGCAGAGCTCCGAGGCTGTCGGGGATGTCTGGGTTGCATCGGGGTGGGGATGGATGCTGCTGTGCCTGGGACAGCAGTGGCTCTGCAGCACATCCCCAGCTCCCTGTGTGCCCAGTGGGGCTGCAGCAGTCCCCAAACTGCCCATGGGTGCCCATGGGCACATGGCAGCTGCCTGACATCCCTCTGATCCCCTGGCACCCTTCCTGCACACCTGAAAGCAGCTGCCAGCCAGGCTGCAGGGCTGGATTTTCAGATGCCACATCTTAAGGCAATCCTGTCTTGCTGGCCACCCTGTGGAATGGCACAATCCCACCTGTGGGAGCACTGAATAACTGCAGAAGGGCTGCACACAAAGTTTCAGCTGCTGTGGCTGTGTTTGAGGCACCCAGAGCGTGTGCTCTGCAGGCAGAGCCACATGCCATCAGCTGTAGCACCCACCTGAGAGAGAAGAACACAAGGGCAGGTTTAGGTTGGGTATTAGGAAAGATTTCCTTACAGGAAGGGTGGTCAGGCACTGGAACAAGCTGCCCAGGGAAGTGGTGGAGTCACCATTCCTGGGAGTGCTCAGAAAATGTGTAGATGTGGTGCTTGGGGACAGAGTTTAGTGGTGGATCTGGCAGTGTCAGGTTGAAGGGTTGGACACGATGAGCTCTTCTCCAACCTTAACAATTCCCTGGTTCTATTTACCTAGCAAAGATAGAGCTCAGGTGCCCTGAAGTGCCTCCTGCCCTGGGCAAGGACACACAGAACCATCCCTGCCCCCTAACCTTTGCCTGGACACTTCTGAACATCTCTCTATCAAATTAATAACGTGTCCATGTCACACTTTGGGAAGTCCAGACAGCTTTGGCTCAAAGCAAGCACAAAGATTTAAATGACTTTACATATCTGAGTAATTCTGCTGGCTGGTGCTGCTTAAATTTAAACACATGCTTATATGTTTGCATATTTAAGCTCTTAGTTGGGCTTCATGTGTGGAGTTGAATCAATGTTTTTTAGGTACAGAATAGTTTGGGGACATTTTTCTCCCCTGAAAATGTCGACTTTAGCCTGAAGAGAGGTTTCTTCCCTGTCCTTGAAGGTGTTCAATGCCAGGTTGGATGGGGCTTGGAGCAACCTGGTCTAGTGGAAGGTGTCCCTGCCATGGCAGAGGGTTGGCACTGGATGATCTTCAAGTTCCCTTCCAACCCAAACCATTCTGTGATTCTTTACACCTCATTTTCTGCTGTGCTCCACAGAGAAAAAAAATATGTTTCTGATAAGCTGTTGGTTGGCCTTGCTCTCTTTCAGGGAAAAAAGAAAAAAAAAAAGAGGCAAACTAATATCATTCCTTACCTAGGAGGCTCCAAAAGAAAGTTACTACACTCTTCCATTAATTAAAAGCCTGGTTTAATGAGTTGACAGCCACCTTTGCTTCCCTGTGACCTTGCAGAGCAGCCTGCAGATGAGAGCTCAGGTTTCTAAAGCCAACACCTGAGGCAGGCAGAGGTCAGCTGTGCTGATGCCCTGGTGTGCAGCATGCAGGAGGAGCCTTCAGCATGACATTTAAATAATGTTTTTTGCTGTTTTCAGTCTCAGGTGATGATGCTCCACCTGCCCATCATTTTAGTTGTGCCAGGGGGAAAAAAAGTGCTTGGCTTTATAAATATTCGATTAAATTAGGAATCTGGCTCTCTAAATTTGGTTTAGGCAGACTGGGAGTGAGTTTTTCACGACAGGAAGAAAGGGGATGATGGATCTACTCATTTTCACTGACACAAGGAAAGGACTGAGCAGTGAGGGCACCAAGAGTTAAATCTCCATCCTTGCCCTTGGAAGGAGGGCATTACTACACTGGACTCTTCTGTTTTGCCTTCTGAGACAGACTCAGTGCTGGAAATACTCCAGCTGGCAGCTGAAATCCTGAATTTCTGTGCGGGGCAGGATGTGTAGTGCAGCCTGAGGTGAGTCCAGCCTGGCAGTGTGGCAGGGCAGGGGGTTCTGGGCACTCACAGGAGAGGCTGTGGGTGTCTGAGGGGTCCTGGCTCAACATTGCTTTGGGGCTGGGACTGCTGTGGTGTCCCCAGGATGGCCCAGCTGCTGGAATGTGTTCCCTGGGAAGGAAAAGGGGGAAACCTCCTGGTCCCCTCTTGCTGAAACTATCCCAGATCTCATCCCACCGTTGAGACTGCAGTTCCACAGGGGACTCCAGCCCATGGCATTGGGGAATCTGGATTTCAGCTGCCATTTCATGGTGAATTTGGGGATACCAGTGATACCTGCGGGTTTTGCTGACCTGCATCTTGGAGTTGGGGTGTTTTACATGTAAGTCAGCTGGGATCCAGACCTGCAGTGGGGTTTCTGACTTTGGCACAGCCACTGCCATGTGAGGGGGCACCTGTGTGCCTCAAGGACTGGTGAAATAGGGCTGATGGTGAGGGGGAAGGACTTCAAGCTGCACCCAGGAGATGAGTTTTCCTGGGAAGATGTGGGCCTGGATGCCTGTGGGATTTAGGAGCTGACATTTTCACCTGGAGTCTCAGAGATTTGCCCTGCCCTGGGAGGTGTCTCTGGGTTCCTCATTGTCCCCTGTGTGGGAACACCTTCACCTGAGTCAGTCCTGTGTCCCTGTCCCATGTGTCCCTTGAAACGTGGTTTTGCTCACCCGACTGGCTCTGCTGAAGTTATTTTGTGGGATTTTTTTGTGCTTATTGCCTCAGTCTGGCTCACATCTGCTTGGGATGAGTGTCAGTGGTTTTCTGGGACTCTTGGCAAACTGTGAGCTCTGAAAGGCTGTTTTACATGTTTGGATCAAGATGAAGTCTTTGAAGTCTGTAGGCTGAAGCTTAGGTTTATATAGGGCTAAATATTTCTTAAAGAAAGTTCAGTGATGTTTTCAAGAGGCAAAGTGCCCATGGCACATTGGTGATGGCTCAGGAGTTGTGCACTGGCTCAGGAAACACTCCAAGGAAGCTGGGTGTTCTGTGTCTTTGAAATTCACACTCCACATTTACCTGCTGAGGGCAATTAGGTGGAGAGGGGGAGTTTTTTAAAGAATGAAACACACTGGGCTCCCTACAACTTCCTTAAGGTTCTTGGAATCAAGACCCAGGATTTCAGATATGGGATAGGTAACGATTCCTGCTCTTTTTCTTTGAAGCTCCTTAGATGCTCTCTCTGGGATTTTCAAATGAGGCCAGAAACCTAAGCACAAAGGTAAAGGCTTCATGAAGAAATTTGGTCATGTCTGTCCAAAAATGCTGTCAGGACACAGCCAAAACAGCTGGAAGAGCTCCCTGTGGTACCCTGGTGTTCCAAAATACAGGGCTCATTCCCCAGGACTAAATTTCCAAGATGTTTGGCCATCTAATGATTGTGTTTCAAGTCAAATTGGTGGCATTGCTAAATACTTCTCTCGTTGTACAGTAGAACGTGATGCCTTAAAATTTCTTGATCTTGCAGTTGTCTCTCCAAAGTGGATGTTTAGCTGACAAAATCCATAATGATGGATGTTCTGTCAGTAGGCCCCAGCAGAATTTGCAGTGCTGTAGATCCACATCCCTGTCAGTGCACGCACTTCCATTATGCTTTACATCTCTCCCACGATCTTTCCTATTTAAGGGAAAACAAGAAAGCTCCAGGTCAGAGCAAGCGCGTAATGACGCTCATGAGAAGCCCCTGGCAGTGATGACCTCAGCTTTACACTGCTTTGCTTTGTCTGTGCAGATAGTGGCAGCAATAATGGCAATCACAGGAATTGTAATGATGGCATATGCAGATGGTTTCCAGGGTGATTCCATTATTGGGGTGGCCTACGCCGTGGGATCAGCCTCCACGTCTGCACTCTACAAGGTAGGTCACAACTGTTTGTTGGCACTCCTATGTTCATTAGCACTGGCTGTTGAAAAGACAAAAATACAGAGAGGATGTCTGTAAAATAAATGTTTTGTTCTGTTCATCACTCGTTGTGACAATGTCAGGAAATCTACCCCGAGGGTAATTAGCTGTCATCTGCCAATTACCCAGAATGGCGTTTCTTAATGAGCCTTTAATGAAATCTCCACTGCCACGTCAGGAGGAGTGCATGATCATTTTTAAATCATGACAACAGCGTTTATCAACACCTTTCAAAGTGGCTTTCCATGTGCAGCAGGGAGGAGAGCCAGGTTGGCCAGCTCATCCCAGGTCTGCCCCGCAGCTCCCTGGCACACGCTGGGCTCAGAGCCCTGTGATGAGCACAGGTAATTCCCTGGAGACACTTCTGCTTGGAAGAAGTGGCTGCTCTGGAAGCTGAGGGCTGGGAAAGGCAGGGATTCTGTGTCTCAGGAACAGGTTGGGCTGAACGTGGCTGGGTTTGTTTTCAGCTGCATGCTTAAAGTTTGGGGTGAGTTGTGGTGGGATCAGAAGCTGCCCTTGCAGCTTTAGACTTTGCTCGTCTCACTCATAAATTTGTTGTGGCCTTTCACAAGTCACTCAGTTCATAGAGGACAAATTCTCACAGAGTGAGCCCTTCCAGGCTGGTTTTCCTCTCACAGCAGGGTCATGCTGTGGAAGTCACTGGAGTCTCCTCCCAAATCCCAGCATTGCCACACTCAGCCCAAATCCTCTACATTCAGTTCATGAATGGTGTGTCCTTGGGTTCTTGCTTTAGTCTTGCTTTTTCCTGGCTTCTTCTACACTTGTTCCTCGTGGCATTTTGTGTAAAGGTTTGTTACACAGCCCCAGCCATCCCCGTGGCAAAGATGTGGTGCTAAAACAAAGGGAAGGGCAGAAATCCCACCAAGGATCCCCCTGCAAGACTCTTGTGTAGGAAAAGGGCTGGGCTGGGGCATGTTGTCCTTTGCCCCACTCTCCCCAGTGGAGTGCTTCCATGGCAGGCATGGAGTCTAAACCCCTCCTCTCTCCTCTTCTCTCCAGGTTTTGTTCAAAATGTTTCTTGGGAGTGCAAACTTCGGGGAAGCAGCTCATTTTGTGTCCACCCTGGGCTTCTTCAACTTCATCTTCATCTCCATCACCCCCATCATCCTCTACTTCACAAAGGTGGAGTACTGGTACCCCTTCTCTGCTGTGCCGTGGGGTTACCTGTGTGGAGTAGCTGGCCTCTGGTTAGGTATGTGATTAAAAAAAACCTATTTCTTTTTATAATAAAAAAAAATTTAAACAATATTTTCTATAATAATATAATTATTTAAGATTAATTTAATATTTAATTAATTTATATAAATAAAAATAATTTATTTTTCTAATAAAAAAAAATTATGGGGGCTTCACCCCTCCTACCCTGTATCAATTTAGCTTTGGGCAAAATTAATTTCCTCCATCCCCTTAAGCAGCAGAGCTCTCTTACAGATTAATTCTGGTCCTGGTGCAAACTGGTGCTCCTTAGAAATGATTCATATTTCTCATTACACCTCATGAAACATTGCTATTAATTTATATACAATTAATAATTGATATGTAAGCACAGTTATAATTAATAATAATTAATAATTAACAATAATAGCAGGGAGTAAACATGAAGCAGCACTGCTAATTGCCTATTTTTTCATCCCTACCGTAGGTCCACACCAATGCCCCTGTCTCTGGCACAGCTTGGCTGCTGTAAATCCCATTTCGAAGGGCTGCATGTTCCCAGGCAGCTCCTGGGGGATGTTTGTGCACTGACAGGGGCACCCCCACACCTTTCTGGGTGCTGCAGGCTCTGGGCAGGGCTCACATAAGGCTCCCTCTTTCTGAGCCAGAATTGCCAACAAAATATCTGTTGGATTCAGCCCCGGGGCATTTTAATTTCCACATATAACAACATCCTTTCCTTTGGTAAAGTCTCTTTTATTCCATAATTGAAGAGGTTTTTGTCTCACTACACATTTATTAAATGGAAGCAAAGAGAAATGTCACTGCCCATCCCATCCTGAGATGTGGCCAGGCTGGCAGCTGAGCTGCTGTGAGCACCTTCAGCTACTGCAGCTGCCCTGAGAGCTCCTAGGGGACCAAAATTAGGGATAATTTGTCACCCAAGTGTATAAACCCAGCCTTATGCAGGGGGCTCAGCAGCAGGACTGGGTGGTGGGTGATCAAAGTCTTAAGTTTGCTTTTAATCTTTCAAGGAAAGGTTAAAGAAACTTAAGCAAACTTCAAGGGTTTTTTTTAATCTTTCAAGGAAATCAGAGCTCTCTGGGGGTGCTGTCATGTAACAAAAAAAACCCAAACCCCAAACAACAAAAGACCTGATTTTTTGTACCTGATTAAAGCCTGTGCAAAGCCATGGAATATGATAACCTCAGTATTAAAGATTAAAAATCAATTACTTTGTGACAACTCCCTCATTGTGGTATGGATACTAAATATCACATATTAATATCACATACTAATATAAATATAAATATAAATAATAAAATAATACATATAAATATCACATATTAATATCTACATACTGTAGAGTCAAGGTGGAGGAGAAAAGTCTCACTCTGGTGTTTTCCCCCATTTTTATGTAATATTTTCTCTGTTTTTCTCCAGCTTTCAATATCCTGGTTAACGTTGGGGTGGTGCTGACCTACCCCATCCTGATCTCCATCGGCACCGTGCTCAGCGTCCCTGGAAATGCAGGTACCACTGCTGCTGCTGCCAAAACGAGCCCATGGCAACTCAGAAAGCAATTTAATTGCTTAAATAATTTGTTGGGTGGAAATTGACTCCAGAGTCCTGTCTTGAGCAGCCTGTGTCTCTGCTCTTCAGTCTCTTCAGCCTCATCACTCTTGGGGCTTTGAGCACCAGGAAATACTTGGTTTTAGGGGAATGCAGCTGTGCAGCAATGCCTGTGGGAGGCTCAGGGGTGCTGTAGTGCTGTTGGTGGAGCTGGGAGCCTGGGCCTGGAGCTCTCTGGCCCATGTGCTGCTCTCTCCCCATCCCTGGTTCCTGAGGGAACACTCTGCTGATGCAGCCTGTTGTGGATAAAGAGTTACCATCGAGTGCCTTCCATCTCAGAAATCACAGAACCATAGGTTTGTTAAGGCTGGAAAAAACCTCCAAGATGATCAAGTCCAACCTTCAACCAAATATCCCTGTGCTCACTAAGACATAAAGTGAAGTGCCATGTCCACTCACTTTTTGGACACTTTGAGGGGTGGTGACTCCACCACTGCCCTGGGCAGCCTGTTCAGTGAGGAATTTTTTCCTAATGCCCAAACTGTCCCAACTTGAGGTCTTTTCCCTTTGTCCTGTCCCTTGTTCCCTGGGAGCAGAGCCTGAGCCTCACCTGGCTGCACCCTCTTCTTGCAGAGAGCCAGAACGTGCCCCCTGAGCCTCCTTTTCTCCAGGCTGAGCCTCCTTTTCTCCAGGCTGAGCCTCCTTTTCTCCAGGCTGAGCCCCCTCAGCTCCCTCACAGACCCTTCACCATGGAAATGTTGAGGTTTAATCCAGTCCCTCCAGGCTCCCTCAGATCCTGCACAGAGGAGCTGTGGCACTCCAGTACTACATTGTCAGATGATTGCTCAGGGAGATTTGAGAGCCACAGGGCCAGAGTGCAGCACACAGGGTCACAGGGACGTGGCCCTCAGTGCCATCACCCATCCTGCTGCTGTTGTGACGCCGTTGTTGTTCCTCTCCTCCCAGCCGTGGACCTGCTGAAGCACAAGATGATCTTCAGCGTGGTGCGGCTGGGGGCCACCATCATCATCTGCATCGGCTTCCTGCTGATGCTGCTGCCCGAGGAGTGGGACGAGATCACCCTGAGGTTCATCAACAGCCTGAAGGAGAAGAAGAGCGAGGATCACTCCGAGGACATGACGGAATCCAGCGTCCACACGAGGAGCAGGAGCAGAGCCAACGGGACGGTGTCCATCCCGCTGGCGTAGGGCTGGAGGAGCGTCCCTGCACGCAGATGTGTATTCTGTGAATATAGCTTAACTTTCCTCACCACCTGTATGCTTCAAAAAATGTCATCTAACCTGAGCAGGGGATGAACTGTAAGATAAGAGAAGTACATCTATAATAAATGTTTACGTTTATACACTTAACAAGGAACGGGTGTAAATAACTACAATAAAATCTTTTGTAATAAATGTTTTAAGCTTGTGTCTTTCTGAGCTGGTGAGTTTAAAATGTGGATCAAGTTTGCATCGTTTATCTCTCTCTCTGCTGGCAGAAGTAGAGCCATTTTGGAGGATACAAATCTTGGATATTTCCAGTTAAATCTCAGAATTTGACATCTTGACTTACTTTCAATGAAGTGCCCTTTCAGCGGGGTAGCAGTTTTGGAAAAGCATTTCAAACCTCTCCTGGAGTTCTGAAGAATCCATTTCTGAAATGTTAGCACTGATATTCCCAATTATTATCAGAGTAAATATTCCATGGTGTGCAGAACATCAGGCCTCTCCTCCCAGGCCACGCTGAGCTGTGCCTCTTTCCAACACCACCTTTCTAGAAGTGGTGCTGGAATTTGGGTGCCTTGAGTAAAGCAAAAAAATAACTTTATTTACCTCATTTTCTCCCAGGAAAGCTGCACTCCCAAGTTTCAGGAGAGATGGAACACCCTGGATCGCTGCTGTCCCTGGGAAATGCCATTTTCTATTTTCCAGAGCGTTGGGACAAACAAATATTTTTCTTAACCTCTACTGTGGAAAAGTCTTTCAAACGCCAGATGAAACCAACCAACCTCCCAGTCCCTTCCCTAAGGCTGTTGCTGTATAATTTGGGCTGTTTTACAGCACTCCTGGGATTGACTACTCAAAATGTCTTTATTTGAGAGCACTTGGTAGAAAGACAAACATTTTTTCCCTGTTTTTTTGTTTTGTTTTGTTTTGTTTTTGGTTGGTTGTTTGTTTTTTGTTTGGGTTTTTTGTTTGTTTTTAAAGGAAGAATAAAACCAGCTGGAAAGTATCATAGATTACTGAGCTCTGTTGACCTTCCTGCCCAGTTTGTGAGTTTGATTAACAGCAAGTAAGGGTGTTTTGATGTTATTTCTGCCAGGAGGAAAAAAAAATAATGTAAATTATAAATTATTTAAGTCTTTATTTGACTCTTCTATTGGATGTTTTTTTAATATTTTAATATTCATGTCTAAACTGTTCCTTGAAGCCAGCAGAGCAGAAAAAATACTTGTGTGTATTAAAAAAACTCACAAACTTGGGCTCTTTCATCAAATAGCTGCAGAATTAAGGCTGCAAAAACCAACCCAGCCATCTCCTGTGCCCTAAACCCAGAGGTGTAAGGTTGGCATACACACTCAAGCCTCTTACAGCTCCTGCTCTGCTGCTTTTGAGAAGAGATAGACAAAAAATATTCCAAAAAAGTTAATTACAAAGATGCTGATGGGCTGAAAGCACCCAGCACACGGCAGCTTGGCCTCTCCCCACACTTTTGGAGCTGATACATTTATTTACGTTGCTAGATAGTTTTGGGGATGTGTTTTACTGAAATTTCAGCTCCTGCCAAACTGAACACATGGGGAAAACAAAACTTTGAGTATGTATTGATGAGTACTTTTTGGCAAGCAGCCTCGTGGCAGCATCTTCAGGCCTGGGAGTGGATCCTTTAAGGAAGCTCATTGAGAATTCTGTGTAAAATCCCATTGTTTGAGTCAGCTTTCCCCTGCTTGACACATCCCACGGCCAGGGGCACAGGGTGTTGAGAAGACTGTAATCCCAACCAGGAAGGCTTGAGCAGAGCACCCCTGCTTTGGTTTGGTGTTCATGGAATGATCCAGGTTGGAATTGGGTATTAAAGATCCTCCAGTTCCACCCCCTGCCATGGCCAGGGGCACCTTCCACTATCCCAGGCTGCTCCAAGCCCTGTCCAGCCTGGCCTTGAACACTTCCAGGGACCCAGGGACAGCCAGAGCTGCTCTGGGCACTCTGCTCCCAGATGTTTTCCAGCGATGCCTTAATCCCCCTCCTTCACCTCTGCCCAACCTCCAGTTCCAACTCCTCATTAAGCATGGGAATAATGATTTTCCCTGGAGTGCAGCTCAGCCTTCCAGCTGGAGAAGAACCCACCAAACCCAAGGAACCACAAACAGAGGCTCTTGGGGCTGATGCTGCTGGTGACCCACCAGAGGAGCAGCAAACCAAAAACCATCCCCATCAAGTGACCGACAGGACATCGCCACTTCCACCACCACTGCCACTTCTGGCAGCCCCCTCTGCCCTCCCCAGCAAGCCACAAACCCCCAGTGGGGTTTCATTTCTCTGGCAGCCCCCTCTGCCCTCCCCAGCAGTGTGAGGCTGCATTTCTGTGGCACCCAAGGAAAATGCCACTTTTGATCCGGCAGCTGCTTTATCAGATTCTCCTTATGGCTGGAAGGAAAACAAAACGTGCTGGGAATAACCCTCCTGGAGCATCCCCAGCAGAGGCTGGAGGGCTCTCTGGAGGACTCAGTGAGGCAGCAGCAGCACAGGCAGCGTTATCAGCACCACGGTGTCCCCAGCCTGGGCTGAGAGAAGATGAATGTCCCCTGCCAATAGCAGCGACAAGGAGCAGAGGGAGGAAGGAGCCGTGTTTCTTGACCTTACAGATGTGTAATAACAAGCTCTATCAGCCACAGCAGTTTGTATCCCAGCCAGGGGAGCCTTGCTGGGTTATTTTCCTCCCTTTGCTGATCCATTTGTTCACGCTGTCGCTGCCTGAACGTGCTGCAAGCAGGATAAACAACAGCCTGCTCGCATCGCTGGGGTTCTTTCTGCTTTACTCACTGGGGATTTGCATAAAAGCCCAGGCGTTACTTTGGCAAAAATCCATCCCACCCACTTTCCATCTCCTCCTTTGCCCACATTTTTTTTATTTTTTTTATTTTATTTTTGTGATTTAAAATTCATTTTTGAGGAGATGCTTTAAGGCAGAGAAGCTTTAAGGCTTTAAGATCCGCTGCTGCAGTTGGGTGTTTGAGTGGTGCCCCTCATTCACCTTTGCCCCTCTGTGTGCAAATGTCCTGCTCCAAGTCATGGCACTGCCCTCCCCTTGAGCTTTTCCCAGTATCTTTTATTTTCCCAACATCAGAGCACTTAGGAGTCAATGATTTTTTTTTGACTGCGATAAATCTGCTGAAAAATCCAATTCTAGAGGGATCACCATCCCCTCACAGGTTGCTGAATTTAGTGGAGAGTTTAAAGTAGTAAATGAAATGAGAGAAAGGGATAAAACTCTTCCAGCTCTCCTGGGAGGAACTGTGGGCTGTCCCTGAGGGCACTGTATGGGCCCAAAGCTCCTCCAGCCCCATGTTTCTACAGCACAGTACTCAGGAATTTCACTGACCTTTACATATAGACAAAATAAAATAACATTATTGCATTAAATAACTCCCAGTTAAAGAGAAGGATGAGCATCTCTGACCAGGATCTCAGCTTGCCTCAGTGACCTGCAGCAAGGGCATCCTCCTGCAGCCTCCCCCCACCCCAAACCTTCAGCTGCTGCCCTTGGCCCTCTTTGCTTTGCAGAGTGAAACTCTGGGAGAAGGAAACATGGACAGGACCTCTCCTGGGGTTGGGGAGTGTGGGGAGCAGGGGGACCCTGCCAGGACTTTGGCAGTGCCTGGGTAAAACACCAGATAAAACATGAGTATTCACATGGGTTTCTGCTGCTCCCACACATCCATCATTGCATTTAATTCATGATTTCCCCAAGCTGCTTAACAGGAATGACCTGTTCTCAGCAGGGGAAGGGTAATTAAAATAAAAAGGAAAAATAGTAAGCATTGAGAAACTCAGGAGGGAAGCAGGGTGTTGATTTTACATTTTCATTTGAAAAGAAGAAGGAAAAAAAATTACAGGCCAGGTTGCTCTGCTCCCTCATGCCCTGTGTGACCTGGGAAAAGCAAAGTCATGAGAGATGTTGCTGCTTTGTGGCTGAAAGCATGAACTGGTTGTGTTGTTCCAGGGATGAATAATTTCTTCTGGGGGAAACTTGGTCTGGTGGAAAGTGTCTCTGCCATGGCAGGGGGGTGGAACTAGAAGATCTTTAAGATCTTTTCCAAGCCAAATCCTTTTACAATCCTATGATTTTATGAACTATCAAATAGGACTCACTTTGACCGATATTCCCAGATAGTTTTGTACTAAAGCTGCATTTCTTCCAGCAGTGCCCCCAGCCAGCAGGAGCAGAGGTGGGAGAAGCTCCTGGGCCAGGCTTTATTCCCAGGCTGCTTCTCCCATGCAGGATGGGAGACACTTTAACCCTTCTGGTGCTCCAGGGATTGAATTTCCTTCCAAAACCTGAAGATTTACCAAAAGAGCCGCTTGAAGAAGTACCTGCAGGCCAGCTGAGGTGGTGGCCCTGGATGAAAATCCCTTGGAGGTGAAAATTGGAGCTCGGCACCGGCTCCTGAGCTGCTTCTCCCTCCTCTGTCAGCAGCAGCCACCTCTCATCCCTGCAGGGGAATGGCTGGGGATGGGTCAATGTTTAACCAAGCTGGGGAGGACATCTGTGAGAGCTGGCAGGGCTCACAAAGATCCCTCCCAGGTTCAGGGAGGACGGTGCATGAGGGCTTTCCCTTCTCCTCTCGCAGCCCTGGCTCTGCAGGATGGGCCTGAGCTCCTCCAAGGTGCAGCCCAAGGTGACCAGGGTGGCCCCAGGGCCCACTCTGGGTGTCCTGCCCGGGGAGCCAGGACAGCCCAGCCCACAAAGCCCGGGTGGGACACCCTGGGGAAAGCCCATCTTCCACCTGGAGCTTCCACCCCTGCGGGAGACCTGGCACAGGAGAGCCTCTGCAGGTGAGGGGTCACTGCTGGGACACTGTCAACCTGGGGCTGGGGTCTGCTGCCTGCAGTGTGGGGTGGGTTTAGGGCTGTGCTGTTCTGCATCAGCAGCTTTCTGCCATTTTTGCCATTTCCAGCATCTTTTAGCTTTGGGAAAACTCATTTTTTTCCTCCTCCACCGTTTTGGAATGCGTCTCAGTCACCAGAGGCCAGATCCCAGCTCCCTGCTCTGATCAGTCTGGAAACAGCCCAGCATCACCCTGGCACCCACCTGTGTGTGAGCCCATCACAGCCCTGTCCTGCTCACCTGCCCCTGTCAGACACATCCCTGATCAGAGTTAGGTTCTGGGCAGGGAAAATCAGCGCTGGAACCAGCAGCAGATTTCCCAAGCCAGGAGCAGAGGAAGGCAGCCTGGCTGGGTGTGCTTCCCTACAAGGAGCCTTTAAACTCCATCCATACCCAAATCCTGCCCAGAGGTTTGCATCCATCTGGAGAACATCCAGCTCCACAACGAGCTGGATGCTGACAAATGCTGCCCACAGCTCTTAGGGGAGTGTAGGGAGAAACATCCACAAAAACCAGTGGGTGTGAGGAAGGGTGAGGCAGAGGGAGGAGGATCTGCACCCCCAGCATCCCCCTCCCTGCTTTTCCATTCCCAAAAAGCAGTTTCTGACCCACACCAAGCAGTGTTAAGCACCACTGCTTCACCAGAGGCTGGATATTTCCTCCAGGATCATTCATCAGGTGGCATCAGGAAGCAGTGAAAGCAAATAAACCTCTGGAGTGACAGCAGTGACATTCCCAGAACTGAGGTTTTGGGGAGAATACAGATCAGGTCTGGCTGTAGAAGAGCAGGTTTTAAGTATTTCATGAGAGAAAGAACAACCAAATGTTCCTGTTCTGGAAAATTATCAATGGGCATTTAACAAATGCTTGTTAAAAAAATGTGTATTTAAAAAAAAATAAAATAAATGTAATCTTCCATTACTTTCCATTTTCAGAAACAAGAAGAGTATGCTCAGGAAAGCTCAGTGAAGTATTAGCTCAAGCTGCTGTCCAAATAAGCAAAGCCTCCAAGAGAATCGGTTTTATTTGGTTTATGAGCATTCAGCTTGGCTTATTTTAAATCCAGTTACCCCAGAGGGGAGGATCTGCTGCTGTTGAAGTGCAAGGGTGGAAAACAGGAGAACAGGAGTCACAAGGATGCCTTGAGCTGGGGCTTTGCTCTGGGGGGAGCAGATTTGGGGCCAGGGAGCCCTCACCCCCCAGTTCTGTATCTGCAGATGTCCCACAAGCCACATGCATGCATGGGATGGGAGGGGAAAACTCAAAACAGCCCCAAACACACACAGCACAAACCATCAAACCTCAAAAGGGAGAAATAACTTCCTCAAGGCCGTACCCTTCACCAGGACAAGCTTCTCTTAAGCCACAGCCACTCCCTTGTGTCGTGTCCCTGTTCCCATCTCCATGGGCCACCCCCTCACCTTTTCCTTTCCCCTCTGAAATTCCCTGTGCACTCACTTGCCTGCAGACAGAGGCAATGCTCCATAACCCCCTTTTTCTCTAACAAGCTGCTATTTCACCACCAGTTCCCTGCAGATGAGGTTTGTTTCTCCTGTGCTGGAATTTTTCCCTTCAGGCTCCCGTTCCTGCGTGTGTGGAGCAGCCACAGCTTCACTCGGTGGTTAAACATTGCCAGGGCTCTGCAAAACATTTACCTCGTGGAGTTTCCCACATCCCAGCACCCTCAGGGAGGCAGAAATTCCTCCCTGTGAGGGTGGGGAGGCCCTGGCACAGAGAAGCTGTGGCTGCCCCATCCCTGGAAGTGTCCAAGTGTTCCAAGGATGGGGCTTGGAGCAACCTGGGGTAGTGGAAGTGCCCCTGCCCATGGCTGGGGGTAGAAATAAAATGATCTTTAGGGTCACTTCCAACCCAACCCATTCCATAATTCTGTGGTTGTCTTCTCTCTCTTCACCAAGAGCCCAGCCTGGTGATCTTACAAACTGACCTCCAAAATACTGCTTCTCTTGTTAAATATGGCTATTAAATTTGGCATCAGCTGTAATGTTCTTCCTGCACTTTATCCCCAAGCCTCCTCCCCTGTTAGCTGCTCAGGGCTCCCAGCCCGTGGGTGCAGGAGCTGCTCAGCCACACCTCACTTAACTCCAGGTATAAAATGTCATTTGAATGCACCAGGACAGCCTTTTGGGGTGGATGGGTGGGATAAACAGATAAACTGTTGTGTCATAGAAATACTTCCTGCACGTGCAAGTATTTATTTGTGCAAGAAAAGAACAAAAGGGGCGGTGGTGTCCACCTGAGAGCCCCAGCACAGATCAGAACTGAGCCTGGATCCCGCCCAGGCCTGAGAGAAAGCTCTGCCTTAATAACTAACAGGGCATCACTGGTGTGTGACACCTTCTTCTGGGCTGGTTTCCAGGGTCTGGGGGTGCACCACTCACCTGAGCACAGCCCTCTGACTCCTGCTGCTGCAGCCCAGCTCTGCCACACTCGGCAATTCCACAGAGGCATCGCTCAGTGCCACCAAAAAAATAACAACAACAGAGTCTCAGGGGCTGAGCAGCAGGAAAAGACCCAAACCGTGCCTGTGCCTGACTAACAGGGCAGGCAGGGGGAAGGCAGAGGAGATCAGGGATTTCTTGGCCAGCTGATGGTTACAGGGAATGGGAGGAGAAGAGTCCCTCGAGCACCCAAACCCCAGGGGCTGGGGGAGAGGCCACAGGAGACACAAGAATGGTGATGGTCATATTTAGGAGCATGAGTGGCTGTAGAGGGAAGCTGGAGTGGTGTTTGTGAGAGGTCACAGGCACAGTTACCCCCACTTTAGTTCCTGCAGCCAACAGAACGTTCCATGTGTTACTGCCATGCCCAGACAGGGGTTTCAGTGGGACATGCCAACCAAAAACCAGGGCACAAAGCTATTGCTGAGTGCACCTAAGCAGCTGATCCTCACCCAAAAGTAACTTCATCCATTTCTTTAACCTTCAAGGGCCCCTCTCTTTGAACACCTTGCCAGGAAAGGATGGAGCCAGCATCATCAAGCAGCACCCACCTCGGAGGCCTCAAGTAAGGCGCGTGTGAAGCTCCCTGGGAGCTGCCCTGACTGACCCCTCCCTCCCCATGGGCTTTTTGGGGACAGGGACACGTGTCCCAGCACCACGGTGGGGGAAGCAAATACCCTACAGCCACACAAGGGGGTGTCCTGATTTTGGGTGACCACGAGCTCGTGTGCCCCCAGCAAGGACATGGGGACACCTCTGCTGGGATGTCCCACTGCCCTCTGGGGTGTCTGGGTTCCTGCAAACCCTGCTGTGGCCACGGGGCCAGAGTGGCCAGGACAGAGCCCTTGGCAGAAAGGATCCAGCCTGTGTCGTGTGGGGCTGCTTTGGGCTCTTCAGGCCAAAGGCAGCAGCTTGGGAGAGGAGATGGAGAAGCAGACAGATGTGCTGTGCACTAGGGGATGGTGAAGGACACAGCAGTTGTTCTGGGTTTCAGGAATCTCTGTTCATGTTCTGCACCTGCCCAAACTCCCTCAGTTTCCCCATCCTGCACTTCTCAGATCCGTTCCTCCCCAAGACCCAAACCCCATGACTCTACCTGACCTAAGAGTCAAGATTTCCCTCCACACAAAGGCTACCCTTACAAAACTAAAGCTCAGAAATATCTCCAAATCATTTCTCCCCCTGTACTTGGCACTGGTGAGGCCACAGCTCGAAGCCAGTGTTCATTCATGGGCATTTCTTCCTCATATCCAACCTGAATCCACTTGGAACAACCTGGTGTAGTGAAAGATGTCTCTGCTCCTGGCAGGGGGGTTGGTCCTTAAAGTCCCTCCCAACCCAAAAATTTCAGGTTTCCATGATTCTGTGAACAAAAATCCCACTGGAACAAGGATTCTTTGCTTGAGACTTCCTTGCTGTGATTATCATCTTTTAAATATAATAAAGAAGAGCCACCAAAGGGGGTCACTTAAACCCGCTCCCCGCAGGGCTGTGGCTCAGGGTGACCCTGGTGGCTTCAGAGGTGTGGAATGATGTGTCCCTGGCCTTGGTGGGATGATGCAGCAGTGGCTTCTGGATGGAGCCACCCACACCCTGAAAACTGTCATGGAATTGCAGTTTCCTTTAGAAACCTCTGACCAGCACGGAATTTTTAATTATTGATTTTATTTCCATCACGGCTGTACTTGAGTGTTTTTGAGACAGTCACTGTTAACACTCATTCCAGGACAAAGACTTTGTTAATCCTACCCTGTCCTGCTGCTGCTGCTCTTAGGGAGTGCACACAGCTCCAGCAAAAGCCTTTTTCCCTTGGGAATATTCCCAAAGGCAGTGGAGCAGGATGGCGTGGCCTTCTCAAGGACTTTTAGAGGATCTTGGTCAGAGAGTATTTCCAGGGAAAAAACTGTGATGTTCACAAAAACTAAAGGGAAAAGTCAGTTTTCCAGCCTGGGACAGAGCTTTACCCAAAGCCTGAAGCTTGGCTTCCCCAGCAGGATGGGGTGATGAGCTCAGGGATGTGGGAGGATTTTTGCCTTCATCCACCCCGTGCTGGTGGCCTTGGTGGCTTCCCAGAGTGATGCCAGCCTGGACCACAGCTTGTGGTGTCACATGCTGCCATCTAGTGCCATTTTTCAGGTTCATATTTAGCTTTGTGGGGTTTTATTTTGATGCTAAGAGACGTGCACGTGGCGTTGGGGATGGTGGAGAATTCTCCCTTTACGTGATGCCGATTTTTCCTCCTGCATTTTTACACAGATCCAAAGCTCAGGATTCAGCAGCAGTTCAGTGCAGACAGTCAGAGACATGTCCCCATTTGTTGGACACTTTTTTGTAACCAAGGAGTTAATGGTGTCCCAAATAAAGTATAAATCAGGTCTTACAAAGTCCTTGATGATGTTCCCTTTAATTTTTATGGAAGCTGTGCTGAGCTCCCCTCCTAGAAGGGAACTCTAGGTGGAGTCACCACCCCTGGAAGTGCTCAAAAATTGTGTGGATGTGTTATTTAGGGACATGGTTTAGTGATGGACCTGGCAGTGCTGGGATAATGGCTGGGCTTGATGATCTGAGGGGTATTTTCTAACCTTTGTGATGCTATGAATACCAAGCAACACCTCAGAGCTTGGCATTATTTAAGGAGGCATCTTTGCTCCTCAAGATAAAAATCCATGCTCAGGGCAGGCTGTAGAGAAAGTCTCTGCCTATTTTCACCAGCCACCAGAAAAGGAACTTTGTACCATGCAGAGTTTTACAGAGAGAAGTCTTACTTAGGCAAATGTAAAGACTGGCTGGACAGAGGGAACGGTGCTCTAGGTCTCCTCTAATTGGGATCTGCCCTTTGATGACCTGATAGTATCCTTATGATTAAATTATGACACATCTGCACGCTCCAGCTTTGCCATGAAGCAATCTGAGCTGTGGTTTGGCTTCACTCTGGTCCTGGATGGAGCTTTGGGCACTGTTGGGGCTCAAACAGAAAAACCTGCAGGGATGGAATTGCTGTCAGACTGGGGCCTTGCTGTTTGTGCTGCAATGCAGAAGATTTCCCCAGTTTTACCCACTCCTGAAGGACAAAATGCTGCTCATTTCTCTGAGATGCCAAACTCCTCCCTGTATCCCAGGCAGCTAGGCCAGAATGGGAGCTGGGAATGTCCAGGTAATTTCATATGTGGTTTTATGATCCTGTGGAATGAGAGATGCTAATTATAAATACTGGACTTGCAGAGGCTTGAACCTGCCATCCCTCCACAAGCCATCACTCCTGCCAAGCCCTGGAGTCAGCGAGCAGTGGCTGCAGGCCCAAAACCAAAGGTGAGCACAGGAGTTTGTGCCCTTCCACAAGCCATTCCGGGCTGCAGGCTCCTTTCCCTCACACCTGGGCCCCCTGAAGGGCAGAAGTTGGTATTGGCTGTGCTCCTGTCCCTGGCTGAGCCCAGGACACTGAGCTGAAACGTTGGTGTGAGGGTGAGAAGATCCAAAATAAGGGGAAAGCTTCCTGATCTCCAGCACGAGAGTTCCCTGGATGAGATGCACCTGCTGAGCCAGGACAGTAAGTGTTTTTGAGGCTGAAAGTATGAGAGGCACGTTTTTAAATTACTTTCTTGAGCACCCATCACTTGCAGTTGGTGGGGAGAAGGGAGAGACCTTCTCGCTCTCCCTGACAGGAGCTTGGAGCCAGGCAGGGCTCAGGCTCTGCTCCCAGGGAACAAGGGACAGGACAAGAGGAAATGGTCTCAACTTGTGCCAGGAGAAGTTTAGATTGGATTTTAAGGAAAATCCCTTCACTGAAAGCATTGTCAGGCACTGGCACAGCTGCCCAGGGCAGTGGTGGAGTCCCCATCCTTGGAAGGGTTTCAAAGCCGTGTGGATGTGGCACTTGGGGACAGTGGTGGCCTTGGCAGTGCTGGGGGAGCAGCTGGCCTCCATGATCTTAGGCACCTTTTCCACCCTTAACAACTCCATGAGTCTGATTAAAAGCTGCAAACACCGTTTGCCATAAATACCCGCTGCAGCCCCAAACATGCAGAAGCCATTCTTCCCTTTGGATCGTGAGATTATCCCAGAGAACCAACCCAATGCAGTAACACCTCGGGGGGCAGGAGCACGAATACATTGCTTTAATGAGGTTTTTTTCCCCTCCTGCCCCAGAGCTGTGGGATGAACTGCAGGCACAGTGGGAATCTGTGATGAATCCCTGCGAGCTGGCTGCACAGGGAGATGCTCGCTGCCTTTATCCGTGAGCAACTGAGGGGTTTGTGAGCTGGTGGCTCTTCCTTTCTCTTTCAGAAAGTGCAGGTGTATTTATTTCCACCCTTAAATACCTCGTAGGTGCTGGAGAAGAGGGGGCAAAGCCTGAATCCCCTCCCTGGCAGGAGGCAGCACTTGCACAAGCTTCAGATGCTGGACTTGACCCGCAAGCGACGAGAGGTAATGCCAGGATGGATTTGGGGAGGAGATGGGGGTGTCTCTCCCACGGACCAGGAGGCTTCAGACCTCTTGCTGGAGAGGTGAAAGGAATCTTTCCCTGTGTCTCAGGCAGAGGGCTGGTGGGGAGCACCCCCAGGGCTCCTGTGATCAGTAATTACCTGTGATTTTTCCAGTGCTTTGCCCTCATTTGGCCATGACTCACAGAGAAACCAAAAATCCCTGTCCCAGTCATGTTCTGTCATGCACCCAGCCTGGCAAATTCCATTTGCTTGGGTTAAACTACTCGACTGTGCAATTATTTCCAGGGCCAACCCCCTAATGCTGTACCACGTCGAGCTATTAAAAGGCGTTCGCTCCTCTGCTGCTTGTGTTGACAACTCATTTGCAAACCCAGGCGGAGCTGAAGCGGAATCTCCACAGGGAGGCGAAAATCAATAAGCAAAAAATCAAGGAATTCAGCCCCCAGGATGTCCTTGACAGTCCCCAGAGAGCTGACAGCACCAGAAGCCCAGACCCTGTCCCTGCTGAGCATAGTCAGCATTTTCATGAAGATGACCCTGGTAAGTGGAATTATTTTCCAAGGCGATGTAAAACTCACCCAAACGTCACCTGGAGAAGTTTCCCTGTGGAAGATTCTTCCAGTGCTCCACCTCCTGCAGTGATAAGAAGCAGGTTCAGGGGGAAAAAGGCTGTGTTTGTACAGCTCTCTGGGGTAAACGTGCCACTCACTGAGGCTGATCACTTTTTGGGTTTAGGGTTTTTTTCCCCACTGTCCCTACAGAAGGGGGAAGTGAATCTCAGCCACCTCTTCATCCTGGCCTGTCCAAGGCACGAGCCCTGTCCTGCTTTGCCTGCACATGGCAACCTTTGGCACAGGCTAGGAACGTGTCACCAAGGCTGAAAGTGCTTAAATCAGTGAAAAACTTGCCTGAAGGTGAACTTTCACCAGGAGGAACAAACTTGGCTTCCCATTCCCTCGTGGTTCTTCACCTCTTCCCCCTGGGGATAAAGCCACACTGTCAGACTCTAAAATTTCACCAAATATAATCCTGGGTGTGTTACACCTCACCCTGCCCCAGACGTGGGGTCTGGTCCTACAGGGAGCTCCCAGGATTTTCCTTCTGTGCCTCCAGCTGCCCTTTGCCGTTTCCAGCTCAACTCCAGCTCTCTGAGCAGCTCTACAAAACCACGGTATTTTATTCTGTTCTCTCCCCTAGGAAACACGTGGGGTGGGGAGCTCTCCAGGCAGCCTGACAGGGCTGAGCTCTCTCCAGACAGGAGGGGGAAGGCTGAGCTGTGGTTCTGCAGGGAGCCACGGACGAGGGATCTGTTCTGGGACTCCTCCAGCCCAGGCTCCGAGGAGTGCGAGAGGGAAGAGAAGACTCACCGCAAACCCACGCTCGTGAGGACCAGGACAGAGAGAGTTTCCCTCTTTGATGACTTCTTTGACAGGGATTTCTAGTGGCATGGCTTGGGATGTGCCAAAGAAACGAGGCCCAGCTCTGGAAGGGCTGGAACCCCCCCAGAGGGATGGGCTGAGGTTGGAGACAGCGCTGTGGAATTTCTGTGAGCACGGGTCGGTGGAAAGGACATCTGGAAACGAGGAGCTCACTGATGTGGGGTGAATAAAAACCCTCTGGGCTGTGTGGCTGAATCAAAATATCAGGGGAAGAAGCCTTGGATGGAGCAACAGTGAAATGGGGGTAGAGAGGAGGAGGGGGCTGGCAAAAACAAAATAAAACCAAGCAGAAGCGGGGGAAAGTTCTGGGTTAACCCCAAATATTAAATTTCAACTGAAATGAAACGTTTCACTTGCCTTTGAGTTACTCAATCTTCCTGTTTAAATTGGGGTTAACCTTTTTTAAACCACAAACCCGAGTTCTAAATGCAAGGTAAAATGATTCACTTAGAGTGTCTTTAAATTAAATTTTTTTGGCATTTATAAAATTCCTCTTTGACTTTTGTGGCTTTTTTTATTTTTTAATTTCCTCTCCCCCCACCCTGTCCTGGACACAGAAATATATGTACTTTCTTCAGAACTAATCTACAGATTTATATCTAATCTGAAAAATCTGCCTTTGGTTCAGTTTTTTTTTTTTCCCAGTTCAGGGTTCAGTGCTGGAGAGTGAATGATGGAAAGGAAGAAATCTCCATCTTTTCCTGCAGACACTCTCCCAGGGATGCTGGTCAAGGCTGCAGCACTCACCAGGAATTTGAACAAGCTGCCCTGTTGCAATCTGACATTTCCAAGTATATTGAGAAAGATGGTTATATGAAGGTGTCTGATCTATCAAAAACAATCTTTCAGTTTCCTTCTCACATAAACTATATTTTTTATCAAATGATCTCATTTTCCTTACAAAATAATTAGTTACCTGAGAGAGAACTTCACCCAATTCTCCTGTCTCCTAGCTGGTTGTCCCTGGAGCTCCATAAAGGCCACCAAGTTTTTGGATTCACTTCTATAAAAGCAGATTCCAGTTAAATATCACACAGTTATTTTAACGTGGTGAACTGGATTTGTTGGGGTCTGGTGAAACACAAGGGAGGCAGAGATTTCACCAGCAGCCCTGGCCCTGGGGAGCAGCCAGGTCTGATTGCCAGCAGCAGTTTTGCCTCTGTTTGAAGCTGCAGAGTTGACAAAGAAGAGTAGACAAACGCTTTGTTATAGATACATATATTGTTGGCTTTTTGCAAATATTAAAATGAATGTTATGTGTATAAGAATGGAAATTTTTGTTGTATTAATATAGTTTTCTTTATTTCTTTTATTGATGAAACTTAGAAATAGTGGTATAATACATATATGTTAAGCTATGACATAGCATTAAAACAAAAACTACTTTTGTCTGTATAACCCAAAGACTGAAAAAGATAGCTGGAGACACTTTCTTTTTCCTTTTGTAAACTATCTTATCCAGATGAAGACAGCAGTGACCAGAACTCTGGGGGAGGAATTTATTGCATTTCTGGTATCAGAGAATGTAAATCTCAGTGGTGCCAAGAGCATTGATCTATTGGGAAGGGGGCAAGAGAAAACTCAACAGAAGAACACCAAAGATCCTAAGAAGAATGTATGAATATGTATGAGAATTTATGGATATGTAGTAGGGTTCTGTTTTTAAGGGACAATCCTCTGTTAGTAAGGTGTGCTCTCTTGGCTGAATGCAGAGACACACGGCTGTATTTGTCTACTTAATTTTTTTCTCCTAATTGTTTTTTTATTAAACTTTTAAATTATATAAAAATTATGTGAACCTCGTTTTTCACACTCTTCCTTGTGCCTCCTGCTTGGCTCCCTCCCTTCCTGCTTGTTCATTCCAGAACTACCAGGGAACAAAACCTCTGCAGCTCAGCTCCTTGCTGCAGGGCAGGGATTCCAGCTGTAACAAACATCATCATCATCACCACAGCCACTTTCAGCTGGAAGGAAACCTGATGCTTTCATTTTTCAAGCCAGAATAAGAAGATCTAGAGTCAATTCTCAGTTACCAGGATGAGCAGGGCTTGGGCAGCTTGGGACAGATGGAGCTTGTCCTGCATCCCTGTCCCAAACCTGTGCTCCTTCCCACAGAGCTGTTGTGATGTGTCTGCACCCTCAGATTCTTGATTTACACAGCCAGAAGAGCAGGAGACACATTTTTATACTTTTTTAAGGGAATGAGACACCCATGGCTGACTCACTTTCACCAGTATTTATCTTTATTGAAAATCCCAGGCAGAGCAGGAGCTGGAAATCACAGTCCAAGCCCCAAATCAAGCTGGAGCCTCCAGCCAAGCTGCCCAGGACTGAGCTGCTCTGTCCTGATTTCTCCTCCTTTTGACATCCCTAACTGTATGACCCATTACAGAATGTCCACATGCTCCATGGGGCAAACTGCACTTTGGAGAAAACCCACACACCATGTGGGATTTCACCAGAAAAACACAAAACCAAACCCCAGCACAGGGAAGGAAGAAGAAGAAGAGGAATCATGTTAATGAGGAGAGCTGCTCATGGCTAATGAGTCCGTGTCTGGAGTCTGTTTTAAAAATGCCCTGAGAACTTTACTGATCAACACAGACATCTTGTGTGAGCTGAAAATATCGTGAGAGCTTGGAACTCAGTGTTGAGGGTGTGCTGAAAAGGTCAATGATTTAATGGGCTGGAACAATTAATCTGGCACTTGTCTATACACCTGTTCTCTTAATGATGTGACACATCTCCCTTCTGTGTTCCCATCTGTCAACAATTAAGCTATAATTGGTGGAAATGCAATTTATCTCAGACAGAGCTGATAAGTTTTCCAATAATCGTGTTGCCAGCCATGAGGGAAGAGTGCTGCCCACAGAGAAGTGCCTATGGACCACTCAATCCATATCAGAGACTGCAGAGAAGACTCTCTGAGCATTAATTTGTCAATCTGCAGCATGCAGAAGTTGCTTGTACGGAAGGGATAAAATCAGCAAACCTGCTCCCATCACAGGGGGAATGTCTTCCTCCTGGCAGTGGGCAGGGTGAGGTGGGAAACTGGGAAGAATTCCTGGCTGTGAGGGTGAGGATGCCCTGGCACAGGGTGCCCAGAGAAGCTGTGGCTGCTCCTGGATCCCTGGAAGTGTCCAAGGCCAGGTTGGATGGGGTTTGGAGCAGCCAGGGATCATGGAAGGTGTCCCTGCCCATGGCAGGGGGTAGAATGGGATGGGCTTTAGGGTCCCTTCCAACCCAAACCATTCTCTGAGTCTATGAAATTCCTCTGGTGCTCAAAACTGCTTGTCTGTGCTGTTGATTGTATTAATCCATCACAACCTGTGGAGAGGCAGGTGACATCTCATCCTCTTCTTTCCAGCATCCTTCCAGACACTGGAAATGAAAACTTTCTCTTCGTTACTAATGGTGAAACACAGACTTTTCTACAAACTGCAGAAGGTGTGGGAAGGAAAACCCCAACCAAGCTCCCAAAGTGTGTGTCCTGCACCTCAGCAGTGGAGACTTTAGAGAGAGGCTTTCAGCTTTCAGCTGGAGTCCTTTGAAGGCTGAGCCATCACAGCCAGCTCTAGAGAGGACACAGCTCTCCACTCACCACATCTGAGCACACACAGTTTCAACCCCACCCACACCCCACAGAAACCAGAGCCCCTCACCCCCCTGAGCCTCCCCAGGGATAAAAACATCTTTCTGTGGCTCTCCCACACTACCCAAAGCTTTAAGGCAAGGCTGGACCCTTCCTGCAGGGTAGAGGAGTCTCCACACAGGAGCTGTGCTGGGGCAGAAACTGCTCAGCCCAGACTGAGCACCAGAGAATTCAAATGATTGTTTTTCAACAAAACTGCAAAGAATGGAGATTTGACACAGTTAATGATGTGGGTGTGGATAGCAGCAAATGGTACAGCCCAGGAGATGTAGGTCAGATAGATCCCTGCCCCAAAGGACATTTGATCTCCCCAGGGAAATGGCTATAGGAGGTTTTTGTCAGTACAAACATGGCCAGAGCAAGCCAAGTTCTTCCAGCTCAGGATTAGCTAAACCAGTTTTGCTGAAATGTTAAATAAAAATGATAATGCTCAGCCTGAATCTGTACCAGCCTGGCAAAATCATTAGCAATTAAATGTGCAATTTATAATAGGAAATGTCAATGAACTGTACTTCTGTATTTAAAAAAGGAGCTGGGGTTGCTGTAACACCTCTGTTATTGTTCTTGAGAAAAAAAATAATTTAATTACACTTAGCAAAGAGAAGTGTTAGGTAAATAAAGCTGAACAAAGCCACACTGTAACTGGATCTCACTGACTAGTCTGGATTAATGGGATTTTCTAACCTCCCTGGGCTCAGTCCCACCTGGTGCTCGGAGTATTTGACCTCCCCAGGAATGTGAGTCTTCAGCATCATATAACATCCTCCTGCCCCGATGCACACAGGCATTCAAAAGCAGGGAAAACCCCACCACCTGAGCCACTGGGATACATCCAGCAGCCTTCTTAAAGCCTTTATGTGCCCTGCCTCCCTGGAAGGTGTGTGACAGGCGACTGGGATTGCTTCAATCTGCTTACACAAAGCTGCAGAGAAAAGCCCCCAAGAACAGCGACTTGAGCAGCTCCGTTTCAGGCTGTACACGAAGATTAAAGTCTTATCACCAGCTTGAAAAAATACCAAGCGTGGCAGGTTTTTGTTTGCCTCACCAGGTATCCTCAGACTGCTCTGTGACAGCCCCAAACCTGCTGCTTTCCCACGCCCTCACAGCCTCCAGCTTTCTTTAAATAATTCCTGAGTGAGGTCAAGCAATGGCTGAAGAGTCCTCTGATGAATGAAGAGGAAGGAGACAGCTCCTGTTTGAGCCTCTTTACCTGCTCCTGGATTCTGAGATGCCTCTCCCTGGCAGCAGTGCTGGTGCAGGGATCTGTGTCCCAGTGGGAACACAATCCCACTGATGCCCCAGGCTGCCCTCAGATCCCTCCTGCTCTTGAAAGAGCTAGCAAAAAATATTTATTTCTTGCTTAGCACAAGGGCTGTAGCTTTTTGCCACCTACTGACACGTTGTGGGAACAGCTCAGCCAGAGAATTCCTGCAGGAAAGCTCAGCCCTGCCCGGGCTCTGGCTGAGAGGGACACGAAAATAAAACCAGGAGTGAACGGGGTGCTGGCTGCACTGTCAGGAGAGCAGCACTTATCCCACAGAATCTTAGAACATCCTGGGCTGGAAGGGACTCACAAGCATCATCAAATCATCATCAAATCATCATCAAATCCAGCTCCTGGCCCTGCACAGACACCCCAACAATCCCACCCTGTGCCTGAGAGCATCATCCAAACCCTCCTGGAGCTCTGGCAGCCTCAGGGCTGTCCCCATTCCCTGGGGAGCCTGGGCAGTGCCAGCACCCTCTGGGGGAAGAATTTCCCTGATATCCAACCTAAACCTCCCCTGGCACAGCTACAACTCCTTAGGCCTGATATCTGACTGGTGCTAGCTGTAATTCTCTTTGTCTCAGCCTTTGAGCACCTTGTTTCGTCATTCCAGAGAAGAGGAACATGTGAGAAGTCATTCTTCCTGCTGGCAAAACCAAGCCTTGCTTTCTTCCCCTTCCACCTTGCCTCAGTTCACCTAGTTTTTTCCCCCCTTTCTCTCCCCTTAAATTCCCTTTCTGGCCAGGTTGGATGGGGCTTGGAGCAGCCTGGTTTAGTGGAAGGTGATTGGATTGATGGTTGAATTCCAGCTCCTGCCTGTGGCAGGGGGTTGGAATTAAAGGTGATCCTTAAGGTCTCTTCCAACACATTCTGGGATTCTGTGACATGAGCCTTTACCAATACAGGAGATTCCTGTGGGAATTAGAAAATCTGGAGGATCCTCCATCTGCCCAGAGCTTCTCCCATTTTTTACTCCATGTGTTTTGTTCACTCCCATCAAGGCTGATGCTCCCCCTGGGGGATGGGGCAGAGCAAACCCTGCTGTGTTCCTGACCCAGCCCCAAATTTCCCTGTTCCTCCTGACACCCAGCTGGCATTGCTGCTGATAACCACCCTGGTTAGTGCTTAGCTGCTGATCCTCACAGCCAGGATTTAACATCCAAAATCCTTCATTTCACTCTATTAAAATATTGATAACCAATGAGAAAAGAGGGACAAAAAGGAACAGTTTTGTAGTCACCCCTTGCAGATACACATTTCTAATTAAATACTGAGGACCAAGAAGTTGTCTCTCACTGGTGGTCACTCGATTCCCAGCTCCAAAAAAGCACCCAAAACAACCAGCATGGCTTAGGACTTCCACAAATTCAGGCTGAGCTTAAAAGCCAGGCATTACTCCTACTTAACACACAAACCACCTCCTTCAGTTTAGCCAAGTTGACCTAAAAATACAGCTTTTTGCCACACAAAGATGCCTTTGAGAGTTGCTGGAGCTGATTTTTTTTTTTTTTTTTTCAGTGTTCTTAGGAAAAAGCTTCTGAAGCTTCATTTGGCTACGTTGCACTACACAGGGACTGTGAGGCCATTGCTGCTGCCCTGGGATGGGGATTGATAAAATAAGACAATTTTCTGCAAAATATGTCTGTAGGTCCTTGCAAAAAAAGTGTTTTAGAAATTCTGCTTTTGCCTAAGAATCTCCCACTCTTAAAAAAACAAATAAACAGAAAGGGAACCGAGATTAAGAGCAGGGTTTTGGTTTGGGATTTTTCTCTGGTTTTCATTTATTGGAATCCCACTATTCAGCCACAACAAGTTATTGCTGCTATTTTTGTAAAGATGATTTGTAACAATGATCTGGCAAGTTATTACTAAAAGTAATCACAAAAATGTGGCAGAAAATACCATGCTAAAGCCAGAGAAGGAAAAAAGGAGAAAAAAAAAAAAAAAAAGAGAAGGTCTTCTCTCTGTAGCAACATTTGCTTTCAACTTGTATTTCAATTTGCCCTAATAAACTCCTAATAAAACTCCCCTGGTGCAACTTGAGGTGATTTCCTCTTGTCCTGTCACTTGTTCCTGGGAGAAGAAACCACCCCCAGCCTGCCTAAGCCTCATTTATATCCAGGGGTGGCTTCAGGCATAAACAAAATTATCCATCTCCTAGAGAAAGAGTGTGGTGGGGAGTTAAAGTCCTGGTCCTGCTGGTGCTGGAGTCTTGGACAGCCAGATGGGACAAAAATTAGGGTATATGGGGCTGGAGTCACTGCCAGCTTTTGCCTCAGCAGCCAAGAGTCACTGTTCTGACTTATTTTCCCAGCTCCACCCTGGGAATCATCCCTGGAATCTTCTCTTACCTTCTTCCCTCCTATCTATGGGAACACAGATATAAATCTGCACATAATATGAAGTTAGCCCTAATTTTTTCCCTCTTTGGTTGCAGCACACTGAAGAGTTTTCTGATCCAGGTGTTTAAATTACAGGAGTCCAGTCTTCATCTGTGTAAAAAGGGGAAAAAATAATTACAAAACACTAAAAAGATTTTTAAAAACCCAACAAAAATACAGAGAAATATATGTCTGAGTTGGAATAGGTAGCTGCAGAGAAGGAAAAGGCTTTTTCTTCTCAGCAAGAAAAGTCATGTAAGTGGTTATGCTGTAGAAATAATTAAAATGAGTGAGTCCTTACCTCTTCATTTCCCAGATTTTGAGTACTTGGATTGTGTACCTGCTGTTCTAGTTCAGCACAATGAGACCTGGCTTTGTGCTCACACCAGGAACTGGAGAGGGGCACTGAGATGTGGAGCAGGGAGTGAATCTGTGATAAGAAAAATCTCTGCAGAAAATCACTGCTCTGAGCCCAGATGTGTCCAGCTTCAGGGAAATAACACCTGCCCGTGCCACCCTTCCTGTTTGGTGTATAGAGCAAAGTCACTGGAGCCCCTCTGCCCTGGAGCCAGGCTGGGAGAGCTGGGAATGCTCACCTGGAGAGGAGAAACCTCCAGGGAGAGCTCAGAGCCCCTTGCAGGGCCTGAAGGGACTCCAGGAGAGCTGGAGAGGGCCTGGGGACAAGGGATGGAGGGACAGGACACAGGGAATGGCTCCCACTGCCAGAGGCAGGGATGGATGAGATATTGGGAAGGAATTCCTGACTCAGAAGGTTGTGAGGCCCTGGCACAGGGTGCCCAGAGAAGCTGTGGCTGCCCCTGGATCCCTGGAAGTGTTCCAGGCCAGGCTGGACAGGGCTTGGAGCAACCTGGGATAGGGGAAGGTGTTCCCATGGCAGGGGTTTGGAATGAGATGATCTTAAATGTCCCTTCCAACCCAAACCATCCTGTGATCCTTTGGGGTTCAAGGCACTGATGGTCACCAAGGGCTGCTTTTGAAAGTGTGGCTCTTCTGACACGAACCTTCCACAGAACCTGTGAGGGCACCACAAAATCTGGCTCAGTGTCCCAAAGCACTTCCCATCAGACAGCTTCTGTCAGGAGAGAAATAATTAAATGCTTTTAGGGCAGCTTTTTCCCTGAAGTCACCTCCCTTCAGTGTCAGATTTTGCCAGCCAGATGCAGATTCCCCTGACTGAGCCCAGCCATGAGTCAGGTGTAAAATCCCCCTCGGGGTTCCCTGTCCCTGCCTGCAGCCACCCCCAGCTCCCAGGCCCCTGGCTATCATCTTCCATCCCTTCCATCCCTTCCCTAATGGCCTGCTTTGATGTCCAGGTGTAACAGGATTCAGTGGTGCTGATTTCACTGATTAATACTCAAATCACGCCCGGAGACTGGATGCTTTCTGCAATTAATCATCCTCTTGGCACATTTCAAAGAGCCCAGGAAAAATGATTTAAGAAAAAAGACCTCAGACAGGAAAACAAGGCAAATCAATGTCCCCAAACATGTGAACAACATCAGCTCAGGTTTTCTGCTGATGGTTTTTCTCAGAGCACAGAAAGCACCACCACCTTCTCTGCCAGGAGAAGGAAGGTGTTACTTTGGTGACCAAATAAATGCACACAAAGCCCCTGACCTTGACAAACATCCCTGCTTTTAGAGGACAGGCAGTAACCCAACACCTGGGGAAGCAGCACATTCCCCACACAATTAAAGCCTGTTAACATGAAACCCAGCCTCTCATCCCAGCTCGAGATCTGGGGTTAAATGTGCTGGGGGAGCAGAGCCTGGTTTGAGAGAGCAGCGTGGGGTTTCTTCCCATCCCCTGAGGTGACCTTCTCAGCCCTGACCTGGTTCCTAACTTGCCACACCTTCTGCTGCAGTGAAACTTTTCCTAAAGATTTATGGATTGGAGCCTCTTTCTCCCTCACAGCCAGTGCATTTCTCCCCACAGTGTTTTGTGGGAGAAGTACTCGGACCGGGGCTGTTTCAGGATGAAGCTGATGAGGAAAAGCTGTGGCCATGGTGAGGGGCTCTGAGGGATCCCTGAGCATCCATCTCCCTCATGTCAGAGTGGACATAGGTGGCTCAGAGGGATGCAGCTCACACCTCCAGCCTCCAGAAGAAAAAGCTTTTGCACAAATTTTCACTGTTCCCCTCTCGGTGCCTGGCCAGAAACCAACAATAACCCCAAAAGTGTTCTAAGGACACAGAAAGTGTAAATGAAAGAAAACAACAGCATTTCCAAATGGAAAAATGAGCATTTATCATTCCAGGTAAAGCTTAAGCTTGTTTACCAAGATGGATTTGGCAGATGTGATTAATTCCCTGCTCTCAAACACGAACACATTTGTCTGCCTGCTTACACCATCCCAGTGGGGGCTCAGCTCTCTGCTGAGCACCCCTGGATGAGGAGGAGATCCTTCCCTGGCTCCATGCATGCCAGGGGTGTGGTGGACACAGAAGTTGGGAGCAGCTTCTGCAGAAGTCCCTCTGCTTTCCTGCTCCTCTGGGAGAGCCTCCACTGCCACACCAGCCTGGAGGAAGAAAAATTAATCACAGGGGGCTGCAAAGCCAGAGGCTGAAGGGCAGGTGATTGTGTGATTGTGTTCCTGGAGGAGGTGGACACAAGAGCAGGGGTCAATCTGGGTTATTTTATAACTGAGTTGGAAGCTGCTCCATGGAGCAACACACAGGGCCAGGGCTGCCAGCGTTCAGCTGGGAGCTGGAAGAGGTCACTTATGGTGGCTGAGCTGCTCTCCCAGCCAAAACACTGGAGTCCTCCTCTCCCTGCCCCTGCTCCCAGCTTTTCCTCTGCTAGCTGAACCTTGCTGGGAGCTGGCTCAGTTTATCACCCCGGCAGAAACATAGATGTGTTTTTGCTGAGGGACACAATCTTCTCAGAGGAGGGCACACACCTGGTGCAGACAGGGCTGCTCTTCCACCCTGTTTCTGTCTTTCTGTAGGCTCTGGTAGCCCATTCTGCACCAGGAGTGTGTTTTTTTCACCACCTCAACCTGTTCAGGTATCACGGAACTCCTCAGCTGAATGAGGAGCTGCCCTTTCAGAGCAGACCCTCCTGATCCCTCTGCAAGAGGCATCACGTTGTTGTCATACTTTGCAGTCCCAAATTTTCTGTGAAATCCCCGTCCCAGCCCCCCAGAGTGCCCACCTCCATGCATGCAGGAGACACTGGGGATACTTCACGAGCTTCACACCTCTGATTTCCCATCCCTGGAGCTTTCCTCTCCTCCTACCCCTCCCCAGGTTTTATCCCACCTGTGTTACCCCACCCTATTTCTTCTTATCAAGGAAGAATCTGTTCTGCCGGGCTTGGTTTGCTCCAGCTGTGTAAAGCACATAAAAATATGGGAAGTTCTGTGCCCTCTGCCCTGTGACACTGCTTCATCCATCAGCACAGCCTTGCCTCCCTGCTTCCCCCTGTGTTTCCTATTAAAAACCAAGTGGAGAGAATAGACCTGTGCATCCCAACCTTCTCTTGCCTCATTTCTGTGGAAAGCTCTTATCAGCAAGCCCGAACTGCTGCTGCTGCTGCTGCAGATTATTCACCCAGCACAGATGAGTGGGATCACCCAGGCAGTGGTGGAGCAGGCTCCCAGCAGAATCCAGATGCAGATACTCCAGATCTTCAGGAAGCAGCCTCATGGTACTTGTTGAACCACATAAAGAGCACTGTGGGGCACTGCTGTAGGAGCCAGAGGAATGGAAAAGCAGCTGGAAGCTTTACAGAACCTTTCAGAAGGAGAAAAGCCTTGCTGTAAATTTACTTCCGAATTTGATTCCAAAATTGACTTCCAAAGGTGGCCAGGTGGTCACATGGAGCAAAAAGTGGCTGCTCTGGATAAACCATTTCCCTTGAAAAGACAAATCCTTTGTATAGAGTCTGTATCTTGAGATTTCTGAGTGAATACCATGCATTGAGAGCAACAATGTGGAGAATTGTGGAATCATTTAGGTTGAAAAAGCCCTCTAAGATCCTCCAGTCCAACCAATTCCCCCAGCACTGCCAAAGCCACCACAAACCCAAGTGCCACATCCACGTGGCTTTGAAATCCCTCCAGGGATGGGGACTCCAACACTACCCTTGAAGCTGACAATCTTTCCAGTGAAGAACTTTTTGCCTGTATCCAATCCAAACCTCCCCTGACACGATTTGGGGCCGTTTCCTCTTGTCCTGTCCCTTGTGACCTGGGAGATGAGACCCCAGTCCTGCATCCACGTGTTCACAGCCAAACTGATGCCAACCCCACCACTGCTTTCACTGTCTGCAGGCAAAAGGGTGAAATTCTTGCTGGGAAACAGAAGCAGAAATGTGGGAAATGTCCAGGATACATGGGGATATGACTGTGGCTGTAGTTTCATGGCCAGGGGGTCGTTCTGCTCTCACTGCTGGAGAAGGGGAGCCATGTCCCAAGGCAGGGTGGCTGTGACGTGCAGAAGGGATTTAGAAGTGCCAGTTCAAGCTTTGCCTGTTCCAGAGATGCTTCAAAGAGCTGCCCCAGCTGAGGCAGCTTCTGGTGTAGCTGCTGTTTCAGGAGGTGTTTGCTTTATTACTGTTTTGTCAGCTGTAACCTACTGTTGTTCACCATTTCCCCCTCAAGTCCCAGTTTTAAGGAAAAATTCAGTTTCTGTTTGGCGAAGCAAGGCGGGCTAAGCCTCGAGCCTCATCTGAGTCACAGGAGTCACAGGCCCCATCCTGTGTCAGGAGCAGCTTTAAGGATTAATCCCCGTGGCTGCAGAAAGTCCCCAGCAAAAACTGCTTTGGCTCAAGTCCACGAGGAGATCGGGCTCCTGTAACAACCAAGTGCTGACAAATGGTAACTCCCAAAGCAAATCCTGGCCTTGCCCATCTTTGTGCCTTTCCCCTGCTGTGTGATCTGGTGTTTCAAGCTGGATGATGCTTGTTCAGGTCATTCTTGTTTGCACAGAGAAAAGAAAAGCGTGGAGGATGAGCAGATTTCCTAAGGATACCACTCCTGCACATCCCAAGGCTCCCATCTGTACAAGGTTTGGACAATCCATGTACTCCAAATCATGGTGACAGCAGTTGCCTCTGAAGAAGCAGCAGCTCTGATTTCCAGAATTCATGAATCTAAGGGATTCCAGCACACCCAGCCTCTCCTGCCTCAGTTTCCCCTTTCTCCTCCCTCTGAGGGCTGCAGCTCCTCCCCATCCTGTCCTGAGCCAGTTTGCCCGATGCTGACTGACAGTGCATCCAGTGCATGCTGGCAGAAAGGAGTTTTGAGGCTGGATACAACCAAAAGAAACCCCAGAAAATTATCTTTGTATTTCAAGAAGCAGAAATTTGCAGCTTAAAGAAACCTAAATCTCCCTGGAAATTATTTACCAAGGAAAACATACCCACAGTAACCCATCCTTTGAGTGTTAGAACAGCTTGAAACTAAAAGTTTGCAGAGCTCAAGCAGGAGGAGAAGAGGGATGAAGCTGGAAAAAGATCATTAAGAAGACATTTAAAAAATGTTTTTCCGGAATTTGATTTTTATTTCCATGCTTGGACTAAGCTCTTCAGCTGGTGAGGAAAAAAACAGAAGTCAGTTGCAGGATCTGTGAGAAAAAAAAGGGCTCTTTCTGTAGGTTCAAAATGTTCCTGGGATTTTGAGGCTGAAAGTTTTCCGAGAGCACTTCTTCCAAAGGGCTTTCCAAGAACACACAGTGAACTGCAAAACAATCTCACAGAGAACTACAAGATTCCTGCTGGAGAGATAGAAAAGTTATTTCCACATGGACAGAGCCAGAACATTGACATCTGACATTTCAATAAATGTATTTTTGGCCTATTTTGACACAGTACAAAGGACTGAGAATACTGAGATTATAGAGCCCAATGCAAGGCAGCACCTCTGTAAATGTCTGCTCCATATTCCATTTGTCAGTTTATAAATGGAGCCATTGGAGAAATCTCTGCTTCATTGACAGCCCGGAGATCGCCAGATTTTCAATTTCCCTTCAATAAAACTGAAAAATAAAACCCCAAGGAGAACACTTTCGCTTTTTAATCATATCCAGGCCTGTTTCCTGTAATGAAGAACTACTTTTCCAGTCTCAAGAGAACAATTCTTTGAATGTCACTTTCAGACAGTGAGATAAAAATCTCTGCTATTTGCAGGAGAAGGCTCCGACTGCCATTTGTGGCTTGAACCACTTCCCAATTTATTTACTTTCTGAGGCTGTTTACATTTTCAGGCAGCCCAGCTCACTCATCCCTAACAAGTTCAGTTTATTGCTGCAAGAAACGCAGCCCTGTGCCAGCCACAGGAGAGACTTCGGACCTAAGGACACCAAAAGGATTTTGGATCAAGTCACTTGAGTAAAAAAATGCGTGGAAAAGAAAAAAAAAATTTAAAAATGCCATTTTCTGGTGAAGTCTGTCACTGACCAGCAGCAGGAGCCATGGATAGTGCAAGCCCTTCATTAGGGCTGAACCTGAAACTGCTTTTCATCCCTGGAGAGCTGCAGGACTCCCAGATCAGCACGGAGAGGGGAGATGAGAGAGAAGGACATCCTTAATTTGTCTGAAGAGCAGCATTTCCTCTTTATATAATTATCTCCTCCAGCAAAGCCTCCTGCTCGGAGTCAATGGGGTTGGAGCACACTTAGCCCAATTCAGGAGTGACACATCAACCCCTTTCATCAAATGCATCCAACTCTGAGGGCTCCTTTGTTTGTTCTTGCTGATATTAAAGACTAATTTTGATTTAGACTAAGAGCCCTTTCCATCCCTCAGGAGGGAGCCGTGGCAACACGAGATTATTCAATTAACTGTGTGCTCTAAATTACTCATGGAGTGTGTTCACATGGACAGGGCAGGGATTTTCAGGGTATTGTCTGGAAGGGAGTTGCATGGCTAATATAATAAAAGTATTAAAAATATAATATATATTAAAAATAATATATATTAAAATAATTAATATAGTATAATATAATATAGTATAATATAATATAATATAATATAATATAATATAATATAATATAATATAATATAATATAATATAATATAATATAATATAATATAATATAATATAATATAATATAATATAATATAATATAATATAATATAATATAATATAATAATATATGTTTTCCAGGAGCTGGGCTACAATGATCTTTATGGGTCCCTTCCAACTCAGCTTATTCTATATTATTATTATTATTGTTATAGTGATGATGATTATTATTATATAAATAACTTCAGCTTTGCATAAATCTTTCTTACTTTAGCAAAGCTGCTCGGTCACCTACTTTTACAACCTTCCTCTTAACTGGTATTTTACAAACAACAGAAAAAGGAGCAGCAGGTGGCATCTTGTTACAGATAGAAAGCAGAAAAAAACAGTTATTAAGCTCCTACATTCAATCTTTAGCCATCACCTCCTCTTTGTCACCTTCTCTCAGTCTTTGCACCTGGAGAGAAGCATTCACTTCAGCAGAAAGTAATTTTCCTGTCCTGCTTTTGCTTTTTTTTTTTTAAAAAAGGAAATGCCCCAACTCAAGGCAATAGCTGGTGCAGAAAATAGGAAAAACACCTCTCAGAAAAGAAGCTGCTTAGGACACTTTTTGCTGATGCTCTCAGGGTTCAGTTTTGATTGTGATAGATGTTTTCTGAAATCCAGGATGGAACTTGTGGTGGATGCAGAGCTGGAATTTAAATGTGTCTCTCACCTGGAGGTTACATCCTCCAGCCACCTGCAAGGGCTGAACAGCTGGAGAATCATTCATTAGAATAACAGAATCATGGAATGGTTTGGGTTGGAAGGGACCATCTCTTTCTAACCCTCTGCCATGGCAGGGACACCTTCCAGTATCCCAGGTTGCTTCAAGCCCTGTCCAGTCTGGCCTGGAAAACTTCCAGGAATGGTGCAGCCACAGCTTCTCTGTGCCAGGGCCTCAGCACCCTCAGAGTCAGGAATTTCTTCATCATCTCCAATCTAAACCCACCCTCTGTCAGTTTGAAGCCATTCCCGTGTCCTGTCAGTCCATGTCCTTGTAAAAAAGTTCCTCTTTAGGTACTGGAAACTGTAAGGAATGATAAAATCAAGTGGAAGGAGAAAAGCCGTGGAGCTCCTGGCAGATGAGCAGCAGTCTCTGGCAGGCTGGTTACAGCCCTCAGTCACCTGCACATCACACAGGCACAACTGCTGGCAAATTCCCAGAGTTTTAGGAGCCTGGACATAATGGTAGAGGGAATAAAGCTCCAAGTACATGAAAAGTACTTTGAGAGGATTTTAAAAGTACATTTTTTCAAAGTACACCCAGGACTGCTCTGTATGCCTTAAAAAGAGTTCTCAGCATTGCAAGGACTGCAAGCAGCTCTCAATTCTTGCTTACTTGCAAGCAGAATAACAAACCCCCCTCCTTACCTCCCAGGAAAATCCAGAGTGTGTGTGTTAGTCATGACTTAACAGCCGTAAAAAAAAACCCATTTCAGCTCAGCTATGACACTGTTCAGATAAATGATGTTCAAGATGCTTCTGACACAGGAATGGCAACTTTTAAATCAAGTCATGAGAGACAGTTTACTCTTGTAAAAATTTTCCCACCATTTCTCTGCCAGAGAATTCCAGAATGGTTTGGGTTGGAAGGGACCTTCAAGTTCACCCCCTGCCATGGGCAGGGACACCTTCCACTGGCCCAGGTTGCTCCAAGGCCCATCCAGCCTGGCCTTGAGCAAGTGTGTATTTGTATTTTGTAGACAAAACAATCATCAGAAGATTCCCGTTGAAAAGGAAATAGATAAACAACGTAACCATTTATTTGACTGCATTGTATTTAGACAACTTGTACATTTTGTAACCCCACTGGTTTTGTTCTCATCAAAAAGGATAAAGGGACAGAAGAATATAATCCACTCAAAACAGCAGTCCAGTATTTTGAGATACACTTGCTATTTTCATAGATGCCCACCTGATACCTGAACTCCAACATAGGTTGTAATGTTTATACAAGACCTGAAGTTTTTTCAACACAGCACTGAGTTGTAGCAATGTCTTGCAGTGCCCTGAAAAATAGTTTGTGACATACTCTGCAACACCAATCTGATGATGCCTTGAAGGTGATGAACCTGATCATTTCTTAAAAAAACAACATAATGAATGCAAACATCCAGACCAACATGTCAGCCAGTAGCAACATTTGGGCAAATTTAGATATAAAAGCAATCAACTCCTTAGTTAGATTTGTCAATGCAAAAAGGTGAGGGGGAGAGAACTGTGTTTAGCAACAGACAGGAGAAATAACCAACATTTCCTTGCTAGATTCCTTTTGAAAATCTATGCAAATTCAAGGCTTCCCACTTGATTTCCTAATCCCAAGCAGTACAGAGAACAAATCTGTTTGACAGGACCCAACACATGCAGCTTCAGTGTCTCCTGCAGTGAACTCTGTGACACAGCAGCCATGGCAGAACCTTTCAGGCCATGTGCTCTTTGAAAAACAAAAACTGCACCTATTTTGCTCAGTATTTTCAACACAGGCATGGCAGCAACCTCTTCTTACAATAACCAACCAGAATTGTATTTGAAGTTTGCTCCAGAGGGATATTTTTAGCAGTGAGGAGAGATTTCAGCTCACTTCCAAGTCAGCTTTTGAATCTGAAGACACCCACAGCTTAAATATTAACCAATAGAAAACTTGCCTGTCTGGCTTTGCAGATTGAAACCCCAGCAAGACACACAAGGCAACCCAGTTTGCAATTTGTGATTCAAGCCCAACAGCTGCTTGCAAGGTCTGAAACCTCCCAGATCCAGCTCCAGGGCAGTCCCTACATCCTGGACCACAGCTGAGGGAAACCTGACTCAATGGAGTGGCTACCAACATTGAAGTCTTAACACTGAGCAAAACTGCTGAAAAGCACCCAAAAAAACTGGCACTGCTGAGGGGATGGGGTAACAAGAGGTTTTGTCGTGTCACAAGGCAGCAGAGGCTACACACAGGCTTTAGGCTGAGCTCCAGCATGTCCTGGGAGTAACAGACCCCACTTACAACAACACCTCGTCTTGGGCACTCTCTTAAAGATGAGTTTTCTTTTCTGAGGGGAACAGACCCCCTCGACAGCACAGATGGTGTCTCTACAAGCAGAAAACTCAGCAGGGCCAATTTCCATTAAAAATCTTTATTTTCAAATACAACTCATGATTTGTACATGGTAAGAAACGTCCATCACCATGTGCGATTGGTCTGTGCAAAAGGCGGCTTTGCTCAAATCCAGTTTTCCTGCACAGGGCTCTTTTCCAAATGATACTGGAGGTAGGGGTTTTGTTGGTTTTGTTTTTAGTGTACAGTAATTAGCTAAAATGAAAACAAACAAAAAAAAAAAAAAACCCCAAAACCAACCCCATGACTCAAACCAAACCTTAAAAAGAAAAAAAAAAAAAGTGTAGTAAGGCAAATCTGTAGAATTCGCTCGATTCCATGGGAGCAAATTCACTGAGAGTTCATCCTTTTGATCCCTGTACAGACCATTCACCTCAGAGCTAGACTTGACCCTGATGGGTCCCTTCCAACTCTGAAATCTCTGATTACAGAGGTGCTTCCACAAGTCACCTAGTACTTTTATTTCTGTCTTTCAAAATTTATTAAAAAAAAAACAAAACAGAAAAAAACCAACCCAACTGATTCATAGATCTGGGCTATGGAATCACACAGAACAAGAAAGCCTCGACATTGTCATTACTGAAAAAATTGATGGGTATTTGTAAAATCTATGTAAGCCCAAATAAAGAAAGGAAAAAAAAAATAGAGAAAAACAGAGCAAGAGTGAATGCAAGAAAGAGAGACAGAATTCCTTCCCCGCTGCTTTGATTTTAGCGGGGAAAAAATCCCCTAATAATTTAGCTCATGTTAAGTTGAGAAAATGAGAGCAGCTAAAAATGAATACGATACACCTTGAAATTTATTTCCAAGACCAAGAACCAAAGATTGAAGCATTTTAGAACACTGAAGCAAAGCAATCTGAATCTGAAAAAAAAATTGTTCCAACTATCTTAAAATAGCTGTTTCTCAGAGCTTCTAGCAATAATTTTGATTAAATAAAAATCATACCAATTTACATTAATTTTTCTATATCTTCTTTTAAAAGAAGTCCCTCACTCTTTTAATGAAAAAAGTGCATCCAAACCCAGCAGAAATTCACTGGTGCCACCAGGTTCTTTTAGCAGCTACTCAAGGTTTTCAAAATAGCTTACACTTCTTGCTGTAAGAAGGGCCTTCCAACCCCTTGTTTGGGAGAAGTATCCGAATTATAAAAATCTGAAATAATTTATTATCAAATCCAGAATTTAAATAAAAGGAGATTTTTTTTTTTTTTCCTTGCAAAGACAACTGAAGAAAGTAAAAGAATAAAAGCATGCACTCCAAACTTAGAGGTGAAGACAAATATACTTATCTATACAGGCACTGGCAGACGCAATTTAATGGTTACTCGTTGTAACACACACCCCACCCTACAATACATTTTTTCATTCACTAATCACTGAGGTACCAATATTTAAGAATGGAAAAATTCAATATTGAAAAATAAAACCTAAAATTGAAGCCTTTTTTTCTTTTTCTTCTTCTTCCCCAGAAAACTATGGCAATTTTTTTGTATGAAATGTTAGTATACTTATAGAATTTTACAATCTACATTGGCTTTATTTTGAATTTTTCGGGAACCAAAAGCGGCATTCCCATCCAGGTTTTCTCTGATAAAACGTTCACTGTGTGGATGTCCTAAAGAGTCAGCAGACTTGCAAATGAATGAACATATCTTGGCTATCACCTGGCACATCTGGCTGGTACCAAAAGGACTCGGAGTCTGAGACAATCGGCTTTAATTCGGAACAAATGCGCCATGCCAAAGTGCAACGAATGTGTGCGACACTCAATGGGACACTGACAGGTTTAAGAGCTGCATGGAAAGTACTAAAGTCCACCTTGCAAAGCAATTTGGGACAAATTGCATTGCATGCAAAGGACAACTCTGCGCTGCTGGGACGTCGCTTGCTCGCTGGGATGGGGTCTCCTAACGCAGCCATAGTTTCAGACGCAGTGCATCCACTCCATTTAAATAGTATCTGAACAGCCTCTTGTCTCGCACAAAACCAAGGTTTTCATAAAGTTTCAAAGCAGACTTATTTGTGATTTCTGTTTCCAATACAACCTTTAAGGGAGAAAAGAAATAAAACGAAAGAAAAAAAGCGTGTCGTGTTAGTCGGCAGTTGCAAGTACGTGATTGCTGAACCAATTCCAAAGGTTTTATTTAAAGGTACATTTGTTAGCAATAAATGGAATTCATTCCTTCTTATCTATACTTAATTAAGCAATATTTCCACATTAAGCATCCATTCCCACATTAAAAAAGAATATAATATAGCAGTTCATCCACAACTGTAATTGTAAACAACATTGAAGATTTTAGTTCTTGGCTGTAAACAGTATTTCAGTTCACCACCACGAGGGTAAAAAACACAGCAATAAACAAATCCCATACAGCCTCTGTCTCCCAACATCCTCCCCCAAAACCCAAGCTACCAAACAGGTTAGGGTCCAAAACATACTTTGAATGAGTGACTGAACTTCTGCATGTCACAAGAACTCAGCACATGAGGATTTATGTAATGATTTAATATCTTTGACCCCTGATTCCTTCAAGTTAGATGTAGGTAAGAGCTTTGAATTGACACCAGCTGTCAGACCCAACATTTGCAGTATTTGTGCTCAACACAAGAATCACAGAGTGGTCTGGGTTGGAAAGCACCTTCAAGATTATCCAGCCCAAACCTCCTGGCACAGGCAGGGACATCTTCCACCATCCCAGGTTGGTGATCCAACTTGAGTACCAACAAATCCCCTAAACCCAAATCACAGTGCACACCAGAAGAATAAGCAGAGTTTTCCATATTTTTTCCCTTGTGTTGGTAAGATCCCAGTTGCAGAAAGACCTGTCAGAGATAACTCAGACCAAACCCAAGCCTAAGAGTAGTCCAAATTAAGACTCAAAATTGCCTCAGAGCTCTCAAGCACAGGCAAGAAACTACACTGGCCTTAACAAGACACTCATCACAAAACTTCAGAATTTTTCAGAATTGTTTCTCTCTCTTTTCTCACCGTGTACTGAACAGAGCTCTGCCATACTGACAAGCCCTGCACCCCCTCCACAAAATAAAAACTAATTCTGCCTCTTTACTGGTGTCCAACTCAATTATTTAAGGTTCTGCTATTAGCAAGAGATGCTGGTTGCACAAGAACATGGGCTGAACTAACAAGGCCTGG
Organism: Pseudopodoces humilis; assembly: GCF_049639895.1. NCBI lineage: Eukaryota > Metazoa > Chordata > Aves > Passeriformes > Paridae > Pseudopodoces > Pseudopodoces humilis. The sequence goes on from NC_142206.1 coordinate 58,933,231, forward strand.
GCTCCACACACCCCAACAGTGATCATCCACATATTAAACAGGAGCTGATTCACTGTAGAGAGACCATAGAATGAAAATACAGCACCAAAATATCAGCCTGGATTTGTAGAGTGGTTAAAGTCCATTGATTTCATGGCTTCTGTGGCCTCCCTGCCTTCAAGCACACATTCCCATTCCCTTTCCCCCTGGCCTCTCCTGCCAGCTCTCAAGGCTGGTTCCTGAGCTACTTCCAAAGCCACCTGGCAGAAAACCTTTCCTTTTTCTCTCCATGGGGTTTATTTTCTCCAGTCTGAGTGGCTAAGCCAGAGTGAAAGGGGGAGGCAACCAGTGGTTAGAGTGGCCTGAAACTTGAGTCAAACATATACATTAAATGGATTTTAAAATCTTATTGGAGGTGACCAGTCTAACCATTGGCTGCCACATTCCAATGAGCAATTCCACCTGTGTTTCTCAGTGTAAGGATGTTGAAAGAACAATAAAGCTGGGGATAACAATCCAATGAACAATGTAAGACTTGGAAACAGTTCATTTGACAAAAAGGAACTAAGAGTCACACATTAAAATATTAATCATCAGAGTTCTGAAATTACAGCAGGGCAGTGTTGTAGCTGCACACTTAAGACAACCTAATTCAATTCTTAGTTTTGTGACAGGAATGAGAGATTGAATTGCTCTAGCTGGCATCTCCCAGAACATTACTAGCAAGTCCTGTGAGGTGATGGAGTACTCCTAACATCCTTCATCCATTAAAATGGATAACTATTCATCTGTAACAAATTATGGAAGCACCATCATTTTGCTGGAGAGGGCTATTTTCTACACATTGTACAATTCCTTAATTCCAATTTAAACCAAACATTGAAGCCAAAGAAGGAATCTGACCTGTGTAAATCCACTGTGCAGAGGATTATTTATTTGAACTCTCAGCTACCAAGGGCATTCACTCTCTCAAAGGTTCAGTAACCTGGCAGAGTGATGTAACAACTCTATTCAACTGCAAGCTCCAACACCTGGCAATGCTAAAGCACTTCAGCACTGCAGCTGATTGAGCTGAAGGGAGTGGTTAAATGTTGAAATACAGGTTTGTTGGAATCCCACTACCTGAGTGAACGCTCATCTTGAAAGCAAATGCAACAGATTTGTTCTGGTATTTCTAAAGAAGTCTCAGCATAATGAAAAGTAATTCCCTGATCTCAACATAATGCAGCTGAAGACATGTTTCTGCTATCTGAAAAGGAAACACAGGCATATTTTATTCAGATTTCATTAGCTTCCTTTGGTGGAGTGCATCTCTTCCTGAGATTTTCAATCAAGCTCCAAACTTTCAATTGTTACATTTATTTCTGCTCTAGTGGGTCGATTTTGTTGTACACATATGGCTGTTAAATCCTCTTATAACACAATAACATCCCCCTGAAGGGCAGCAAAGCTCTGATTAGATTTAACAGCATTTTCTGCTCAAGCTGCAACTTTCTGAAGGTTATGACATTCTCTTTTATCTTAAATTTTATAAACCTAACATTTTAGCTCAACTCTAATATTAACTGGCTTTAGAAGCAAGATTTCTATATTAAGAGTGGAGTGCAATGTTCCTTGTTGCTACATTTTCATACCTTGAATTTATTCCTGAACTGAAGCCAAGTGGAGTGGTCAAGTTTTCTTGATTCTTCAGTTCAAATTTTAAAGGAACTCAAGTTTAAAACCCAAGTCATAGAAAGGATACAGCCAAATCAAATGAAGAAAGTCCTCTCAGCACTCACAGAGGAGGTTGCTATTCTTAACTTTTAAGTCTGACAGATCATCAGACTCAAGTTATGAGGGCTTGTCCAGCGTCCTTAATCAGTTTAACTGCCTTAACTTTTAAAGAGAGGCACTACCCAAAATCTAACAGTTCATAACTTTATATACTTATAGATTAAGGAGAAACAAAAATATCAGTAATGTAATGACTTCAAATAGGATTCTGTAAAGACACACATTTCATTTTTACTAGTGTCGTGCTGAATTAAAATGACACATCTACTAGTGTGGTCAAAAACCCACTCTAAACCACCCTGAAGTTTCAATGGGACATCCCACAAGAATCTGTGGTTCCCTTTCACGTTCTAAATTTTGGCTTAAAAAAGGTTTTTGAAGTCCCCACTTACTGGAGTCTAATTTTCATTAGTTACCACTTGCATGGTACATTATTTCAGTAATATGAAGTGAATGGATTGTCTGTAGATTCCTCAGTCATTTGTTACAGATGGAAAACCTGCATACGAACAGAACTCCTCCTTTCTAATTGTAATTAAGGGATGTAACAGTTCCACAGGACGATCTTCAGCTGTAGAGTTTTGGGAAATTGCTTGCCAGCAAAAACAGTACAAAAAGCAACCACACACCCACCTTGCTGCAGTTAGCACATGCTTTTCTTTCTTAAACTGGAAGAAAAACATTTCCAAAACTTTGGAGCTGCAAGTAGAACTATTCACCTTCACCTGATTGATTTCCATAGTTCATCCTTTCTATGCAACCAGCCCATATTTATCCTAAATCACTGTGATGCACTGGAAACTCAGCCCATTACAGCTCACTACCCCAAATATCAGAATTCATGAACATCAAATACTTGAGAAAGTCACAAAGGTAAAAAAGAATAAAAAATAATCAGAAATCCTGAAGTTTTGTAATGTTATGTGCAGACACTCCAGCTGGAAGCTGCTGTTGAGTACTTTCTTCAGGCCTGAAGGTTATTTCTGGTTCAAGCACCCACCCCCAACACCAGATCACTTCCCTGGTTTCTATTCTAATGTAGGCCATGGCCAGCTCCATGGCCAGCTCCTCCCCTGCACACAGATTCCATTCCAGTCAATTCACCTCCTCACTCACTCACTCCACAGCTTTCCCAGAGAAATCACCCCTGTGGAAGATTTTGCAGCCAGCAGAAGCTGCCACTCAGGCAAGGTGCTGACCACTGTAAATCCCTCATTCCATAGGCCTGCCTTGGTTTATTCCCACTAAAACAGCCTACAGGGAAAAAAAAATGTCCTTAAACACCACAACATTGCAGCAGGCTTTGAAATGCCACCTATCAGCTAGAATTTGTCAAGATTTTCATCTGTGGTGTTGTATAAATCCTTTGTTTTTCAGGACTCAATGCTGGTACCTCCAAAGCCAAATCTGTGGTACTTCGAAAAGCAACACACCGAGTGAGGCATTTATCAGATTATGTGCCACAAGTTATTAAAATTAAGTCTATTTACTGCATCTATTCCATAATTAGATTGAAGGGAAGAGTTTCCAAGCAGCCTTTGGAAGTTTTTCACAACACCCACAGCTGCATATTCATGTTTTTAATCCTATTCCAAGCATGTTTCAGAAAATAGCAATTTGTTTTAAATTGAGCTCCACCTTATCTGACAAAGCAGTATATTTTTATTTTCATCAGGATTCTGATTTTATTAAAAGATGTAGAAAAATACCCTAAAAGCTGCGGGGATGATTAAACTATTTATACATTTATTTACTTATTGTCTCACACAGACAAATTATTGTGACGCACTACTTTGTGACTGACGAGCTTGAAGCATCAATTAATCAGAAACGGATCTCCTGACAGCTGTTGTGAAAACTGGTGAGAGCCAAGAGTAGGGCAGAGCTTTTCATGGGTGCCTAGTTAGATTTTTCAGATTCTGGTCTGACTGAAAACTCAGCACTCCACCACGTAGCACAAGTAACTAACAGTCTTATTTTGCACCATTTTGGGTATGTGGAAGAAGCTTACTTGGTGTCAAAGTAAAAAACAACAACAACAACAAAACCTCATGAAAACATTGGCTGTTTGGTTGGGGATAACCTGCATGTGGAAAAGAACAACATAAATAAAAATAAGTGTGAGTGTGCCTCAACTGATGGTGCAGAAAAATCAGTCAAATACTCTGTTTGTATTCCATGCTTCCTAAAGGGCTCCCAGTTCAAAATTTAATGCCACCACAAGACTCAGCTGGTGCAAAAGCCCCCCAAAAGCAGGGTATGAGTTTGGAATCATCATCATTCTACAAATAGCTGTTCCAAAACCATGGCTGCCCCCATCCAGCACACAATTCAAGGAGTCTGAACTGCAGGGCCTTCAAATAAAGAGACAGAATGTGAGAAATGCCCTCTGCCCCTGGTCCATAGCATCTCTACAGCACCAGAGATGAAAATCTGTGGCTAAGACTTAATGAGGCCTCACTGCAGACCTGCAACCCTTATCACATTTATTTCATGTTTATGGAGGTAAAAAAAAACAGCAAAAAGGGATCTTAGATTAATGTGACAGTGGCAGAGGAAAAAGACAGGCATAGAAAAGATTACTGTTAGAGGTCACCTGTTAGTCCAATCTAGAAATGAATTCACATGAGAAGTAGCACACAGACATTCAGAAAATACACAGTAATTACTGCAACTCAGAGCTTGAGTAGAAACATCCAGTTCTACTCCTGACTCTCTAATAACAGTGGGTAATTCCCTTCTCTGCATCTCACTTCTGCAGCTGTGGTGTGAACACTGGAACCCTGATACTCAAGCATTTTGCAATTTATTTTAAAATCTTGACTAGTTTAGTAAAGGGAAATCAACTCAAGCAATGAGGAAAATAAACCAACCAACCTCTTCTTGATTAGTTGAGTGTGGGCAAGTAGTAAAAGAGATTAGAGGAAAGCATTTTAGAAACCATGATAGAAGCAAGATGCCAAAATAAAGAACTTAAAAGCATTACAGACTGCACTGTGCTGCCCAAGTACAACATAAATTACAAGGTGACGGGGAAGAAGACACCAGCAAGCAGAGGCATGAAGGGATCTGAGGGGAAGAATAAATCTCCCAATGAATGAAGCCAGAGCATAGGCAGGGATGCTGCAAGAGGCAAAACACAACTAGTGGAAAAATAAACTGGAGTGTGTGCCAGAAGTCCTGTGACACCAACTGTAGCTTTGAATAAGAAACTTCCCCACAGGGCAGTGGGACAATGGAGGGAGCAGTGGGACAATGGAGGGAGCAGCTGAAGTCAGATAACAGAGAGATCAAAGGCTCATTGACACACTGAAATGACAATGCTCACAGATCAGGAACAGCTGCATCGTGCCAAGGAGCTGGAAGTTAAAGGGACTGATAACCTGGTTAAGGAGGGTGGATGGATGGATGGTTCCTCACAAGTTAAACAAGACACTCAACAATATAGGTGCTTTATGTATGTATTTATATTTTTTAAAAAGCAGGAACTGTAATCTGGTAACAGAGTAACAGCTTTTAGGGCAAGGAAGTTTGCCAGTGATTCAGTCGCTCTCCTTGCACGTCTGTGTCGTGGTGTTAACCCACTGCAGCTCTGCTCTGTGCAGTGTCAGAACAGCCTGATGAGTGGCTGTGATAAATCCACATTCTCAGCAGCACAGCACACACTGTTCTGTGGCTGTGTGCACAGGGATGGCAGGGCTGCACAGGACATGCTCATCCCACTGCTCAGCTGTACCTCAAACTGGGGCCCTTGAACGAAAATGGTTTGAGTGAAGGCTGAGGCAGCTTCACAAGGTAAATTACTGAATTTCAGCACTTAGGACGAATTCAGAAAGTCCTTCTCCTATTTGTGCCATACTTATTTTTTCAGAGGTTGTTTTCCCTTATATTATAAAGGAGCTTCTTACCAACTTATCTCTCACCTAAAAGAAGTCCTGTAGAAGAAAAACCTGTGAGTTGAATCCACATACAAGAGAGTGCAAACCATTTACATCATAAAAGTTTTGATTATAAAATCTTACCTCATCACAATCTCCTTCAACCATAGCATAAATAGCTTTCTTAACCAAGTTTGTACCTGAAACACAGATTTCAGTAAGTGTCAGAGTTGAAGTACAAAAAACCAAAAAAAGCCAGTTTACATATGACTAATGGGTGCTACCTACACGACATGACACCTGGGGAAAGCAGGGAAGAAAGAAAAACAAGGAGTTGCAGTCAAGCTGCAGTCTCAAGTCTGAACACTAAAATAATCTGTGAAGTTATCCAGAGACTCAGCTCAAGTGCAAGATTCTTGTAACACAAGGATATTAGAAACTGGCTGCTATGCTCAACATGGTGTTATATATAGCCTTCCAAGATGTGATTCATTCCTTTTTGTTGCATTTAAAGTCAAAATCTGCTGGCATGTACTGGAAGGACATTCATCTTCCAAGGGAATTTCCTCTTACTAAAACAAATACTTCTATTAGTAACAGAACTTATGAAACCACTGCTCTTATGGCTCACTCCCATTTGGGTTTGCTAGTATCTAATAATATTCTTGAAGCCCATCCCTTCCCCTCAGACAAGCATTAATTTTTTTTAATCGTTATTTTTCATCTATTTCACAACAGTTCTACAAATGTAATATCCCTACCTGTCTGCAGAATTGGGGTGAAATTGAAAGTTGATTTCAAAGTTATTAGTGGAAAAAACTGCTGTTCAGTGAAAATTGCATAAATCTCACTTCCATAAGAAGGCTATGGAAAAGGAAAAAAAACCCCAAGGAATCTACGGAATGTTTTAAAATATTCTCAAAACTTTAATCAATTAAGGTTTTCATTGAGTGTTATGATAAAACTGTTCTACATTTAAAGCAGATCTTCAGATTAACAGCACACTCTGAGAAACAGCAAGGTGGCAAATGTAGGAAAAAGTCAACATATATAATGCTAGAGTAAGCAAAGTTTTAAAGACCAATTCTATGTATGTAATTCTAATTTAACAGACTGACTAAAGTGAGGGAAAAGTCTTGCAGTCATCTTCATAATAACAGCCTTAGTTCTTATTTACTTCTGAATCCAAGCACCTGCAATTAAATTATGGCAGACTCCTTCATGACTCAGCTAAAAGGAAAGCAGAGACAGTGATTTCTCAGTATCCTCTTCCTCTCCTCCACTACAGAAACCAACAATGGCTTTTCAATTGCACTGGGGAAAGAAAAAATCTGCACATGCTTGAACAGTTGTGGTAATGTGTTTTTTTGGAGGGTTTTTTCTGGAAGAGAGCAAACACAATGATACATTCTGCAATGGATCACTGTATTTTTCGATTGCAAGTAATTTTCTGTCTTTAATCACAGAAGCATGAGCTGTTCAGTGTGGATGAGTGGTGAAGCACAGTTCTAAGCCTTGGAGCTGACGGCTACATTTAGTTAAAAATACCTTACAAAATGTAATTTCACAATAACCAGCATAAAAAAATTAAGTTCCACAAGAACAAATATTTAATTAAGCCAACTTGGCTAACTGGTGTTAGAATGAAAATCCATTCACCAGGGCAAAACTGATTAATGAGGAAGGGCAAACTCCCTGCCAAGAGTGATTTCTTTACCACGTAACTTCCCAACAAAACAGATCGCCATTTCAATCATTCAAGTAACAATACAAAGCTATTTTTCTTCCCTGATTAATACAATAATGAGCTCTATACATTCTCCCTGATGGGTAATATATGCATAATTTATAGGGGTAAGTCAGGAAATAAGTTCACTGTAAAAAAGGAGCCACACAACATGGAAATGAGGGCATACATAAACCACAAAGCAGTTCCCACTGCTGTTATTTGGCAGTGGTAGAGGCAGAGGTAAGGGGCTGCTGCCTGCCTTTCTTTTTAGCCTCATCAGATCCCAGGTGTGAACCTCACAGGGCATTTCAGGTTACTTTAACAAAATCAGAAAAGCCACTGGGGAGCTCGTGTGGTTGAGTAAGGCAGGGATGACACACAAAGCACTACATCCTGAAGTTCAGTTCAGCTTAAATCTTTATGACAGCTACAGTTATCCCAGCTAGAGGATTTAAGGAAGAAAGAACAAAAAAAAAGCTATTCTTACCAATTCCTTTTCTTCTGTATTTGGAATCCACTGCTAACATGGCTATATAACCTCTGCGGAACATCTTTTTGTGCATATCCAGCTTGCAGACGATGGCACCTACACACTCCTCACCTACCATGGCCTTAAAGACAAACATACACGGATGGAATTCTCAGTTTGGGATCCACAGTGCTACCAAAAGCAGTTCATTTTTCAAGTGAAAGAGCCACAAAAAATTTGTTTGTATAAAGCTATGGAAAGGTAACAATGTTAATTTTAAAAGCGTCTCCTAAAGTATTACTACGATTAAAAGACTTAATTGCTTTATTACATTCCAATAAAGTTCCAAGTCAATTAATAACCAATGAATTATTCCTGGAGAGAAGCACATTATCGTTTCACAGTCTACAGGCAAGAACATATGTGATTAAAAAGGGAAAATAAATAAAAGACCAGGTTAAGGCATAAATTACCCTTTCATATGGGCTTCTTCAGAGGAAAAAAGTCCATTCCTGTTTAATAGTGATCTGAATTTTCCTGTACAAGGGCTGTGGTAGATAACATGCTTAATTTTTGTCTGGTTTTAATGTCAAGGTCACAAAGGATCAGAGAAAAGTGTTGCTGCATTTGATCTTTAGACACTGTTGCTTTCAGTCATATGACACCCAGAGAACAAACAAAAAAGCAGAGTTAATTTCACACATTTTAACTATTGGGAGATTTCATCTGTTAAGAGCTAGGCACTGGCAGTTAATCCCAGTGGCATTGTCACAGTAACCGTGGTCAAGGAGACGTAGGCATTCTGAAATATTAACAAGAAAAACTCCAAAAAGGAAAGGACCAAACTCCTCCCCAAACACTCATCAAAACACTTGCGCACCCACTCTCTCCACCAAAATTTTACCATGAGAGAAAGGAAAACTAAGTCATGTTAACTGAAGGATCAGGCAGCATAAGGGATCAATGACATTATAACCTGCAGCAGTAAAACTGGTTAAAGCTGCAGAGTGGGACAGCATCCAAGGGGAAAACAAACTCCTGTGCACCCAGGAAAGATGGGCAGAGATAAAAAGAAACTCATAATTTTACATATGGGTGTGTGAGCGGATCCACAGCCTTTGACAGATCTGCAGAGAGGACCAATCTTGGGCTCAAGTGCCACAGCTAAAGCAGGACTACAGCACATGATTGGCAAAAGCATGTGGTGGCACAAGAGCTGCTGGATAATCCAAATTTACGACGCTAAGACACGTCAAATGAAAAGGACTTGCTAGAGCCAGTACTGCCAGGCCTCAGAGCAGCCACCTGTGAACCCAGAGCTCACTACTCCAAAGTCTGTGGTATAAATTCAACCACCTGAACCTTTGTGCACAGCTTGTAGGCTAAAGCTCTGAGGACAGAAGATTCCTTCCTGCAGGTCATGCTGCAGGCACAGTCTCTTCACCCCCAAAAGAATCAAGTCTTTCAGCACCTCCACCTGGATTGTGGGTTATAAACTAAGTAATCTGTCAACCAGAAGCTGCAGCAAATGTGAAATGAAGCCAAATAAAGTAGAGGTTGCATTTCCAAAGCCCTGTGATACAGCACAATCTTAACTCCATTTCTAATGTAGCTGAAGCAAATGTAACTATTGCTAAGTTTTTATTTGGCAGGAAAACACATTTCAGCAGTATCCAAGAACAACCCTGAACAATCTAACAGAGTGGTTTTTAAAACAACAAACAAAAACTGTAGCACAATCTAAGTGGACTGAAACACAGTGTCTCTAAGCCTTTCATTTGTTCCAAAACACAGTTTATGCCACAGAAAAAGAGGAGCTGTGCCCATACTCAAACAGTGTATGCAAAGTTTCAGCTCAAGGCAAGTTCTGTATCTCGGTTCAGACCTGAGAAAAGCAGGGAGTTAAATAAAGAGTATCATCAGACAGACTGCTCAGAACATTGCTATAATTATGCAGAGTACCTAGATGTAATCTTAAACCTCACTAAAAAAAAAAAAAAAAAAAGAAAGCACACCACAAGTTATAGTTGTGCTTTGCCCTGGAGTGAACACGTGCAAACTGTTGATCCTAACAAGTTATGTGGAGAATTTTTAAGATACATGTATTTTTTTTTTTACATTCTTCAGGAGTAGTGACAATCTAGACACTTCATATCTGAGCTCTTTCTTGTCCAGAGCACTTTTCTGAAAAGTTCATGAATCATATATTTAAAATGTTAAATGAACAGCAAAGAATTTTGTTTCAGTGATCAAAGAAGCAAATACCCACTGGTTTTACCACTGCTGCCAGCGAGCTGAGTAAAGAATGACTCTATTACCAGTTCACCAAACACTTAAATCTATTTCTCTGTCTTCAGGCAGGTAAGTCTGGCAGTTAATCTAGAGCTGTTCCACTCACAAAGGGAATGCTGCATTTCCACCTCATTTAGAGGGGTTTTTGTTGCCTTTCCTCTCCTTTCTCCTTCTTTCCAACCTTATCTAAAGCTGGAAATGAAACCTAAACCATGATGCAAAACTTTGCAATTTAATTTCCTGGAGAAGGTTAAACTGTGTGAATAAAAAAAAAAAACAGACAGAAATAGGGAGAGTCGTGAGGAGGGAGGAAAAGTAGCTCCCACACAAAGTCATTTAGGACAAGATATTCATGGGCCAGACTTTCCTTTCAGGTATATGAGAGTACTTCTAAACAAGCAATTCTCTACAAACAGAATTCAGCCTAAGTCACTATTGTATATCATAAACTCCACAGAGTACTGTAAGATTTACTCCAATAGTAGGTTATTAGTAGCAGGATTAACATACATGAATCCAAATCCAGTATTTGCATCATCTTTGTTCCTATGAATAAGTTTAAATGCTTAAAACAAACCAGATTTTAATATACTGGAAGAGCTAGTAGAAAAATGTCTGTAAATCAGCAAGAACATTACTTTTCACAGAATTAATCAATTTGTATTAATTTCATTATCAAAGATGCCATTATGTCTGTCAGCCACAGTCTGAGTATGTATTTAATATCTAGATCCTGTGAATTTTATTTAAGGGAGATTAAAACAGCCAACTAGCCCCAAAAGGGAAATGTTTTGCGATTCAAACACAGCAGAACCTGCACTACTGCACTGTATTTTCCTTTCACACCTGCACCAAAGTCCATCCCAAAGTATCTCAGGCAGAGCTGGGTACCAACTGGCTCTCATTTAGGGATCGTGTTACCGAATGCCTTTAGAGGATACACTCAGGGTAAGGGGCCTCAGCCGCAGCTCTTCCCAGTACCTGGAAATCCCCACGTCCCTCTGCTTCCACTCCATGAACCTGGACACCAGCAATTCCCTCCTGTGTGAGGAACACCCTCTGGAATAGCTGCCCTGGCTGTTGTCACCTGCTCAGGGGCTGCAGGGACTTCAGTTTTCACAGAGCCACTGACAGTGAGAGACTGACTCAAAGGGTGATCACTCCTAAAAACAAACTGGAAACTTTGCAAATTCTCCTACAAAACTTCTTCCTACGTCTGCCATGGGGCCAGGAAGACTTCTCAGACAACCTCCTAACTTTTCTGGTTCTTCCTTTAAGCCCCAGGTTTTCCACAACCAAAGAACAGACACGATGTCCTACAAGTCTTAATTTCAACATACCAAGACTCTTGAATCGAATCCAATTTAAAAAAAAATGCAAAGCATTAGTATAAAACAAGACTTAACTGCAGTCATTTAGGATTTACAACACATTTAAAACCACTTACATGGAATTAATAGGTTATTTTTAAATTTGAGAAAGTTTAAATTATAAATGCTGCTATAGCTAGTGGCAAAGTTAAGAATCCAATAAAAGCACGTATTTTCTAAATTTTTCTTAAAAGGCAGCTGAGTGGTACAGTGAATTACACGAGAGGTTACAACACACAACCAGAACTCTGCTTTTACTACATTCTGTCTTATCCAAATTCTGGCACAGAGCAAGGTTTCCTAAGCTCACCTCTCCCACGCTAAAGGATTTTGAAAACAATTTTCTGAAATATTTAATTTATCAGTCTGAAATGCAAGCTTCAGAACTTTAGCACTGCTAAGACTAGAAGCTAGAAAACCACTTTAAAAGAAAGCTACGATGTTGAAAATGCATTTACAATCCATCTGGGGACAAAGACATAACATTGCTTAAAAATACTTGACATGAAACAGAAGATGCCCCATCCCCCTGTCATTTTTTGGCAGAGGAGTGGTTATCATTTGAGGAGAAACTGGGCTGACAGAGCTTCCGAGAATAAGTAAAAGACAGGCATTTACTGGGCACCCACACCTAATACACAGAGCAAACCTGCTCTTCTGAAGACAGGCAAAACATGAGTTTAACCAGACAGTTGGAGTTCTACAGAACCCCAGAATGGTTTGGGTTGGAAAAGACCTTAAAGATCATCTAGTTCCAGCCCCCTGCCATGGACAGGGACACCTTCCCCTGGACATTTATGGAGGAAATTGTTATTTCCTTGCCACAACCCAGACACTGCTGCAGTGTGACACCTCAGCACTGAGTAGCACTCTCAACTTGCTACCCCAAAAGTCAGGATAACAGTTATGTGGATTAATTTGATATTGGATTTAACAGGGTTTTAAGATTTCCAGTATCTCCAGGTCCTTTTAAAGTGGAATATTAATTTCTTCTTTGGGTGTACAGTTAGGAAGTGGTCTGAGCCTGAAAACCAGTCAGGGTTGGTCCTCTGCCTTCCCTCCAGCTGCGCACTCCCTCCTCTTCTCTTGCTCCGGTGCCTGTGACATCCTACAGGAATATATTTGGAGCACTAAACCAACAGAGCATCACCCTAAAACAGCTAAATACACACACATTTACAAGTACATTCCAGTTAGAGGGTTATCTCAGCTCCCAAAACCACAGAAACACATGGGCTGGCACAAGGCAGGAAGAGGGAGTTGAAGAGAAAGGAAAAACAAGCGGCAGCCTGGGCTGCACCAGCCCTTAGAGCAACTTGGGAAGGCCAAGCCAAAATTCAGCAAGTTTCAAATCCACGCAGTGAAGTTAATTAGCCTTGCATTGTCAGAATAGGGAAATTATGTTTTAGATGGTTCACTGAATAAACCATCAGAAAGAGGCAAGTGCTGATAATTTAGGAAAATTCATATCCCATCTTAAATTTCAGTGGTGTCAGTCCTTTCCCCTCACAGGGAGGGAAAAGGAAATGTGCCATGACAGCACAGGGAAGACAGGTGAATGTGTTCTGGAAGAGTTTTCAAATGGTGATGGTGAAACTCAGTAAAGGAATTGATTGAATTGACCCTTACAGATCTTTTTCCAAATACAATCAAATCACAGGCTAAACCCTCTTCCCAAAACAATCAAAACCCAGTCAAAACCTGAAACCAGAAGGTTGTGAGGCCACAAAGCATTAACGACAAATGATTCTGTGACATCAGGAACTAAGCTCCATGTTCACCATCCCGACACTTCTTGCTAATTGAAATATGCAGTCCCTGACTGAAGATAAATATTTTAAAGCGATTTATTAGATAGAAGTAGTTCAGGAATCCATTAACTGCAGGAACAAATTAGATTTTATAGAACAGAAAGTTTTCAAGACAATCTCTAAGAAACAAACCCCAAAAATATTAAAGCCGGTCACAAAAAACCCCAACCCCCTCCCCCCACATGAATTTGACTCAGCATGCTGCAAGACCTTCAAATTATTAAGCAGGTAACAGTTTGCTGGCTTTAGACATTCAAAGCCATATATTATTCTATACACTTTTATGTACTTCACATTGTTTCGCCTTTCCAAAAAAATGGCAAATACACTGAGTTCAAGAAAAGTTTTGTTGATTCTTCAGGGCTATCAAAAAATGAAGCTGTCACTACAAAATAAGCTTTCTCTTCCTTGAGTGATATCTTACTCTTTAAATGCACTTATTAGAAATAATCTGTTTTGGTTCTCTGTCAAACAAGTTGTCACTGCTCTTCTCACAACAAAATTCTCCAGTTATTCCTTGACAAAAAAACCCAAACCCATAATGACTGAAAGTCTAAACAAATGCATTGTGATCTAAGAGTATCCAACATTGCCTTGGCATTACCAGGGGTACACCTGATGCTCAAAGTATGGACTTCTGTAGTTCTTGAGCATTCTACTCTCAGTATGAGGTAAATCAGTCACAGGCAGAGCTCAGTGTTTGAAGAACACCACTGTGCTCTGATCAGCATCCCTGTAATGGCAAACATGACTCTGCATCCAACAATGCTCTCCAGTATTTTCATATTCTGTTTTGTTCCAGAAGGTCAACTTCATGCTTTGCTCAACTTCCTGTAATCCTCCTGTATTCCCTCTGCAGGGTGTTAAGAGGCACAGTTCTGAAAATCTTCCTATAAACTCTATCAATCCTGCTATAAATTACATCAGATCCTAAACCAGGAATGTTCAGGAAATTTAAAACCAGATGTACTCCATTAGCCTCACCTCTTGTACTCATATTCTATCAAAATTTCAGAGATAACCCTGAACTGATGAGTGTCTTGGCTCTGGCTAAATCAGACCTTTCAGAGGGGTGTCCAGTCCTAATTAAAACATCAAGAGAGATGAATCCATCATTTTCTTTAGCAAGGAAGTGCCACAAATTTCCCTAAATGTTCTGTTTTGCAGCTTTAAGTGTTCCTTTGAGTAAATCAAGCACAGCTAAGCTCTTGCTATGCACATACACTCCTCAGGCCAACTTCTACTCAGTTTCCTTTACCTGTGGATGAATTATCATCCTAAAAGCGTGCAACTGAGACACAAAAAGTGCTAAACATTTAGGAAGGCAGGGGGCAGCTAAACCAGCCTTTCAATAGTGCAGTAGGAAGAATACAACACTAAATACGTTGTTAGTGCAGGGAACCAACGTGAGAATGAATTCCTGCATGCTGCGAGCACTCTCACACCTGTAAAAGCAACACAGTTGGACTTGTCTTTGTCAAAGTAAGCTCACAGATCAAAAAGTCTACTAAATCTTTCAGAGTGCCTCTCCACCTATCACTTAACATTTATGTGCCAGCCCTGCTTTAGTCAGTTTTAAAACCATTGTGCAAGAATTACCAAGCAGTTACAAGGCATTAGTGGACTAAGTACTTTCTTTTTTAAATACAAGCCCAGGAACTGAGACAGAATCATAAAATGTGCTACACCAAAGGTCACAAAAGTCAATGTCAAAACCAAGATTAGAAGCTCTGAATTTCTGGATCCTAGCCCTGTGCTCAAACCCTTTCCCCACCACTTAAAACATGTTAACAAATGTAGAACTTTGGGCATAAGCTTTACTTGTACATGCACAGGTCATAATTGGACAGGTATTTCCACAAAAGTTTGGCCTTACCCACAAAAGCGTTATTAAAAGTATTTCAACAAACGTCAACCCTTCCATCCTCTCCTCCCCAGCCCCAAACCACTCCCAGCTCCTGCCCTCCCTGCTCCCTCCGGCACTTACCAAAAAGCAAAGTTGTGGCCAGTTGTGGATAAAATACCTATATGTGTAAATGGAGTAGGGTTCAGACAGATCTTTGGTGATCAGTCTCATGATATCGGGCATCTGCAGCTCTGACTCATACTGGACGTATCGTATCGTTAGGTCCTCCTCGGGCTGACAGTCCGTTCCCGAGCCTTTCAAACTGCAGGCTGCTGCTAAGGACCCGGAGAGTAGCTGCAGGGACTCCTCCTCCTCCTCCCCTCCTTCATCCCCCTCCTCCTGCTCTTCCTCCTCCAAGCCAGTCTCTCCCGCCAGCCCATTGCGGGCTGCAGTCTTAGCAGCAGCAGTCGTGGTTGTGGCAGCAGGCTGGCTCCTGTCCCCTTTAGCTGGGGGAGAAGGAGGAGGAGAGGGTGCAGTCCTTCCCTGGGGAGGGAGGTGGTTGGCGTGGGGGGACGAGCAGGGCGCTGCGGTGGGGGGCGACGACTGCTGCTGTCCGGAGCCCATTGTTTTGCTGGCTCGCTTGTTCTCCAGCCCCTCGGGGGCCGTCCCTGCCTCCGAGCCGAGGATCTTGCCCTTGAGGGAGGCCCGCAGGTGCCGCAGCTCGGGGCTGATGAGGCCGTTGAGCTGGTGGTTGTGGTGCGGGGGGTGGTGGTGGTGGCGGTGGTGGTGGCGGTGCTGCGGGCCCCCCTTGCCGCCGTCGCTGCCTCCTCCTCCTCCTCCTCCTCGCTGCTGCTGCTCCCGTCCGCCCGCGGGTCCCTCCTCTTCCTCCTCCTCTTCGGCCTCCTCGTCCTGGGCGCCGGTGCAGGCGGCGGCGGCGGCGGCATAGGAGGTGGCAGAGGAGGAGGAGGAGGAGGAAGCAGCCCCCCCTCCTCCTCCTCCGGGGAAGGGGGAGAGCGTGTCCCCCTGCGGGGACAGGACGCTGCTAGGCCCCGGCGGTACCTCGGCCATATCCTACGGGAGAGACCGACACAAACTCACCGGGGAGGAGGAGGAGGGCGCCAAACCGAACGGGGGCGACGGGAAGGTGGGGGGAGGCGCGGCGGCCTCACGGGCCGCGCTCGGCGGGGAGGGGGGGGGAGGGGGGGGCGCGAACAAAGGCACGCACGGTGCCCGGGCCGCGCCTCGCCGCCCCGCCGCCCCCTCTGGCGGCTGCCCCGCTCCCCCCGCGGGCGCGGGCGGGGCCGTTCCCGGAGCGCTCGGGGCCCGGGGTCCCCCCGCCGCCGCCACTCACCGCCGCGTCTGGGCAGCTCCCGCTCCCCCGCCGCCAAGCGCGGCCGGCGCGGCCGTAAAACCCGCGGCCAGTTCCTGTCGGCCCTTACGACACTTCCTCCCTTGGCGGCAGCGCCTGGCGACGGCGGGGCGGGGCCGGCGCCCTCAGGCCGGTCCCGGTGCGGGGAGCGCCGGCCTGGGACAGGGACACGGGAGAGGGACAGGGGAGCGGAATCAGTCACAGAGTCACGGAATAACAGAACCACCTGGGCTGGAAAACAACCTGAGGTCGTTGAGTCCAGCCTGTGACTGAATACATCCAGTCTTTCATAGACTCGGAGTATCCTGAGCTGGCAGGACCCACAAGGATCAGAGTCCAACTCCTGGCCCTGCACAGACACCCCAACAATGCCACCCTGTGCCTGAGAGCGGTGTCCAAACTCTCTGAATTTGTCAAGCTGGGGCCTTGCCCGTTCCCTGGGGAGCCTGGGCAGTGCCAGCACCCTCTGGGGGAGGAACCTTTTCTGATCTCCAACCTAAAGCTCTGGTGACTCCGCTTCCTGCTCTTCCCTCGGCTCCCCTCGCCCAGAGGGAGCGGATCCGACCCTGCCCCTTCACTGCCTCTCCTGAGGAAGCGTTGGCTGCTCTGAGGTCTGACCTCTGGGCTGGGCAGACCAAGTGTCCTCAGCTGCTCCTCATGAGGCCCCTCCAGACCCTTCCCCATCCCTGTGACATCCTCTGGAATAGCTCAGTGTCTTTTTCTTTGGACATCTCCAGGGATGGTGACTCCACCACCCCCATGGGCAGTCCATTCCCAGTGTCTAATCACCCTTTCTGTGAAGAAATTCTTCCTAACACCCAACCTAACAGTCCCCTGGTACATCTTAGGAGTATGTCCTCTCCTCCTGTCCCTGTTCCCTGGGAGCAGAGCCTGATCCCCCCGGCTGTCCCCTCCTGTCAGGGACTTGTGCAAGAGCCACAAGGGCCCCCCGAGCCTCCTTTTCTCCAGGTTGAGCTCCCTCAGTTGCTCCTCATCAAACTTGTCCTCCAGACGCTTCCCCAGCTCCATTCCCTTCCCTGGACTTGTTCCAGTCCCTAAATGTCCTTCCTGAATTGAAGGACCCAGAACTGGACCCAGAGCTGGCAGTGTGGCCTCAGCAGTACCCAGCACAAGGGACAGCCACTGTCTGCTCTGAGTTTTGTTTGATCAGCCCAAGCCTGAGCGGGCACAGGCGCTGCCCACAAGGATGTTTCCAGCTCTGTTTAGTCTGGAGACAGGCACCAGAGGTGTTTTGGTGACACTCTGTTGCAGATCAGAGTGCAGGAGTTGTTGCTTGAGGGACATCATTCCTGCCTGGATAAGCCTTGGGCTGCGTTGTGTGACTTGGTAACAGTGGAAATTCAGCAAGGCTGAAAGACATCTCAAGCCATCTCTGCTGCTCTTCTGCCTTAAATAACCTCTTTAGGAGTGCTACTGGATACCACAGAAACAAACAAATCCTTTAGATGTGAATATTAATGTGTACACAAGGCCCCTCAAAATGCAGAGAGATAGTGGGTTTTTTTTCCTTTTCTCACATAAAGCTTTGAAGGGCCCCACCAAAGTAAGACTTTTGTTTGCTACAGTTATTTTTCAAGGAAGTGACAGGTCTGGGCTTAAAAGTAAAATCCAGGAACTGCTCTACATGTCCTAACAGGATTCTTTAATTAGGAAGAATAAATGGTGTGGAGTTACAGCCTCCTGTTTATTAACTGCTTAGTGCTGAAGTAAAGTGGGAAAAAAAGACTTGTTGGAAACTGAGGGAATTAAAGGCTTTTATTCAAAGCAATTGCTTATGGAAATGCTGAAATTTTGAGAAAGAAATGGGTATCTGAATGCTTTTAGATTTATTTATTCTTTTCCAAGTCTCCTTTGCCCCATCCCTGGAAGTGTCCAAGGCCAGGTTGGATGGGGTCTGGAGCAGCCTGCTCTAGTGGAAGGTGTCCCTGTCAATGGCAGGGGGATTGGAACAAAATGATTTTTAAGGTCCCTTCCAACCCAAGCCATTCTGTGATTATTCTGTGATTCAGAAAGGTTAATTCATACTGTCTCTATCCATGGCTTTGTGTCCTGCAGATCTGTTTTTAAACACTTCTCTCTGCTCCACAGAGGTGTTCACATACAAAACTGTGTTCAAAGGTTTCATTTTTATTTTTGTGTGTGTGCTATCAGGCACCAAAGGACCCTTGTGGGCCCAATGGAATTGCTCTGGCACAAGTTCACTGGCCTGGGGTAGTTTAAACAGAAAGAGCAAACAAATGTCAGTGGAGGACTGGCCCAAATTCTGCTCTCACTTGCCATGTTGCTGCTATTGGGAGAGTCAGAGCCACATGTTGGGGGGATGTCTGTGTGAAGAAGACAATCCAGGCCAGGAAACATTGTTAGAGAGGGTGAAGAAGATCTAAATGACCTTGAAAGCCTGCTCTAGTGGAAGGTGTACCTGTCCATGGCAGGGGGGTTGGAATGGGAAGATCTTTAGGGCCCCTTTCAACCCAAACCATTCCATGATTCTATGATTCTATGGCTACTGCTGAGATAGTCTTAAGTTCCTACTATGCTTTAGGTTGTCTTATTTCTCCTCTGTTATGAAAACAGCTGCTTTAAAAATGCATGTTCTCAAGCAGAAGCCATACCTTTTTATTTTTCCCCATAATTTTAGGTACATTTTTCTCTTTAGTTTTCCTCTTCTGCTTTTTGAACGTCCCTCAGCCCTGAGCACACTCGTGCCCGTCACAAACCACATGTTCTGAGGCAGGGATGAGGATGAGCTCAAAACACAGGCCTTGTTGTTTGCCATTCTCTGTTCAGTAACTCTGTGACCTTGGAGGTTTCCATGGTTAATTTGTTAAGAAAACAGCAACTTAGCAAACTTTGGAAACTTAGTTCCAATATCTGTGAAAAGAAAGGGAACTGTTAGTGGCCTTCCTTTTCTCCTCATTGTTTAAGCCAAGTACTTACACTTTAATTTAGTTTCACATGTGCTCTCAAGGTATTATAGTAGAAAATGGACATCTAAACATGCCTTTGTTCCTTGTGGTCACAAAGTGACATCCCAGCTGCACCAAAAGTAGGGATGCTGGGGATAAAATATTGAGCTGTACTTAATCTGGGCAATAAAATGTAGGAACAGATGTTAATTAACATAGGAACAATGTTTAATAAATAAGTTGTTGGGCTTTTTTCTCGAAGAAGGTGAAGTAGGTTGACATGAGTGTGTGACACATAAGTAGAACTGAAAGGTTCTCTGTTCTTCACTTATTAACAAAAATTCTTTAAAAATGTTACTCCTAGTGGTGCCTGCATTACTTGAGCTCTGTGTACACCAGCAAAGCAGTAATTAAGTTTGTTTTTCCTTTCCACCTGTCCAAATTAAAAAAAAAAAAAAAAGAATATATTTTGGAATCTGCTTTTTCACGTGGGCAAATAAAAGTTTTTTGTGGGACTTGTCGGTGCTCTGGCCCTGAGGGTGTCCCACTTCCTTTGCCCATTTGGGGTCAAGGTCAGCTTTGAGATAGGTCCAGCATGACCCTTCCTGCTTCACCCTGTGCTTCCCCATGGACTTGTTGGGCCATCTGGGCTCTCAGCTGAGCCTGGTCACGCTTGCCAAGGTGTCTCTGCTTGCTTTGCTCAGGTGTGTTGGGCTGTGACAGCCCACCCTGCTGTCCTCACCTCTTCCACCCATCCCACCTCACTGCCACGCTCAGTCCCCAGCTTCCCTTCCCTTCTGGACCAGCTTCCAACTCTGCCATTTCCTGAGAGCAAGTCCACACCTTTCCATGGTGAGCAGGAATTCTGCACTGATTCCTTTTTTTCTATTTTTTTTTTTTTTGTGATGCTTTCAAAATTTAGAGACAGGCACTGTGTGGGCAAAGATGCTGTCATTCCACTGAAGCAGCCTGGCTCTGGTCCTCTGCAGCTCCAATAAATACCAGAGAATAGCAAAGATGTACCTGCAGGTCTGAAATTTCTGCACTGAACTCTGCACTTAGAGAGGAAATGCAACATGTGCTGGCAGAGGTGGGAATGCCAGGTCTGTCCAAGTTCCTGAAGCAGCAAGTAGAGAATCATATAAAAAATAACACAGGGTTATAGGCACAGGGAAGGAGGAAATCAGTAAAACCAAAATGAGTGTGTATGCTTCAAATAGTGTTGTTCAGCTCCCACTGAGGAAAGTGGCTGTTTGAGGGCAGGGTTCGTGCTCAGAGAGGGAATCTGCCATGTAAAAGAGGTTAATGGGGAAAGGCTGCGGTTTGGAAAGTGTTGTAACGAGAGAAATCACAAGAGGGGAGTGTTGTACAGCACTCCGGCATCTGCAATTCCCACAGCACTGACCCCGTGCCATAATCCAAGTTTATTTTACCAGAGGAAGATACAAAAGTCACCGCCTGCATCTCTTTTGACAGCAGTAACATTTTTCTCCGTGTGAGACAAGGACTTGTCATGTCAAGATCAATAAGCAGGAGAATTGTCATCTCCACCTCTGTAGCTGTGTTGAAACCAAGTATGAAATAACAATGAGAGAGGTTTGACAGGTTAAAAAAAGTATACAAAGCAGACATCTGTGAAGGATGAGTCAGTCATGACAATATTTATTTAATTTCTTGGTCTTACGTCTTTTTTCATCCTATAAGTGAAATCATGTGAGCCTTTGATCACTGACTGGGAGCTGGCTGCTCTTTCCCTGTCTACTGTCAGTGGCAGGAAGAAATCATGAGTTGGCAGGAGGAAAAGGTGTGTCCATAACCTCATTCTCCTGATAAGGTACTCTTAAGCTTTTCAGGAAGAGTTTTCTACTGCCTGCTACCCTGCCAAGACTCCTTTTACTGTACAACACAGTACCCTTCAGTAGTATTGGGAAAAACAGTGGAAAGAGCAGGGAAAATCTCTTTCTGTCTGTGCTTAGAAACCCAGTGAAAATGCACTTAAAGAGCAGAGATGCTGCTTTGGAGATGATTTCATGGAAGGGGATTGATTCCACTGTGCCTGGCATCTGGCCTGGGAGGCTGATGGGGAATGATTAATTTCAAATGCTGCACTGCACTGTGGATAGCTGGAGACAGCTCTCCTCTTCCCAAATCTTTCTTGAGAACAGGGAAAGAAGGAAGAGTTTGGGAAGGTGCAAGTGTGACATCCTGGAAAGGTCAATGTATGGCTGCAAAGCTGATGCTGGCAGCTGATCTCAGCTGGACCCAGCTGCACTGAGAGCAGGCCCTGGCACAGCAGGGAGGGTGCTGTGAGAACTGGGCACGTCTGGCTTTCTCAACCATCATTGTTCCCTGCTCCCAGCATTGCACAAGGAGGGATTTGCACTTGGGCAAGTCAATATGTTGATCTCCTTGCATGAACTGCTCACCCACACACTCTGACCCGTCCCACTGCATTGTGTGAAAGGAGCACTCTGGCAGGAAATTCAGGCCTTCTTTCTTGCAGTAACACCCATCAACAGGGTCAGGCTCAGTCTGACCACTTTGGCTGGGGTTGGTTTATAGCTGTCAAACAGAACAGTTACAGCATATTAAAAAATCTTGTGATGCTAGAAGTGGGCTTGCTGAAAGAAGTGCAATAGAGACAGACCAAAGCTGTAGTGCTTTGAAAAAAAAAGAAAACCAAACCCCAAACCAAATAATAATCTGCCTAAAACTGATTAAAATATCATGTAGCAATTTAGGTCATTAAAATATTATTATCTTTTTAGAATGTCCTCTGCTAGCTCCTGATTTGCTGATAGATTTTCTAAGGTGTGAAATATTTGATGAGTAATTACCTTAAAAAACTGAAGGTGAGGATGGAAATTTAGTAAAAAAGGGAAGGGTTGAAAGGGAATTACAGACACATCAGTTTACCTTCAATTTCCTGAGAAATCCTGGAACAAATAATCAAATAGTTTGTAAGCATGTAAGAGAAGATAGTCAACATGGATTTGTTAAGAACAAATGATGTCAAATCAACCTCATTTCCTTCCATGGCAGAGTAACAGGCTTTGGGACAGAGGGGAAAACATTCAAGTTGTGAGTCTTGACATTAGTTAGACTTTTGTTGGGAAAGACATGAACAAGACAAGGAAACATTGTAAATATGGAGTTATAAAGAGCTGAGTGCAAAGTGTTTCAGAGATTCACCAGGAAGGTGTAAGAGGTATATCTGACCAGGGGAATTCTGAAAAATGTGACTTGTGTTCACAGTGAAGTCCTGTAATAAACTCCTAGAGACAGGTATCATGGAAAGCTCTCAAAAATCACTCAGCTGATCCTGCCCTCTTGCACAGGAACAGAAGGAGAAGATTCTTGAGGTCTCTGAACTCTGCTTCTGTTAAAATTCCAGCCATAAAATAATCTTTGATTGTCTGAAGTGGATTTTAGACCACAGAATCCTTCCAGCAGGAAGCTCAGGCTATATCACTCATATTAATGTCACTGGCAGAGCATTGAAAACAAAATTAGCAAAGCATTTTGTGACTGCCAATCTAATTTAGTAAAAGTTACATTACCTGAGTATTAATCAGTGTTCCAGTGTAAAGTGGTGTCCAAACCTATTGCTTTCTTCTCTTCTATGACACTACAGAGACAAATTCTTTCAACAGGATTCCCTCAGGGAGCAGAGGGAAAATAACTGGGCTGGGAAATGAAACTCCTGCTTGCTCCACACCACACTGCACCAGTGCTGGGCCTGTCACTCTCCCTTCACCGTGGCATAGATATTTGAGATAACTAGAAACAGAAACTCCAAAGTGCTGCAGGGAATTAGGCAACTTAAAACAGCATCCTTGCTAAAATTTATCACTGTGCATGCGTAAACCCATTTTTATGCACTCAAGGCCAGTACATCCTGTCCTGGTATTTTATTTGGGACTGTTCATGACCTTAAGCCTAGATGTGGGTCTAAATATATTGCTGGCTGGGATCTCATGGTTTTGCCTGGATTTTTTATTCTCCCATTCACACTGAATCAATTCCTGATGCCACTGAACAATAACTCAGCTCTGGTTTCCCCAGGGGAGGAATTCAGCTCCTAGTGCCTTTTCTACACTGAGACTCAGTTGGCTCGTGCAGGGCCAGGGACAGGCAGAGGTATTTTGCTTTTGGGGAGGAAACCCAAGTTTCAACACTCCCTTCTGAGGCAGAAAAGAGCTGCCTGCAGAGCTCAGAATAGTTCAAGGGAATTTTTTTAATGCTTTCAGAAATATCCTCCAAGTGAGCTTTGGCAGTGTCTTCTGTACCACCTGCTGCTGATAGTCTGGAAATCAGGAGTGGCTGAACGAGGATGGTTGCAATAAAAGTTCCCCAGGAATGTCACTTTTGCACTTGTTTTGATGCTCAGAAAGGACAAATAAAAATAACAAGGCATTTTTTGCTCTGAATGCTTTTACTCTCTTCTTTCTTTGAAAAGTCTGACCAGGGAGGTTTTAACCACAAGGCTTCAGGACAGAGGATGTTTCGTTGATCCTTGGTTCCTGGATGATCTCTGGATGTTGGTTTTTCTCTGTGCATGCACAGGGTGACCATCCAGCCCAGGCAGTGCAATGCTTCTCCCCAAAACATCAGGAGTCTGGAACACGAGCCTGGTGAGGGCAAAGGGCAGTTGGGAAGCTGGGACACTGAACTTTGTGTGTTTTGTTGGCTCAGAGGGCAGGAGGTGGGGCTGAGGGCATGGTTGGATGGACAGCAGCTGTTGGATATCAGTCACACTCCGTGTGTGAGATGGGCACAAATTTGTCAGATCCTTCATCAAGAACAAGGTTTCCAGATACCCCATGCAAACCCCGAAACCCAAAGGAGTAATAAGTGTGTGGAATAGAGGAAATGCTTAGAAGACTCAGAAGCCTAGTTCAAGAGGTAGAGAACTCAAACCTCTCCTACAATTACAAATGGGAGTACAGGTTTGTCTCAGATTTGATCTGTGCATCATTTCCACATTTTCAGGTAGTGATATCCAGTGTAAGTGCTGAAAATCAGGGATGCTGCAAGGTGAGCTTTTCCTGTGCCTGTGTGACCACAGAATGGTTTGGGTTGGAATGGACCTTAAAGCCCATCCAGTTCCACCCCCTGCCTGGGCAGGGACACCTTCCACTGTCCCAGGCTGCTCCAAACCCCATCCAACCTGGCCTTGGACACTTCCAGGGATCCAGGGGCAGCCACAGCTGCTCTGGTCACCCTGTGTCAGGGCCTTCCCACCCTCACATCCAAGAATTCTTTCCTAATCTCCAATCTAATCCTACTCTTTGCCAGTCTGAACCCCGTTTACACTACATGAGAACAGTCAGTCTGGCTTAGGCCATGGATTGACCATTATTTGGCCCAGAGACATGTGATTTTGCAGTGAGATCAGGAATTGCAATTTCCTGATGCATGAGGAGTGTCCAAGTGTCTGCATCAGGACTGGCTGGGCACTTTAGCACTATGGATGAGTGTTGGATGCTGCAGACACTGGCCCCAGCCACACAGAACTCCCAAATCCTGTGTCTGCAGGCTCACAGCCCAGCTGAGCTCACTCCAGCCCCGGCACTGAAGGATCCTTGATTATTGCCTAATTTGAGCCCGGGGACTCAGCCATAACGAGTGGGTGATTGAATGAATCATGCCTCGCTTTCTCTTCCCCAGCACAGCAATTCACCCACATTTGTTCATTACTCAGACTTGTTTGCCAAATAATTTATGCACATAATTTCAGGGTCGGTAATTCATTCACATGCAGCCTGGGTGAGTGTTTAGCAATTGAAATGAGAAAGTCAAGATGTTTTGTTTGGGCTCACAAGTTTTTGTTTCTTGATTAAACTCTCAAAACCGTGTTGTAGGGGTGACTGCTCGTGTCAGTGAATTCAGAATGTAATTTCTGCATTTACCCTCTAATACACACATACATTCACGATGTCTTCACTTGCTAGTAAACACATTGATTGCAAAGTCTGTGAAAGGAGAACACAAAAGGAGTCTAAATTAAGCTAATTATTTAAAACAATGAAACATATGGGAAACTAACCTGTTGTGCGATCTTTTAATTCTGTGCAAAAGAAAAAAGGCTACACTGAAATCTGGCCAAAAAGTAAAGTGATAAAATGAGTACTGGATGCTTTCCAGCATCCTCTGAAACATTCAGGGTAGAAAATGTCAAACTGCTTGAATTTGAATCTTTTAAAGAGGAAAAAAATAAGCATCAGAAGCGTAACCAAGAAATCTCCTGGATGTGGTGATGCTTAGCAGAGGAACGGAGAGTGGTAAAGGTGGCACCAGATTTTAACACTGTTGTGTCATGATGGAAATCCACAACTCATAAATCCTTCTTGGGTACCTCAGTTCTGGTTCCTTAATGCATGTGGAGGGGGTATATGTACGTATATACATAGAGGGGGAGGCAAAAGGCTGTAGATAAGGTGGAATTGGGAATGACAACCTTTTATGTGTGTTCAAGAGAACCAGAGGGAAGCAGCAACTGAGGGTTTCCAACTATCTGCAGGTATTTAGCTCAGGAAGTTCCCAAGAGGAAAATTATTGGAGGCTGAGAGAGAATCGGAGGAAACATCACTTTATGCTCATCCTGCTCCTGTACTTCTCCTAGATGTTCACTCTGGCCAGTGCTGGAGACAAGACAAAAGTGAGTGTGGGTTGGATGAGTCTGGGTCAGTGTGGTTGTGGAGCTGGGAGAGGGAGGAGGTGCCCTGGAAATCAAAGCCTGGCAGCTCTTCTTTCTGTAGCAGGCAAACTGGCAAGGATCACCTGGGATACTTGGATATACTAGAGACTGTGGAAAATCAGTCACTGCAGAAAGATTTTTTTTTAGCAGTTTTATTGCAATCATTTTTAAAATAAATTACTTTATTACGGTGTAAGATGAAAGCCCTGTCAGGGATTTCTAATTGTTTAAAGTAAGGAGAGAAAATACAGAAACATTTTTCACTACAGAGAGGTTACAAAGCAGGATCCCCTAAAGGTCTAGATAAACTCTTGAGGAACAGACAAGAAAAGAAGGGGATTTCTAAGGTGCCACAGCTTGCTGGTATCACACAATTACATGAGATGGTTTAACCTAAAGATTTGTGTCAAGGGAAGAGAATGAATCCTCACTCTTGGTGACTGCAGGGTAAACTCCAGGGAAATTCTGTGCTGGTAAGTCCCAAATAATAAACATGGGAAAGAGTAATTAACCATACATATGTAATCATAGACTCTGATGGGTATTACCCACTCAGGAAAGAAATCTGGGTGGCAGTATTGATAACTCCATGGAGACAAGAATGCAATTCCATGAAAGTGCAAGAAGAGAATAAACCATCAGGCACGGACAGAGAAGGAAAAATCTGTGTCCTATTTTTTTTTTTAAATACCATCAGAATTATTAATAGACTTTAAGTAGCCAGGTAGCCAAAACATTCTCTGCTCTCATATTCTCATAGCATGAGCATTCACGTGTTTCAACCTCCCGTGTATTTGTGCAAGAAAATGTGAGGTCAAGAACAATGGAGAGATGGGGTTGGTCATTGGTCCCATTTTGGAGCAGTCAGCAGTGACCAGGAGGTTCCTTGGCCTTCAGATGAGCAATATGTCAGCTGTGAGAAATTTTGGAACCAAGTGTTTGTCTTGGCTGTCTTGTTTTTGCTGGATGCTGTGAGGAGCCATGGCCATGTCCAAGCAGGCTGATGCAGATGGCAACTGCCGCCAGAGTTAGGTCTTCATTCACAAATGGGAGATGACAGGGAGCTGCTGCCAGCCCCAGTCCATCTTCCCCATCACCTTTGCTGGGAGGGAGATCAGCTTCACACCAAGCCCAAGATTTGGCAGCTCGGTTTGATTCCTTCAGTGGCTCCCAAACAGCTCCATCCAAATTCCCAGAGAGTGCTCAGCTCCAAACCAGACCTCAGCTCCTTGCTGGGAGCCTTCCAGATGGAGCTGGGTGCTGTGGAAATTCCCAGCCCTGTGGAGGTCAGCAGTCACTGATACTGGTCTGGATGTGAATTTAAAGGCTCAGAGCTTTGCTCCCAAGCCCCTGCAGACAAAACCCTCCGTGTTGGGCCTTGCAGCTGGTGCTGGCTGCAGAAGGCTGCCCATCTGTGCAGAGGGAGAAGCCATCAGCACTGACTCACTGCTCCACCACCTCCTACTTTTGGCAGAAACCAGCACAAGCAGACTCAGAAGACCCTGGCAGAACAGAGCACTTGCAGTGAGGGGCTGGGGTTGATGCTGAAGTGATGTGACATCAAAGCAGGCTCAGAGCAGTCATTCCCAGGTAAGGAAGTGGCATCCATGGTCCTGCATGGACTCATGGAATCACTGCATGGACTCATGGAATCACTGCATGGACTCATGGAATTGTTGCATGGGCTCATGGAATCACTGCATGGACTCATGGAATCACTGCATGGACTCATGGAATTGTTGCATGGGCTCATGGAATCACTGCATGGACTCATGGAATCACTGCATGGACTCATGGAATTGTTGCATGGGCTCATGGAATCACTGCATGGACTCATGAAATCACTGCATGGGCTCATGGAATCACTGCATGGGCTCAGGGAATCACTGCATGGGCTCAGGGAATCACTGCATGGGCTCAGGGAATCACTGCATGGGCTCAGGGAATCACTGCATGGGCTCAGGGAATCACTGCATGGGCTCAGGGAATCACTGCATGGACTCATGGAATCACTGCATGGGCTCAGGGAATCACTGCATGGGCTCAGGGAATCACTGCATGGGCTCAGGGAATCACTGTACCCTCAGTGTGCTGATTTTCTGGAGGGCAGGAAGGCTCTGAGAGGGATCTGCACAGGCTGGATCCATGGGCCAAGACCAACAGTGTGAGGTTCAACAACACCAGGGACTGGGTCCTGCACCTGAGCCACAGCAACCCCAGGGAATGCTCCAGGCCAAGTCAGAGTGGCTGGAAAGCTGCCCAGTGGAAAAGGAGCTAGGTTGGCAGTGGCTGAACCCGAGTCCAGGTGTGCCCAGGTGGGCAAGAGGCCAATGGCACTTGGCCTGGACCAGGAACAGAGGGGCCACAGGACCAGGGTAGTGATTGTCCCCTGGTGCTGGGCACTGGTGAGGCCACACCTCGAGTGCTGTGTCCAGTTCTGGGCCCCTCAGGACAAGAAAGGCACTGAGGGGCTGGAGTGTGTCCAGGGAAGGGGAAGGAGCTGGAAAGGGTCTGGAGCCTCAGGAGGGGCTGAGGGAGCTGGAAAGGGGCTCAGCCTGGAGAAAACGAGGCTCCAGGGGAATCTTCTGACTCTGCACAACTCCCTGACAGGAGGGGACAGCCAGGAGAGGGGGTCAGGCTCTTCTTTCAGTAACAAGAGACAGGACAAGAGGAAATGGCCTCAAGCTGCACCAAAGGAGCTTCAGGTTGGTCATCAGGAGGAATTTCTTCACAGGTTTGTCAAGCATTGGAATGGGCTGCCCAGGGAAGTGATGGAGTCCCCAGCCCTGGAGGCTTTCAGGAAATGATGGGATGTGGCACTCAGGGCTCTGGTCCGGTTGACAGTGGTGATCAGTCAGTGGCTGGACTCAATGATCTTGTAGGTCTTTTCTAACTTTAATGCTTTTGTGATTCTCTGAAAGCAGGTCTCAAACAACAGGAGGGAATTTTCAGATCAGTTTGGTTGGCCAAACACAATGTCTACAGGCACAGCTCTGGAACTGGACAAAACACCCTTGGCTCTCTCTGCATGCACTGAATGACACATTTTAGCCCTTTGGGCTGTGTTCATCCTACAGTCACCGAGTGAAGTTTGGATGGTCTTGCCATAGAAATGCATATTCGTAATAAAGAACCTGAGTAACCAGCTCAGATCATGGAAATATCTAATCATTAAAGCTGAAAAAGACCTCTAAGGTCATCAAGTCCAACAATTAATGCAGCACTGCCAAGGATGAAGTTAGGATGCCTCTTAAAGATTGAAGAGAAGAACCTCACCCTGCAGATGCAGGGATTCATCTCCAGAGTTTACAGCTTTGAGGAACCTGAAAATAAAAACATCCCCGAGGCAAAAAATCCCTACCCAGACATGCAACAAAAGTCTGCCTGCTCTAAAATCCTAATCTTTCTCTCCAGCCAAGAATCACGGCTGGTCCCTAAAGAGAGGGGGATCCCGTGCGGGTGGGAGGGCAGGACCAGGAGCCTTCTCTCGCAGGGGAGAGTTTTTACCATGATGGCAGGGAAAGGCTCCCATTTCCCAAAGCTGTGGCTCAGGCACACTCTTGTGGCTGCACAGAGCCAGTGCACGCTGCTCGAGGCCAGCCCTGCAGCCCTGGCCCTCCGAGAAAGCACCAGCTCCTTCATTCCAGCCACTGCAATCATCCACAATGATGTGGCAGCCGCCAGGATGCTCTAAGAGCTTTC
Source organism: Pseudopodoces humilis (assembly GCF_049639895.1). NCBI lineage: Eukaryota > Metazoa > Chordata > Aves > Passeriformes > Paridae > Pseudopodoces > Pseudopodoces humilis. The sequence goes on from NC_142206.1 coordinate 58,963,079, forward strand.
CTGAGTGCTTTTATCCAGCTCTGGCTCCGAGCAGGGCGTGTGCCCGGAGGCAGTGAATAATTTAGCTGCGGATATTCACGCTGTGCATCGGGAATGATCCCGGTTCTGGGAAAAGGGACACCCCAGCTGCCGGGCTGGGAATGAGGCTTTGGGTCCCTAATCCATTAAGAGTCACGGGATTAGTGTCACCCCACACATGTATGTATGACTTCATTTATCTCGGGAAGAGGCTCTTATTTTTCCTGGGAACTGCTTCCTCATCCTGCCCAGGTGAGCAGCTTGGGATGCTCTCCATCTCCCACCCGGCAGCCTTGGAAGTTGCCAGGGGGTGCTGGATCTCCTCCACCTCTGCTCTTTGGGGTTTTGCTGAGGGAGCAGCCTGGGTGAAAGCTCATCAGCCCTGCTCATACCTGAGTGAGGAGAAAGCTGTTGGCAATTGGCTGTGAAAATCAGAATGTCACAAAATGGTGCTGAAAGTAAGTTCTTTCCCTTTCCCTTTCCCTTTCCCTTTCCCTTTCCCTTTCCCTTTCCCTTTCCCTTTCCCTTTCCCTTTCCCTTTCCCTTTCCCTTTCCCTTTCCCTTTCCCTTTCCCTTTCCCTTTCCCTTTCCCTTTCCCTTTCCCTTTCCCTTTCCCTTTCCCTTTCCCTTTTTTTTCCCCTTTGCTGTCAGGACATGCAGGTCCCATCCAGGAGGCTCCACTGTGCATGACCTGGGGTCCAACAGAGACACAGCTTCAGTGACCCCACTGAGTTATTCATAGTCTGAGCAAAACCTCCTTTTCCCCTGTTTTTGGGAGAGTCCCAGAGTCAGGAAGATTCTCCTTGTTTTTTTTCCCCCTCCTCACCTGCTTGCAGCATTTCCCTGCCCTCTGGAAAACACAGAGATTGTGGCCCTGCTGCACCAACTCCACGGGCTGTGCTGCTCATCCAGACTCTTTGCTTCCCAAAAATCATCTTGGTGTGGCTCTGATGTGGGGGTTTCAGAGCAGGCTGTGTAAGGACAGGGATCCCTGAGAAAAGCTGTCTCATGCTGCCAGTCTGAGCTACATATGTACATGTAAAGAGATAAATGGATGGGAAGTAACTGGGATTGAGGTGGAATTGCAAATTCCAGTGTCTGTTTTCTGCATTGGATGCATTCAAATATGTACTTCAACAGCAGGTTGTTCTCAGGGAGATCCTGGGGTTGTTCCTGTGTATTAATCACCTTCTTCCCATTCTCCCCTAACACTGGAGGGATCATTTGAGAAAGCTGCATTTAAAAACCACCCCTAAAACTGAACCAAGTCCAGCCCTGAACTGTTTGTTGGGGCTGTGGGACAGGAAAGTGTTTTTTACAAATACTGGGTCAGTGCCTTGTGATGAGACTGTCAGAAAATCCCAGAGACCCTGGATCCTTGAATTACAGAACCTCAGAATGGTTTGGGTTGGAAAGAGACCTTGAAGTCCATCAAGTTCCAGCTCCATGCCATGGGCAGGGACACCTTCCACTATGCCAGGTTGCTCTAAGCCCTGTCCAACCTGGCCTTGGACACTTCCAGGGTTGGGGCAGCCACAGCTCCTGTGGGCAATCCTCACCACCCTCACAGGGAAGATTTTCTTTCCAATATCCCATTTAACCCTGTCTTTTGTCAATTTGAAGCCATTTCCCCATGTCCTGTCATTCCATACCCTCCTCCCAAGTCTCTCTCCAGCTCTCCTGGAGCCCTTTAGGCTCTGGCAGGGGCTCTGAGCTCTCCCTGGAGGTTTCTCTTCTCCTCTCCAGGTGAGCACCCCCAGCTCTCCCAGCCTGGCTCCAGGGCAGAGGGGCTCCAGCCCTTGGAGAATGTTTGTGATTTCCTCTGGACTCACTCCAGTATCTCCACATCCTTCTCAAGCTGGGGCCCTCAGACCTGAACCCAGTACTGCAGGTGGGTTTCTAAATATTAATTTTTTTTTATTTTCTTGCTGATGGGAAACATGGCATATTTGCATTTTTGAGCCTGAATAGTTTTAATTCATTTTTTTATTGTACAAGCTCAAGAGGAACATTTACTTTGTTTTCACTGATTAGTTATACAATTATTCCTTTCAGATACCACATGAACCATGAACCATAATATTGTATTCTTTGCTAATACATTTTGGCTGAGGTATTTACATGAAAACACAATACATAAATGTAATGAATTTTTCAAATGAACACATCAGTAATATAAAGTAATTTTTTTTTTTCCCTGTACACCAAAAATTCATTAAACTTTTCCCAATTAACAAACTGACTTTTCTAAATAAGCTGCTGATTGAGCATGAGCCACAAGCTGGGTTTGATAACGTTGGATGGTGCCTGTCACCAGGGAGGGAAAGATTATCTCTGCCAGCCCAGGGCAGGCATCTTCTGCTGGATCTGACACCTTTTGAAGGGGGTACCACTTCCAGCTGCTCACCAGTGAGGATTCAGGGCTTCCTAATGCCTAAATAAGAATAATCTTGTGTCTAGGAGGTGGAATGAAGTCCTGGGCTGAGTCCAGCCTTCAGGCCTGTAGCAGCATCTGTGCTGTGGCCAGCCAGGTCAGGGAGAGGAGGAAACTGGGAGTGAGGGAGGACAAAACGTGGTTAATTTTCAGCTGGATGAAGGCACAGATGTGAGTGTTCATGTTCCTGCAGAGCTACAAGTGTTGTGGAAGTGTCCAAAACCAGGTTGGACAGGGCTGGGAGCAACCTGGGATAGTGGAAGGTGTCCCTGCCCATGGCAGGGGGTGGAACTGGATGAGCTTTAAGGTCCTTTCCAACTCAAACCATCCTGTGACTCTGTGATTATGTTCAATGATGACACAAACTGTTACAGCCTAGAGAAGTAAAGTCATCCTCCTCCTGAAGTCAGCACTGTACTCATTTGTTTTTAATTTTATTAGTTTTCATTTTTCACAGAATTCAGAGGTAGTAATTCCTTTTGTGGACTCCTTTAAATATCCTCTGCAGAAACCAGGGACTGATGCTGAAATCTTGGTCTCACTGGAGTTCGTGGGGAGCTTGCTCCTGGCTTTGTTGGGGGAATTTGGCTCTGGCCGAGTCTTTTTGTGTGAAGTGGAATAAATCCATCAGGAGTGGAGTGTCTCAGCACAATGAACACCTCCCAGTGCCTTTCACATAGATCACACTGCTATATCATGTGCCTGACCTACTTTGCTTTAATAAGCTCCTCTGTGTGCAGTGGAAGATAAGCAAAACCACTCTTCTGACACGAAAATCCATCCTGTCTATCAACACGTGTGTGCTGCTCTTGGCAGGGGCTGATCCTGGGCTGATAAAGGCTGGTTTTCCCTCTCATGGAAGTAAAACTTTCATGGCATCTGGTGAGGCTCAGACTGGGAGGTCCTGGAAAAGGTTGCCCAGAGAAGCTGTGGCTGCCCCTGGGTCCCTGGAAGTTTTCAGGCCAGGTTGGACAGGGCTTGGAGCAACCTGGGAGAGTGGAAGGTGTCCCTGGCCATGGCAGCGGGTCAGAGCTGGAGGATCTTGAAGGTTCCTTCCAACCAAAACCATTTTGGGATTCTGTGACTTGACCTCGTTCCAGGGCTGGGAAGGACAAGCAGTCAGCTTCAGGGCCTGGCCACGGACAAAGAACAAGGAGTGGGATCAATGGTGGGATTAAAAATTATGTCAGGTTGTTCCCTGTGTTGGGATATGCACAAATGCTCAAGAGGGTGTTTGTGTCCATCTCCTCCTGGATGAGCCATGAATGTTTCTCTTTGAATACTTTGTTTTCCTGGTACAACTCCCCAGGACCACCATGGGGCCTCCCAGGGTTTTTGCTCCCATGGAACAGCCCAGGCTCTTGCTCCTGCAGAGCATCTTCATGCTTGGGTTTCCCACCAGGCTGCAGCTGAGCGCAGGCAGCCCCATCTCCAGCATCCAGGATGGACAGGATCCAGAACCACAGAATATCCTGAGTTGGAAGGGACCCACAAGGATCATCAAGTCCAGCTTCTGGCCTTGCACAACCCCAAGAATCCCACCCTGTGCTTGAGAGCATTGTCCAAATCCTCCTTGAACTCTGGCTGACTTGGTGCCTGGACCACTTCCCTGGGGAGCCTGTATCTCCTGTCCTACCCAAAGACATGATGTTGTTCCCTTGGAAAATCACAGCCTTTCCTGGGAAAGCTTCCCCCACAAACCGTGCTTGCTATGTCAGGGTGTTATGGCTCTCACTGCCAGACATCCCTGAGACAACCCCTCGAGTTCAGAGCATTTCAGGAGTGCAGAAAAGCTGGTTTGGCTCCCAAAACAGCTCCCGCACGCGACGCCGCAAGTGACAAAGCTCATTACCCGGGTCACATTCTGGGGCCTAGCTGGCAAATTCCCTTGTGAGACAAAATCCTGCCTTGGAATGCCCTTGACCAGCCCTAAACCCGCTTTTCCTGGGCTGGGAAGAGATGGGAGCACAGACAGAGCTGGCAGAGCAGCAGGGAGGTAAGCAGGACCCTTGTCGTGAGCATGAGCACAGAACTGGGATGTTTCTTGTGGTGCCCTCCTTCTTTCATTTTTTTTTGCTTGGCTAGTGGATTTGGGTCAGTATTTTTATCTTTGCTCCCCTCTTTATTTATTTACTTGTTTGTTGGTTTTTTTTTTTTTATTTTTTAAACAGCGAGAAGATGGGAAAATAAATAAATAAATAAATAAATAAATAAATAAATAAATAAATAAAGCTAAGAGCTTGGAGGACAGAGATTTGCTTTTCATGTGCTCCCTGTTTTGGTGACACAGGGATTTTCCAAGTGTTGCTTTGATTGATTCAGCCATGAGGATGAGAGGTGGAAAAATAGACCATCATTTCAGCCATCGGAAAAACATGATGGGAGCATTCTGCGTGAGCTTCATCCAGCTCTGATCCTGATTTACCTCAGTTTGTTTTCTCCACCTGAGGTGCAGCAGGATAAGCCAGAGTTATCAGGGTGTCAGGGCCTGATCCTGGCTCTGTTGGGACCACTGGATGAATGCCTGTTCACAGGACAATGCTCCTCCAGCCTTGAGAGCTTCATGGCTTGCCCTGATCCCTCCTTTCCAAAGGTCTGAGGCTGCTGCTATGAAAATACTGACTAAAAGCAAAGTGCTTTCCTCTGGAGCAGGGGACAAAGGGAGCAGCAACTTCTAGGCAGAAAAGACATGGAGACATAAATAAGGTCTCTGCCAGCCTCTAATTGAAATAGCTGCTTTTGCAGGGTGTCATCCATGGAAAAACTTATTTTTCAGCCACCTGGCAACAGCAGCCGTGACCTACAAGGTGCTTCTGGATCCAACAGTGGTGTCTGGGAGGAAGGATCAGGTTTGTTCATGCCAAACCAGTTTAGGGCCCTGTGAAGCAAATCCCCAAAGCATGAGTTTGAAAATTAAGCACAAGTTTAAGTTCTTTGCTGAGTGGGGCTGGAGTATCCCCCCTCACCTACAGGCTTTGAGGACCTCATCTTCTCACCCAGCTATGGTGGAAGTTAGTGTGGAAGACGGCCTGGTCCACTTTCGGTGTCAATGTACTGAAGCAGCTCTGAAGGTGAATTTAACCCTTTGTGTTTTGCCAGAGAGATGAGAACGCCCCATGAGAACCTGCAAAGGTTGTTCTGATTCCTGGGAACTGGATACCAGTGTCCCTTCAGGGTCAGCAGCTCCTTTGTTTGTCACTCCTGATGTTAACATTTGGTCCTGTGGGACATCTTGGGCTCCTGTTCTTTGTGGTTAATCACAGCCTTTGTGCAGTCTCCCCTTTGCTGGGGGGGAAAGGCTAATGCAGCCCTCACTGTGCTACAGCTGCTGGCTGGGAATTGTCAATAGGTCATAAATAAATCTAGCACTGCACAGGAAAGACAATGAGATTATACATCCTCCTACTACTGCCAATTACAGTAAGAGCAACAATTATAAGGTAGCACTCCTACAGCTACCCCAGGGAGAAAATGAGAGGAAAATGTTCCATTAGCCTAATGAAGAGAGAGTGGTGGAGCTACAGTCAAATTTTCTCACTATTAGCCCTGACTGTGTGCCACTAACACACGAGGGAAGCAGGAGTCATAGGGTAACAATTAAAGTTGCTGGCAATTAACCCCTGCAATGTGCATGCCTCTAATCTGATGAGAAAATTAAAAAGAGGCACGGTTACATTTTCTCACCATTAGTCCCCAGAATGCACAAAGTGGCATTTGCAGGTGACAATGAAGGTTTGTCACCACTGAGGCCTGGGAAGTGCCACGGGTGCTGCGGATTTGGTGTTAAAATGTAAAAAAAGGGCTCTTGGGAGCTCTGGGGTGAGGAGAAACCGTGTGGAGATGGCTTAAACCCCCTCTATTTAACACAGAGGAAAGAGTTACTGCTGCATTAGCCCGAGGAAAGGATGGAATTCTCTGGTGTCCAGGCCTGGTGAGAGCCCCAGAGGAGAAAAAGAAGAAAGATCGACTTTGGGAGTAGCAATGGGAAATACAAAGAATATCTTGCTGGATTGATATTGGCAAAAGGACAATCTAAGCCTGGCTGACAACACCCACTGGCCATGCCAAGAGCTGCTTCATTTCTCCTGGGGTGGTTTGGTCAGTGCAGCCCAGTATTTACCAAGGTTTCCTGGAATATTGCTGTTCCCAGGACTTTTTAAGGGAAGAGAAAGACCGATATCTTGAAAACCTGCCCAGAGCAAGCATTAGGTATTCTGATGTTTAATGGTGGCTCCTGAGGTGTGTTGCAAAGACACAGATCAAGTTTCAGATCAAAAGTTCTGGACTAAAATTCCAAACCCATGCTAGCAGGGACCCAGGCCTGCTCTTCAAACTCCTCATTTCTGCTGTTGCCTCTGTGTCAAGTTGATATGAGCTTGAGGATCACAGTCAGGAGCCAGATTGGCATCTGGCTGGGGGATTTGGCCTGGGATGGGAATTGGCTTTATTTCCACACCCCATAAAATGTGAGAAGGGAAAAATCTGTTTTCAGACCTCACACAGACTCGTGTTGTTGGAGTATCTCAACATCGCTCGGGCTGTAACAGAATTATCCTCAAAAAGCCCTTCTGTAGGGGATGTCAGGACCTTCTGGGGATCACTTACAGATCCTTCCCTCAGGGGAGCACCAACTACACCTTTCCTGAGGGGCTCCTGCCAGGCAGATTTGGTCTGGAAGCCACACCCTGGAGCGGGAGAAGGGGCAGGAGCAGGAGCAGGAGCAGGGGCAGGAGCAGGGGCAGGAGCAGGGGCAGGAGCAGGAGCAGGAGCAGGGACAGGAGCAGGAGAAGGAGCAGGGGCAGGAGCAGGGGCAGGGGCAGGAGAAGGAGCAGGAGCAGGGGCAGGGGCAGGAGCAGGAGCAGGAGCAGGAGCAGGAGCAGGAGCAGGAGAAGGAGCAGGAGTAGGAGCAGGAGTAGGAGCAGGAGCAGGAGCAGGAGTAGGAGCAGGAGCAGGAGCAGGAGTAGGAGCAGGAGCAGGAGCAGGAGTAGGGGCAGGAGCAGGGGCAGGGACAGGAGAAGGAGCAGGGGCAGGAGAAGGAGCAGGGGCAGGGGCAGGAGCAGGAGCAGGAGCAGGAGCAGGGGCAGGAGAAGGAGCAGGAGCAGGGGCAGGAGCAGGAGCAGGAGCAAGGGCAGGAACGCCCATATCCATACTCTTATTTTGGGGTTATGGGGTGTTCTGTCTGCAGCTGCCCCTGTTCCATCTGTGCAGGACTATGTGCACCTGCCCCACATCCCAGGAGGGTTTGTAGCACCGTCCCAGCACACATTTTTAAGCTGGGAGGGTCAGCTGAACCATCCCATCTCTGCCATAGGAGGGGCTGTAAATGCAGGGAAAGGAGCCCCTTGTGCTTGAGCTGGGCATGGTTCCCAAGGATCCCGTGGTTCCCAAGGATCCCTGGAGTCTCCCTGTGGGACCCTGGGGCCCATTCAGTTCCATCCAGGGACTGGGATGTGCAGATCCAGCCTCTTCCTCTCCAGGGTTGAGGAACTCCCCCCGAGATGGCTCCTGCCTTGCCGTTCTGGGGAGTAGCCATGGACTAAGCCGTGCTAATTCCCTTGTACAGCTTTAGATCATCCTCCCTCAAGCTGCACTGGACCACACTTTTCCAAAATTGCTGCTCAGCAAAAGGGCAAAAAGCAGGTTTTGCCATGCCTACAAACACAAAAAGGCTCTCCATCCCTCTCCTTGCCTTTCCCACTGCGAGCTCTCTGCCTTCTGAGATGTCACTCATCACTGCCACAGATTTACTTTATTTTCAGTAACTTGTTTCTGAGTCTCAAAAGGAACTTGGCATCCATTTATTTGTGTGTCATTGGGAATGAGAAGCAGGGTGGGAGTCTCAAAGCCACCAGGGAGGTTTGGAAGCACAAAGGAATGATGGCTAAATCCTAATTACCTGCTCAGAGAGGGTGTCCTGGGACAGCCCCTGGATGATTTATTGCCACAGTGATGCTGGAGCAGGAGGAAGATGATGGCTCTGAACTCTCCAGAGAATCCTTTCCCTGAGTTAGAGGTGGTGGGGCTGAAAACTTCACTGCTCTGAGTGATTTGTGTAGTAATTTCAGAGCTGACATGCACTACATGGCAAATCTGATTTCCACTTTTAGCCCTGTTAAGAGATAAGGAACAGTGATTATTATAATTACCATGTGGTTACTTTATTGGTTAAATTAACATTTCGTTGTTGGGGTTGCTGTGCAATATACAATATTATTTTACCTACTGTGCCTTCAAAGTCATCTTGTCACAGCAACAGCATGGCAGCATGGAAAAAGCCTTTTAACAAGTAGGTAAATACATGCCTTTGGGGGAGGCAGAGCGATAATTATGTCAGCTTCAATACATTTGAGAGTGGAAAAAAAAAAAAAGCTAAAAATAAGTTGCATCAAAAATGAGAGAAAGTACCGAGTGCTTGAAATAAGGCCACTGGAATTAAAAAGGTGCAAAGTATTTAATACAGTGGCCTTGCTCTTTGGATCAGGTGTCAGTAGTCCAGCTACTCAGAGTGCTGGGTTGCTTTAGGTTTACAAGGGTGTGTAAAGGGATCCTACAGCCCTTCTCTGGGGATAAAGGAAGATTTATTGCAAATCCCACCTAGAATTGAACAGGTATAGAATCACAGAATGGTTTGGGCAGGGACACCTTCCACTGTCCCAGGTTGCTCCAATCCCCATCCAACCTGGCCTTGGACAATGCCAGGGATGGGGCAGCCAAAGCTTCTCTGGGCACCCTGTGCCAGGGCCTGCCCACCCTCACAGGGAAGAATTTGTTTTGTATATTTGACTTAAATTTCCCCTTTTTCAGTCTTAACCCATTTCTCCTACAGTTCCTGGCAGGAGTCCCTCTCCAGTGAGCTCATTTTGTTCCATACGTGGTCATGAATAAAAGAAAACCAGGGGACACCTTTCCTCTCCATCCTTTCTTAGTGCATGATGGTGCTCCAAGTTTTCCTGCAGAATTCAATGCAGCTGGGCAGGGACAGGCGCAGATTTTCACTTGAGCAAGTTGTTTAAGGTGGGGCTTTTGTGGAATTCGATGGCAGCACTGTGCCAGACACAAAGCAAAGATGGGGAAGAGAGAACTCGGGAGGAAAATGACAGAAAGGATGTTTCATGGAGGTTTTTTGCTTTCAGGAGGAAAACAAAGCAACATCTCTTTGTAGGCACATGAGTCTTGCAGCAGAAGCTTTGTTGGCCAGAGTGGCCTCGTTGCAACTCAAGCTGGTGCAGCTTTGGAGATCAAATGGACCTTGGTCATCATCCAAGGGCTGTCTGGGTGTGGCAGCAACCCCCCAGCACAGGCTGGAGTTGTTATGGTTCATTCTTTGCTTCCTGGGAAGAGCCAGAGTGAAGATCCAGTGTTTGCTGCAGGGCTCACCTTGCTGTGTGCTTGGGATTTACCCTCCTGCTGCTTCTGGAGTGTGGGGCAGGAGAGATTTCGTGGCCCATGGAATGCTCCAGTTTGGGATCTACAGGCAAAAGATCATCCCCAAAAAGCTCTTGCCTTTCTAGAGAGAGGTGGCCAAGAGCAGTCAGCAAACAAATCCTACCCCTGGGACCAACACTCTCCTTGCTGATGGTCTCCCTGGTCTTTCCTTCCACTCCACCCCCAGATACCAAAGGGAAGAGAAGGAAAACACTGAAAAAAATAGGAAAATTCTTTCTGTGAACAAGCACTCCCTCAGCTCTTGTCTGTGGGCCAGCAGGCACGAGCAGCAGCAGAGAGTAAAGGGATTTGGGGCTTAGCTTTCCCAAATAATTGACAAGGACAGAGCTGGATTTGAGGTCGTTACTGTGGAAAGCATCAACACCAGCCCTGCTCTCTGCTGTGTCACACGAGAGCCAAGGAGGACAGGATTGTCCCCTTGGATCAGCTGCCCCAAGACTTTCAGGGCAGAGTTCTGGAGATGGTGCACCCCACTGGGACATCCCCAGACACAGGAGCCTCCATGGGACCAGCACTGCCACAAGAGGAACTTGATCACTGGGATTGTTCTTCCAGTTCAAACCATTCACTCAGGTCCCAGCTGGGCATTTGCCCCTTTCTTTTCCCCAGCATTTTATCCTACAGGTACATTGGTGCTTTTTTATCTATTTTATTTATTATAAAATAAAGTCTGGGGCGTAATTCAGATGAAGGATGTCTCATGATGTTCTTATGATTTCTTGCTCGTGTCCATTCCCCCAGCACAAATTCCTCTCCCTCTCCTTCTCCACAGCTCATTGAAAGTCAAAAGGTTCAGTGAAATTGCAGCTGTGAACTTGGAATTATTCTTTGTACAAACTAATGAGTTTTCCACCAATATGGGGCTACAATACCACACACAATTTAGCAATGCCCACACACAAGTTTGCATCTGTACAAAATTGGACATTTTTGTATCTGGACAATATTGGACAAAATAATTTGAATTAATTATTTTCCATGAAGGAAAGCAGCAGGACTTTTGCACGAAGCACATGGCAAGTCAGGCATATACCTAAAATGACATTGTTTTTGAAGATAACTTAATCTGGAATCAGAAAAAAATCCAACATAATATGCTTTTTTTCCTTAAAAAGGGGTCCTTGGGGACAAAAGCTTTCTCCTGAAGGTAATCTTCAAAATCTGACTATCCTTTCCTTAGGCTGGGAGCAGGAAATATGATTTTATTGTTTTTTTTCCCCCACAATAAAATGCTTGTTCCCACTACTCTCCTCTCTAAACGATGCAGCCCATCCCGAGCGGCCGAAGATGAGACTAATCTACCTCCAACACACCAATAAATAAAATGTAAATGTTTGTCATAAGAATGCCTCCATTGTCAGCACCATCCCAGGATTTTTCAACCTTTGACTCCCAGCAGTGACCGGCTGAGTAGCAACAGCCGAGTGCTGAAAGAATTTTTCAACAGCAATTTGCTTGTTCCAATTTGCTTTTCAGGGCTGCTGCTCAGGATTGCTGGCTGGGGCTGTAAAAGGATCTCGTCCTATTAATTTGGCCCAGCTTCCCCTCTTGTTCTCGTCATATTCAGTTTCTCTGGGAGTTCCAGTGAGTAAGTTAATTGAATTGGAAGTGCCACCAGGCGCTGGCCGGCGGATCTACGGTTTCATGTAGGAAAAGCAGCTCCCGCCGGCCACAGAAACAGATACGGGCACCTGTTGAGGAGGTGAAGAAATGTCTGGAGATGATTTATTCCCATGGCAATAGCCCCCACTTCTGCTCTCAGACTGGTCAGACAATACAACTCCCTTCATCTGGCATGGTTCATTCTCCAGCCTGATCCCTGGACAAGCACGGAGGAGGCTGAGGAGCAGGGTGGATGTGTTGGCGCAGGGATTGGGAGCGCAGTGATTTTGTAGGGAAGGGCTGATGTCTGCTTCATTCTGCCTGTTCTCTCGGTGGCTCCAAGCCAAATGTGACTATTTTAGCAATGCAAAGTGTTATTTTTCCTAATTGCCCAGTCTGCAATCCCAGCTCGCCCTCTGGATTTGATAAATACAACCAGCCTGACAGTGATTCTACTGGCATCCAGTAAAGCTCAGGGATAAGTGTGGACACACTTTTCCTGCCAGGAAGTAGAAAAATGGAAGCAAAAATCAGTTCATGATTGCTATAGCACTTTTAGTGAGGTTTAGGGGTGAAAGGTGCATAATATTGCACTCCCAAGTCAATATTGCACTCCCAAGCCTTGCAATTGGGAAAATTCTTCCGAAGACTGGAAGAAGCCTGGGAGAAGTTCCTTCAGTGGCAAAGTGATTCTGCAGAAATTTATGAATCTAATCCTGAGTCTATTTCTAAGCTTTGTTCAGATTGTTGTAGCCACTGGAGGTTTTCCCAGAGTGAGGCACCTGTGCTCCCCTGGGCCATCCCAGGGAGCTGCCGTGGCCTGGGATGAGGCTGGATCTGCTGCAGGCTCAGAGGAGACAGGAGCTGCTGTGGCAGTGACCCTAAATTCTTGTGAAGGCCAAGCTGGGATTACAAAGTCATTCCCAACCTTCTCCCATCCCCAGAATGAAGCCAGACTCTGAGAAGTGTCTGCCTAGATGAGAAACACATGACAGAATAAAATAAAAGTGGGTGAGGCCGAGGCTGGCTGACCTGAAGGAGCAGAGTGAAGATGTTTGCAGAGCTCACGCCATGGGAGGCTGCAGCAAACCCATCACACCAGCAAATCACAGAATCACAAGAAGGGACATTAAAGCTCATCCAGTTCCAACCCCTGCCACGGGCAGGGACACCTTCCACTATCCCAGGTTGCTCCAAACCCCATCCAACCTGGCCTTGGACACTGCCAGGGATCCAGGGGCAGCCACAGCTCCTCTGGGCACCCTGTGCCAGGGCCTCAACACCTCACAGGGAAGAATTCCTTCCCAATATCCCATCCATCCCTGCCCTCTGCCAGTCTGAATCCATCCCCTCTTACCCTGCCACTCCAAACCCTTTGTAAAACGTCCTGCCCCTCAAAATGAAGTGACCCGGTGACCCTCAGGCAGCCCAGACCCCAGAGGAATAAATGTCAGCTCCATCCCCATCCCTTGCTGGGGGCAGGTTTGGGGCTGCAGCGCTGGTTTGGTGCCACCACAGGGGGGCAGGAACGGCCTTTGGAGAGCATCAGCCTTTCCTGGGAATCTGCGGCAGCGCTGGAGCCAGGAAAGTTCCGCCTTTATTAATGTATCCCTGCCCTTTATTGAAATTGGGAGGTTGACCTGCTGCACACTGCACTTAAAGCAGAGCTCCGGGAGGTGGTTTGGGGAATTTCTCCTCTAGAAATACTGCTGAGGGCTGAAAAATAGAAATTATCCATATTTCAGAGGTGTTGGAGATGCCTTCTAGTTTTGAACTAAACCCTGTTTATTAAGCAATTAACCATCAAATTACTATAACTAATAAGTAAACGGTTTTTAATGTAATTATCATAGAATATCATCCTATATTACGTATTTGATGAAATTTTTTTATTGCTCAAGTTGGGAAAAACAGCTAACAAAACTGATAAATGCCATTCAGCTGTTTTGCCATATTTCCAATCTTTTTTATGTACTTAGTATGTATTTATTGTATAGACATGAAAACAGACTCACACAAATATCACAAAGCAGCAACACCCCCTCTCCACTTTTCTTTTTGCTTAAAACAGGAGAGAACATTTTCTGAATCTCATAGAGATACAACCCATTTTTCTAAATGCTTTAATGTAAATGAAATTTTCTAAAATTATTTTCCAAATGATTTAATTTAGCTAAACCAAGTCATCAATTATCTGTCACTGATGAGGCACTACAGAGACCAGCATGAAGTTTATGGCTCTTTGCTTTGCCTGCTTGCAGTCCCCCCATATTTATTATGCAGTCAACAGTTTGGGTTTATTTTCAAATATAAATTTCTCTCCCTCACTGGCTCGTTGCAGAGTTCATGTAGTCAATAAAGCAAATACAGAAAATATTTTAAAACCCTCCCATCTTATTTTTTTCCTGGCTTGTTAAGTGGGTAAACTTCCCTTGGAAAGCACATGTAACATTATATTTGCCAGAAAGACCCTAAAGCCTTACAGACTATCACGTTACTCCAGAGTCTGGCATTTCTTAAAAGGGATTTCTTTCTTAAAGCCACTACACTGTAATGGCTCTTGAGAAGCTGTTACTGTCTTGAGTGCAAATCCTTCTTAGTTTGTGTATTATTGACCTGATCAAGTGCGATGGGGGCCTTCGATGAGCCTTCGGGGGGATTTGGAGGCTGTGGAATCCCACGAGGAAATTTTCATTGGAAATTAAAATGTCCCTGCCCGTGGCTGGCAGGGGGTTGGAACCGGATGATCTTTAAGTTCTCTTCCAACCCAAACCGTTCCAGGATTCTGTGATTCTATAAAATGGGAATAAATGAGGAGGGGATGCAGCTGGGATGGGGGGACCCCAGCGCAGGCTCCAGCCCCTTAGTGTGGAAGAGCTCACCCTGCAGAGCAGCTTTTAAAAAATTCCAATTATTTCACATAAGGGAGTAAAAAAATAACAGCACAAAGGAAGGATGGTTTACAGTTCACCCGTGGAGCGGAGAAATACCCAAATACAGCCCCAGCTCTGCAAGGACTAATGAGCACGGTTATGCTTTAGGAAGTTGATTTTAACAGATCCTACTGACGAGGAATTTGTTTAAACAACTGCCTGATATCTCAGGATGGGTAAAAGTGGAATAAGATCATTTTCCTCCCCTCTCTCAGCCCTATTTCCATACAAACAACCCCCCTAAAATGGGTGAGTTCTGAGTGGAAATCCCAGCAGCCACTTTCACCACGGGGAGAATCCCACAAATGATATTGTTCCGCCTTTCCCCTCGGATAGGGAAACGCAGCTTTGTGCCCAATCCCGTAATCAGCTTCTCACGGGCTGACCCAGCTAAGCCCCGGATCAGGACCGCGCTCCCGTGGTCGCTGCAGCGTTTTTGGAGTTGATGCTGCTACAAAATGATGTCATAATTCAGCAAAAAGGGAAAACGTATCGGTGAATGAATAAGCAGAGTAAAAAATGCTTTATTTCAGATGTCAGGCAGCCACAGAGTGGTTGACTGATTTTTTTTTTTTATTTTAGGGGATGATTCTGTCATCTGTAGTGATGTATTTTCCTTCATGAATAGGTTTTGGCACAAAAATTTCACACCACGCCTGCTGGAGATATAAATATGTGTCCAGCCATATAAATCTGTCCCAAAATGATCCCAAAGAGCCCTGGGAATGGCAGCAGGGTCAAATAAGACGAAGGTCAAATAAAAAAGGGATGATAATAAATAGCCCTCCAGTTAAAAAGGAGTTTTTTTGGGCTTTTTTTAAGGATTACATCTTAAATTCTAACAAATCAAGTTTAGGAGTAACTTAAAGTGAGGCTGATCCATCCCTCAGCAAAACTTCATTGTTCTGATGTAATTTGGGTGGTTGGATCTATTATCAGTTTTCAAAATATATGCATTTATTATAAATGTAATGTTCATTTATCTATTATATCTATTATACAAGAATAAATATATATACACGCTGGAGAAGTGCAAAAGGGTTTTTTTAGCAAAAATGAAGAAATAATAGCTCAAAATTGGGAAATATCCTCTTTTCCCAAAAGCAAAGGTCTTTTCCACAGTGCCCCACGCCGATCAGAAATAACGAGGCAGCTCTGAAAGAGTGAAAACCTGGCTGAAAGCGGGGTCAGAACAAAAAATATCCCAAGGAACGGGAATATCTCGCGTCAGGAGCTGCCGCTTGGACAGGACCGAGCCCCACTTGGTATTCAATTGACTTTCTAACTCGGGAGACAGGACTTTCTATCTTCAAATAGTGGGAATAGATTGCATTCCTGGCCCTTCCCTTTGAACGGCTGGGGAGAATAAACGCACACCCTGGCCGTGTTCTGGTGATCTCCCTAATCTCGGTTGCACTTTGTCAGGACGAGGTAACTGGTAGTTAAGTGAAATACCTTAGATCAAAGGGGGATTAATCGCCAACTGAATCCTTGCTGAATAAACCTGTCATTCAAGAAAATTATTTCCACTGAACTTAGCAGAGGATTGAAGGTATTTGCATAACAGGGACCCCACCGTACTTCAGCCAGGTTAAAAGGTTCAGAATTCAGGCAGTGTTTAGCTTTTTGGCTCCTTTTCCTTTCAGCGGCCCTGTACAATGGTTTTTAATCTGATAATGCAGCTAACTATCTAAATGATGTCAGAACAGGAAAGTATTGCAAAGTTTGGCTGAGGGATGGATCAATTTCACTTTCAGTAACTCCTAAATCTGATTTGTTGGAATTTAAGATGTAATCCTTAAAAAAAAAAAAAAAAAAAAAAAAGAAGGAAAAAAGTCCCTTTAAACTGGAGGGCTGTTTATTAACATCCTTTTTTTATTTGACCTTTGTCTTAGGAACACCAGCTCTCGCCTGCTGCCATTCTGGGGCTCTTTGGGATCATTTTGGGCAGGTTTAGACCATCAGTGATGCCCACAAATCCGTGTGCCAAAGATCAGGTGGATCTGGGCAAACACACAAACAGATTTTCAGGCTTTTTGCTTTTTTTTTTTTTTCCTTTCTAAGCCCATCTTTTGGAGGTCATGCTGAATTTGAATGTAAGTGAGAGGGAAATAATTAAATAACGGGACCCAATAGGCTCCCATCATTTTCTAGGATCAGCCCTCGGAGGAGATTTAAGCGCCACAGCCTCGCTCAGGGTTTGTTGTGGGGTTGTGGCAATAATTTTAAACCTCATGAATTACCCCTGTTTATGGCAGCTGCTTTTGGCTGTGACTTTTCATTGGGAATTCATTTCTCCAAGAGTGAAGAGGGGCCCTTCCAGGACTGGAAGGCAATGGCTTTTTAATCTGTGCTATAAAAATTGGGGAAAACTGTTAAAAAAGGTATCTATTTCTGGAGAATGCTTTATGCCATCTCCCTCCCTCCTAGGGTTCATTTGCAAGAGCTTCCACCTCTCCTTCCTTTGGGGCATGTGGAATGATGTCAAGCTACACGGAGGACGTCAGGTTTCATAATCAGATTTTGACAATAAATGGAATTTAGGCACTTCTGCATCCAGCCCGAGCCCAACACCATTCATTCTTTCGGTGGGCGCAGTTCATATTCATCACAAACTCAAAGCATCTTTCAAGTTAAAAAAATCACAAAGAATGGTTATCAAAGAAAATGAATAAAATCCATATTGAGATAATTTTTTAGAAAATGATTGAAGTTTTAACCCAAGAAAGGACTCTTAGAGTTTCTTATAGCTTAGAATAAGAACATGTCAATCACGATTAAGCTTCTGGAATTGGAATCCCTTTGAAATGCAGCTGTTTCTTCTTTAATTGTGGCAGCGGACTCAAAAGAAAAGAAAGGTCCAGCCTTAAAGATGAGTAAGGAATACAAAATAGCTCAGGATTAGTTGTGGAGTTCAAAGGTCGCTAATTACACTAAGGAGTTCCCAGACACAGGGAAAACATTAAACAGGTCACCTACCAAACGGGAAACAGACTTTGACTTCAAAAAAATAAAGAAAAAGGAAAAATAAAGGTCCTGAAGAGATAGGTTTCTAGAGAAAATCAAAAGCGACCAGCTGATCTCATTGGGGAGAAAATGGGTTGGGTTTAGTTCTCTGCTCTTACGTGTTTCTACAAATGGCATCAGGCTATCAAAAAATTACCTAGAGCTCGACCAGGTTTCTTGGAGGCCTGGTAAAAGCAAGAGGGAGAAAAGGGGGCAGGCCTGTGGCTTAAAATATCTGATTTTCAGTTGCACTGTGGGTCAGGAGTCCTTAGGAGAAAAAGCACCCCTGAGGGCTGAGAGCTCCCTGTAGCATCTGGCTTGATTTGTTGAGGTGTGGCATCCTGGGGGACAGGTGCATCTTTATGGGGAGCCTTTGGGAGAGCCCCCCGGCCCCTTTGAGGGCAGTGGGGTTTGTTGGGGGAGCAATGGGCCATCCCAAACCCTGGGAGAAGCACAGCTCCTCTGTTTTCCAGCTCCTCCCTGGCCCCCTTGACTTGGGATAGGCTGGTGGCACTGCTGTCCTCCCACACATGCAGCATTCCAGTTCCAAGGATGCTGGTTTCCTTGGAAAGCCTCTTGGGAATACTGGCTGGGTGTCCTGCCTGCTGCAGGGCTGCAGTAAGCAATGACCCTGTGGTCCTTCAGATCTGGGTGTGGGTGGAGAGACAGCGCTCTAACACAAGAGAGAGAATCCCTATTTTTAGGGGAAAAGAGCCTTTTTTCTCTCAGGTCCTGCTCCCCTGCAGGGAGAATTACCACCTTATTAAATTAAACCTCATTCCTGCAAAAACCAGCAGATTGGTGCATCTTAGTGCAACATGAGATTTGGGAAAATAAGGAAGAGGAATTTTAGGTGGTCAATGAGTGGCACCTATCCCCATGCTGGGGTCCTTCTTGTGCCCCAGGATGTCCAGGGGAGTCACAGTCAAAGTTAAATTGCTGTTCCCTGCACCTGAATTGTTGCATTGGGTTTGTGTGGCAAGATTTTGGTAACAAGAGGGGGATAGAGGCATGGGATTGAAATTTAGAAGCAACCCCAAGGTGCCCCTGTGGGATTCCCACTGACAGCCATACAGAGCTACAGCAGCTCTCCCAGAGAAGCTTGTACTTCCCAAATTAGGATCCACAAAATTCTCATTTAATGCCCCCTTCGGGATCGAGGGCTGCAGATTTCCCACCGTCTCAGAATGCATTCAGCTTTGTGTGGGCTTGGCTTTCCCCACTGTAAAAGGTGTTGGAAGTATCTTTTATTTTGTCTGTCCCCTAAGGATGAGAGAACAGGGAGGTGGTGGTGAGGGAGTCAGCAAAAGTAGCGAGGGACAAACATGGACTTACAAACTCTCTCCTGGCTTAAATCTCAGCAGGGCTTGTACAAACAGCACAAAGTGTGGCCAGTTCCTAGGACAGCAGGAATAAATAGGAGACAACCATGGAATGTTTAATGCCTTGTTGTTTCAGTGTTTACTGGTTACAAATGGCCACAGCAGCTAACCCTGGTAAGAACAGCAAAAAAATGCAGAGGTGGCAAGGGCTGAATTATGTGAAAAAAGTGACTGCTTCCAAATTACCTGAAGGAACAGGATTTACCCCAAAGTTCTTGAGGAACTGGTATAAACCATCTCGGAGCTGTCACCAAATACCTTGGTGGGAGGAAAGGGCTTCCAGAAAATTGGAAAACCATCAAATTGCTGAGTAGTGCTCAGTGACAGACTTGACAACATGGAACTGTGTTAAGGGGACTCGTTCCCTTCTGTGGTGAGAGGAACAGGAATTGCAGCTTCTCAGCCTCTGGGAACCTCGGTGCAAATTCCACATTTCCTTCCACACCTTCCACAAGTGTTAAACAAAACAGTTGGGCTCTGAAACATGTTTAATGAGGGTTCCCTAACACCACCGGATTGGGAAATCTCAGCCATTTTTGCTGTGTTTAGTGGGTTATACATGGATTTTGCATTGTTTTAATTTCTTAGAGGTCTGTTACATCAATTCTCATTGTCAATTAATGTTCAGTCTCACCTCAAAAGCTTTGATTGTGTGTATTTGCTTTAAATTAATTTTAATTGCTGTTTCTTATACTACTCCCAAATTTTAATGAAATGAAATAAATTAATTTCACTAATGAAGTGAGTTCCATATTAACACCTTAATATTTATACCCAGTTTTTGGGTTTTTTTTGTGAGTGGGGGGGAAATGTCAGGTTTGCAACCCATTATTTAAGTCCTTACATTTATTGTTTTCAATTCTTTGCATCTTTGTTTTCTCCTGGCCCTCTGAAACACAATACAAAGTCTGGAGAACTCTTTGGCCACTTCTTTAGGAAAGTCTTTGTGCAAAGTTACCTTCACAAAGATCTCATATAATCCATGCCTGTGACAAAATTACAAATAGAAGCACTTCAAGCAGCAAACACTCTGGTAGAAGAAACAGCACTCTGCACCAAAAGACAATTTTTGGTTTTTTTTCCCTTTAACACATTTTTAAAGAAACTGTTGGATTAAAAACTTGTTTATTTTATTAAAGAGTTAAAGGAACACCACTGAACTTGATCACCTTTAGAGCTCACCAGAACCTCTCTTAGGTATCAGCTCTGCCTGGGAGTCCTCAGGCTCATGTGAGCTCTACATTAGATCTTCCTGATTTAGGTTTTGAAGGACTTTTCTCCTTTCAGAAAACAGGACAAGTGGTCAGAGCACGTAAAGAAACAGTGAAATTATCTGGCCAACTAGAGGGAACAGAGAAACACAGAAAATTTTGTCATTTGTCACTCCTTGAACTCTTCCAGTGTTATCTACCCAGAGTCCCCTAATTTAGTGAGTTTACTACTAAGCTGAGTTTACTACTTAATAACTTATTAATATTTATGAAGGATCCATGAGCATGGGCCCTTCCAAAGGCCAGGAGAAGCTCTCCCTCTGGCTTCTCCCCCAGACTGGGTGTCCCACAGGGGTTGCACAATGCTGGCTGAAGCTGTGTGCTGGTGTGTTTTTCTGCCTTCCCTGTTCCTGGTGCTTTCCAAAGAACAGGGTGTGCTGCACACTCACATCTGCAGGGAGATCTCAGCCACTCTTAAAAAGGCAGACAGGGCTCCTTCCCCCACTTTTCTCACTGCAGAGCTGTCCCTGAGCAGAGCACTGCAGCAACTATGGAGCAAACCTTGATAACAAATCAAAACAGGTGATGGCTGATGTGAGGTTGTGAAAAACTGCTCAGGGCTAGAATGGAAATGTCACCTCCCCCTCCCTCCCTCCAAATCTGCCCTACTGGGTGTGTGCATAACAGTTCATACGCCCAGTTCATCATTTCAATTCACAGCTTCTGTAAAATAAATGGCATTTTTAGCTTATCAAAGCCAGAGCCCTCCATTTCTGAGCACCACAACTCCCCTAAACCATGAAAGAGTCAGACATGGACAAGAGGAAACAAAGGATCAGGATTTAGAAGAATTCCCTTCTATTAAGTGCAAAGGATCTCCTAAGATACCATGAATTTAGGTAGTGCCATTGCTTCCCAGAATTTACTGGAGGGTATTTGAGTAAAAAAATCCATTTCTGCAGAGTGCTGCTGTGCAGAGCAGAGCTCCCACCTTTCTCATGGGTAGGTGGAAGCCAAAGACCGTGGCCTGGTGTCCGGAACACGCTCTAAACCCTTCCAGCAGAGAGAGCTCCTCTTCCCACTCGCACCGTGGTGTCCAGGCACGTGGACAACTCCAGCAGGGAGGGGCTGGGTCCTGGGCAAAATCACAAACTCCCCTTTTGCTGCTGAACAGAACAGACACATCGCCTGTGTGAAACTGGGCACAGAGCATAGCTCTGTTTGCTAAGTTTGCACAGCAGATTCAGCTCAACTGCGTTTCACAGGAACAAATCCACCCTCTAGAACATTTAACCAACCCATCAGATTACTCTGATGATCAATTTAAGTATTTTTCAGATTATAGCTTAAAACTCCCCTCCTTGCACAATCCCTAATCTGATTTACCCCACAGAGCACAAGGCAGGGCAGGAGCAGCTCTGTTAGGACTCAGCATCCTCTGCTTTTGTGCTGCTCTCCAAGTTCTGGCAGCTCCTCACCAGCCCTTCAGAATCTGCACATTTCCTGATAACTTTCCTAAAGTCCATTTCCTGTGTTCCTGCAGATTTCAAAATCCGAGGTTTGCATCTGTAAATTGAAACTTTTTCTGCCTACTTTTCCTGGAAAAACTCATTGATGGTTTCTGGAATCTCCTCAAGCTTGGCTGATTTTGCCTCCTCAGAACTGGTCTTGTGAGCTGAAAAACACAGTTCACACCTCTGCTTTCACAGCAAGCAGTTCACAGGCATGTCTGCAAGGAAACTCACCACTTCTACTGGCAGAGGCAATAAAGATTTCTTAATTAAACTTGCCTCCACTTTCAGAAGTGCTGCTCATGCCATACTCGTCCTCTTGGAAGTCCTTGTAAACTATTGACTGGTGTGTATTCTGTATACATCTTGCACAAATAAAGAATTTCTGCTTTGAACTGGTCTCTGAATCTGGAGTTGGGTGAGATTCTTGTGATTTCAGGACAGGAATAGGATGCTAAAACCTTTCCCATCCTGCAATGGGAAACCAGTGAAGTAACTGGGAGTAACTGGAGATCTCAATGTCTGTACCTGTAACACCAGGGACATATTTTGTACCAGTTAAATTTAGAAGAGAAAGTAAAACCAGCCACAGCAAGTACATTTCAAATTGTCCTCTCTAGGCTGTCAGCCAGGACTCAACAATTTAAACCCAACTCATGTTTTGAAGACAAGTGACCTCTTGTTTTCCATCAACAGAAATTTTTAAGAACACATAGAAAGCAAAAGTGCTGAAGAATATTTATTTTACTGTATCATTACATAAATCTCATTAACACTGTGCTTTGTTTAAATATAAAAATTATTAGTACATTAATGTACTAAGTGCATTAGTCAAGTAAGGGTTTGTACACCATAGGTGCTGGTGCTTTGGAATTCCAGATATAGTAATCAGAAGAAATAAGTTCCCGGGCTAAAGGGAAAAAACAGGCAAGAAAAATAAGCATTACAGGGTGCCTTACAATCAGACATTCCTTCATCCAAGTTAAGTGACTACTAATCCATCCTTACCAGTTTACAGAAAAGGTATAATGGCCTCTTTAAACTGTAAGACTCTTACTATTATTTGAAAATCGTTTCTGATAATGAGACATTTAAAGTCTCAGCTTCAATTACCTTTACTAATGTATCAGTCATGAGCTTAAAATTCAAACAGAGGTTAAGTCAAAAGCAGGTGGATGGCTTGGAATTTGTTCAATGAATATAAATTGCATGCTCAATATAAAACATGAAAACGCTGTTTTTTCTGTGTTACAATTTAGGGCTGAGTGTAACCTGTCACAAAATTAACAGTGTAGACCCAAAATGTCTATGACAAAAGTGTCCTAAACAAGGGGCCAGATTAGAGAGGATCATTCCCTGTGTCACCCAAAAAAGTTCTGCCATTATGGAGAGCATACGAACCAGCACAGGGCAGAGGGGAGAGCCCCAGAGAGAGGCTGATTTGGTAAGAGATCTCATCTCAAAGGGAGAGGCCAGTCCCTACTCCAGGGATGCTCTAAACATCACAAAAAAACCCCCAACTCAAAAGCAGAGAACGAAAGTCCAACTTCAGTTAGGTAATTTCATAATTTCAATTCAATTTTAGCAACTCACATGCAGTAATTTTGGGCTTCCCTGGAACAAAGATCTGAACAGAATGCTGGTCTACGTAACATCCAGTAAGTGTAAAGTCTGGGATCCTAAAATACAGCTGAAAAAAGAGAGGGAAAACACAATCAGATACATATTGTCACCCTTGCTGTGCAAATCCTGGCAATCTAGGTGTACAAGGGTGTTGGAGTCTGAAACACAGAGCTTGTGCACTTGTCTCTGATGCCTGGCTCTGAGATCCAGAAGAACACTGAATTTCATATAACATGAAATTTATGAGCATGTTTTCATGGTGTTACATGAACAACTTGTTCATGTAAATGTAACAGTTGTTATATTTAGCAACTGTTAAAGTTAGATAGAAACGCTAAAAGTGTAAGCATGTAGATCAGAAAGTTTTCTTAAGTCAATGGGTGAAAAAGTTAGTTTAAAGTTAGTTTAGAAAGCAGAAGACAAGAAGGAGGATTTAGAATGTTGTTTCTTTTCCTTCTTTCTTCTTCATGTTCTTCTTCTAGAGGTTTTGGGTAATAGGTGATTGGACAGAAAATGTTGCAGTGCAGTACACAGAGAATGGGTCATTGAGTCATTAAGAAAAATAATATACGTGTCTATTGTTAATTGGATAAGAATGAATACAAAGATAAAAGAACTGTGTAGTTCAGGGCCATTTTGGACCATTAGAACAAAATGAGCCAGATTGCAGTGAACTGAACTTGTACAGAAAGTCTGGAGAGACCTGCCAAGTTTTACGATAACATCCTAATAAATACAAGAAACAAGACCCTAACAAGCTTTAGAGTTTTTGTCCTGACCTGGAGAACTGAAATAAGCAGGACTCCCCGTGAAGGAATATCCCCAAAGAGCTCAGCTCAGAGAAGCTGAGAAATCCAAGAGTGAAGAGAAGTGCAGAAAAAGCACAGCAGAATCAAGAGAAAAAAGAAACAAGAATTAAAAAGAGTTATACAAGGGTACTCCAAAGTGACAGGATGTCAAATCCTCTAGGCAGGAAAGCAAAAGTCCATGGTGAGAATATGAGATTTTAGATCAATGTATCTCCAATTGAAGACAATAAAAAAGTGACTACTAAGGCCTCTTTTCCCAGAGCCTGTGACTTACTTTTACATAAGCAGTGTTCCCAGTGCACACATAATCAATCGGGTGCTCTTTGCCTGCGGCGCCAAAAGACACAGTTCCAGTCAGGGAAACTTCCAAAGACTTGGGGAACTTCTGTCCTAAAGGCAGAGACAGCATCTGTAAGAAGTCACACAGCTGTGCCCAGGCTGCAGAGAAGGGGCTGGGGGAGAAAGGGGCAGTCACAGGGGTGAGGTCCTTACCAATGACCCAAACCAGAAGGCTCTTCTCCCGGGATAAATCCAGTTGGCCATAACTAACTTTGGACTCTAACTGAGCAATGGGACCCCTGCACGTGAGAGAGAAGAAATAAAACCACTGGAATTACTATCATTCAGCACTTGTTAATGCCTGTTTTGTTACAGAGAGCCAGGAAATGCACACAGACATTATTTGTGCACATACAGACAAATCACACCTATCTGAGCACACTGCTAATTTATGAGAAGAAATTACAGAGCAGGAGGAAATTACCATGCTGTCAGCCAGGTAATCACAAAGGAGCTGTTGATGTTTTAGTTCACTGATAGTGTTTTACTAACACTGTGATCAGCATCAGTAACTTTGTATCATTCCATCTTTGAATTTTCATGATAATTAGATGGCAGCATGGTTGTGGCAGCATTGTCATGGCAGATGTCAGAGAGGCTTAGATGAAAACTATTGTTTTAATTTGAAATAACTGTATTTTTGATAAGCTGATCTGTAGCTAGGATTAGCAGTCTTAAGGAACAGGTAACCCTGGGTTGGAAGGGATCTCCAGCTTAATCCACCTGGGGGATTGTGGTAGTATTTCACATGAGAAAATACCACAGGGAAACAGGATGAGCAACGTAAGTGTTTGGAATGTTACCAAATATTCTAGCATAATTCTATATTCTGGAAATTAAAGGAATTCCAATGTTGGTGTTAACTGGTAGCACCCTGATGGAGCATAATTTGTTATAATGATTCCTGACAAGTTCATTTTGGGAAGACAACAGAGAAATGGAAGAAATTTATTTAGGCTTTCTTTAGTCTTACCTGTTGAAGAAAGGTATATGAGCTTCACAGTGCTCAAAAGAGTTCTTTATGCTTTCATGGAGCTTTAAATTAACTGTTATTTTTATCTGTGATCCCTCTTCAACGAGTTGGTAACATCCCAAAATTGGTGGAACAGGAACCTGGAAAAAACTATATTCATTCTCAAGCTATATTAACACCATCATCACAAGATCAGTTATATACTGTTTTCATTGTTAAAGCACTTTAAAATGGACCACAGACATATATTAATTACTTAGTGACTGTGCTAAACTTTCCAGGCTTCTTGTGATGCAGAGACTGGCCATGGGGGCCATTGGGGTCATGCACTTGACATCTCAGCCTGGATATATTTTGTCTAATTCAAGCACTTGAGGGGATGACTTAAATTAAGAGCAGTGTTGCCAAACAAAGATACAGTAATTTCTGAATGTGACTCAGACAACTCAAGTCCTTAAGTGCCTTCCAAGCAGTTTATTATATAAAAACCATTATATAAAATATTTTATTATCTATATTGGGCTCAAACTCACTCCAGCATGCCCAGCAACACAGGTGTTTTTATTTCTGTTTGAACACTCAAAACCAGCAAGGGTCAGGGGTGTTGTTACCTGGGAAGTGTAGTAACAGAGGTTGAAGGAATCTGAAGGAGGAATGAAAGGGAATTTGTAAGGCCCATTGTAGACAGAATCATGCAGAGGCTCGACACTGGTGGACATCAGCATGGCAGGGTCCACAGAAGTCACACAGTGATGGACCACGATGTCTTGGAGCGGGGGCGCGTTCGTGGGGAGGGTCAGGCTGAGGGTGACGTTTGGTGCAGATCCCTCTATGTCACACTTGGGAAAAGGAAGTCAAGACATTATCCTAAAATACCTGAACCAATTCACAGTGAGATGTTAAAAAATAAAACACACTTATAGCAATAAAAATAAATAAAATCACTACCAATTTTCAGTTGGCTTCAATCATTAGTACTAACCACCAGTACTAAGACATCAAGACTCACACACTTGCTGACAATTTAATTAATTAGGTTGCTTTTACAACATCCACTTAATGGATTCCAGCATGCTCTGGATGGCTTCTGTGGTCCCATGCCAGCTCTGTCACAGCAGAGTGTCCGTTGTTTTGACCCTCCCTGTGCCAGTTCAGCAGGCCATGATCTCACCTGGGCTTTCTTCTTGTGTAAGGCCACTCACCTACCCTACAGAACACCCAGGGAATTGTCCCTCTGAGAGCAGGAAGCTGCTCACCCACACAGTCCCTACCAGCATGGCAGGTGGGAAATGACCCAGGCTTTGCAAATGCAGCATTTAGGTCAGCCTCCTTTGGACATGAGTATCCCACTTCACGCAAATAATTAAATTACCACTTTATTAGCAGGTCTCTATCCTTGTAAAACACTGGCAGTAGTTACAAATGCAGTGTGCCAAGATAATATTGTGTGCTTCCTAAGCATAATTCAGAACAAAGAATAAATTATAGTACAAATTACTGTTACAAATTTTAATATATTTCATAATTATTATGGATGTATTTGGTCAATAGTCCCCAGTTTGCAATATTAAACAATGAGATATTTTAATATTAAACAATGCCCAGGGAAGCCCATCCCTGGAAGTGTTCAAGGCCTGGCTGGACAAGGTTTGGAGCAACCTGGTCTAGTGGAAGGTATCCCTTCCCATGGCAGGGGGTTGGAATGAGATGAGCTTTGAGGTCCCTTCCAACCCAAACCACTCTGGGATTCTACAGTGAAAACCACTGTCACATCCAAACCATCCAAAAAAATTATATATCCAGTTTCTTTCACCAGGTTCTTTATCAACTACTCTTACGTTATGGAACACCAAAATTTGTGGGATCAAAACATTGTAGAACCATAAGGAAGAAGATTAAACTTTCATTTGTCAGGAAAGATAATTAAAAATGCTCATGTAGACACTTGTAGAAGACATTTAGACATGCCAGCCTGGATATATTTTGTCAAATTCAGGCATTTCAGTGGTTCATTTAGAGTAAGAGCCGTGTGGCCAAGCAGTCAAAGGTACCAGTAACACCTGAACGTGACTCAGAAGACAAAATCAGGAGAATTTTCAGCTCAGTATATCATTTTACATCGAATGAGCACTGATTTTGCACAGAAACTACTTTGCACATCAAACGCTCTCACCTTGCAGTTCACAGCTCCATAAACTTGCCACGTGTCCACCACATCCCTCTGGTCATACTGCATACACTTGACCTTCTCAGTGATGCAGACATTAACCTGAGGTTTGCCCTTGTAGGTGCTGGATCTCCAGGCTGGCTGATCCTTATCCGCAGGCATCTCCTGGATGTCCTCGAAGGAGCTGTTCAGGCTGCGGATGTTGGTGTTCAGGGGGGTGCCCAGGGGACAGGCCTGGACCAGCAGATTTCGGAGATGCCCGATCTTTGCATTCAGCTCAGCCTCGTTTTTCCGGCTGGGAGAGACGTAGTCCACGATGCCCAACAACAGAGCCAGTCCCTGCGAGAGCCCGCTGACGGTGAGGAGGGGTGGCCGTGGCTCCAGGGTCCCCTCCACCAGCGGGACACAGGCGTAGATGAGGCCGCTCTTGTGGAAGGCCAGCACGGGCCAGAGCTCCCCTGCGGCGGTGGACACGGAATGCACGCAGGAATGGTTGATCCGGGTGCAGGTGTCCCGCTGCTCCACGAAAACGTGCTCGTCCACCAGCCTCAGCTCGAAGAGCAGGGCCTTGAGGAAGGCGCTGTCCGAGGGGACAGGGACGTACGTGGAGCCGTTGAAGGTCTCGGCGCGCAGCTCAACTGTTGGGTAGCGCCTGCGGGGAGGGAACGGGAGCGGCTCAGTGCCACCCGAAATATCATCCCAAAACAGAGCTTCCAGGGACAGAACCACCCGAGCCCTCTCCTGGCTGCAAAAGCATTATGAAAATCTTTGGATTATTGATATTGAGTTTCTCTTCATTATTCAAACAGCTCCCCAAAGCCCACTGGGCCTAAAAATAACCTTGTGTACATGGAAGCCTTGACAGAAGCAGTGGTGGGATCAGAACATAAAACACTGCCAAAAAAACCATTTCATGAGCAGTTAGGATTCTTTCTAGCGAATCTAAAATTTGAGTAAATACATTCTCATGAGTAAATACATATTTTTATAACAAAATGTGAATCTGTCCATCTATGCTGGCTGTCACAAAGGTACAGGATGTTTGTACCACACTAAGGAATGACTCCCACCAGTGCAGAACTTCCAAATATTTCTAAGATGTGAGATTACACTGAAGACAGGTTCCCAGATATTTACAAAAATGTATGTTCTATGTAATAAAATGCAACTACAACAGCTTTTTGCCTGGATAGAGCATACTAGTGCTACAGCTTTGCTGCTATAACTACAATAACAATAATAATAATAATAACAATAACAACAACAGAACAACAACAACAATAATTCCAATAATAATAATAATTCCACACTGCACATGCAATGTATGTGACTTAAAGCTTTTATGACTTTTTCATCATTTCATTTTATCAAGTATTTAAGATGTAATGGTAATGTAATGGACAGAGGTTTTGTACAATTTAGAATTGCTATGTTGTACCAATATATATAATTAATTCCAAATTTTCTAGAGATAATATTTGAGGAATATCATATTAACTGTTTAAAACTAAATCTGGGATTTTTTGTCCTGCAGCAGTATTGTTTTTTTAAAGGGAAGTGGGACAAATTTCAAGGTAACCTAAATCCATCAGGAGGAATTGTCATTTAATATATAGCTGAGAAAATAAAAAAATATTACTTCCATTAATGCACTGATTTTGCCCTGCTTTGGAACTGCAGATTCCCCTGAGTGTCTCTTACATGAAGTTTGCTGACAGCCTGCCCTTCCTACATTCTCTTTTGTGGATTACCTTAGTAGTTATCCACAGACCCTCAAAGTGCCCATTGCAGGTCACACACGCAAAATTAAATCACTTTATGGATCATCTTGAAGCAGATGTTCTCAGATGTTTGTTTTGCACTCAGATCCATGCTTGCACGCCAACATGGGAGAAAAAAAGATGCAGAGATATATAAATGCCCTCATTTGGTGTCCTTTTTACACCATCTTTTTAAGGACACATTGACAGCTTGCTTCTTAAATTACCATCCCAGAAAGGTGAGACTTTGTTATATCTATGACCTCCATCTGTAGCACTTGCCTCCTGCTCCTGATCCACTTCCATGGATCTTATCCTGTTGCCTCTAAGTCCCACCTACATCATCTTTTCTTAACTGAGTAGCTGGAGACAGCTACACTTCCTCAGGCTTATTTTCAGTAACTGTGCTTTTTTTCCTTTGATTCTTAATCAGGCATCCAGGGCTTTTGGGGTTGGGTTTTTTTTGGTAAGGGAAAAGCAAACATAGAGCAAAGCCAGGCTACAAAATTTGTAAACAGGATACAGATGACAGCAAAACACCTCCCCCTGTGGTCTCACATTTTATTCTGAAGAGCAAAGAAACAAAGTAGGTTTACAGCTCTAAAATTTATGAGGCTTTGCAGAGCCAGGGTGTTGATAAGAGGCATGTGTAACCTTGGTGAATAGCTCTTATTTTTGGCCAACATTTCCAAAACAAGGGAAGAGGAGATATTTCAGTCTGGTTTTATCTTAGTCAAGTCCCAGTCTCTCTGCTCCATTTGCTGAAGCTGTCCCCACACCACAGCAGCCTCCTCCTCCTCCCACTGAATTTTACCAGCTGGGTCATTAGATCATTAGTCAGCCCTTCAGAGCCCAGTTTTTCAGTATTCCCTTCTAGAAAGTGATGCAAAGTTAAAAAAAAAAAACAAGATGAAAGTTTTCAGGGATGAATGAGCTTTGGTGACTCAAGAGATAGACCATCCTTGTTGCCTGAATTAAGTTATGATTAGCTAAAAAAAGAAAGGTGGGGGGGAATGCTTTGATGTCCCCGATGTCTTTCCTGAGGTTAAAGATCAGGGCTCACGTATCTCCAGCTGAGTGCCTAAGTCCTGAAACCAACAGTTTCCATGTGATCCGGGCATTCTTTATATTGTCTGCGCGCTTTGTTGAATTTAAGGTCAGTTAGGAGGATAAACTCGGGGCTTCCACAGCCCTATTATTTCCTCTGGGAACTTGAAAGATCTAAGTCTGGAAATCACTTGAAGCATCAAGGATAGTTTGCCCTTTTCAAAGGAGTGCTACTCCTTGTCTCTGCCGCTCACTGTGTGACAAGTCACTTCAGACATCCCTGTCACCAGCCCCCCCTGCTCCGTGGTGATTACACTCTCCGAGGTTTTGGGACAAGGCTTTCTCTTTATCTGTGTTTGTAGAGGGGAGGCCTCATCTCTAGTCCTGTAGGTAATACAAGGACCATAATACTAATCCTAAAACAATCAGAGGAGTGTCCAATGGAGAGATCTGTCTGCACCTGAAGATGGAAGATAGTCTACTTACTCTTTTTTTGGTTGGTTTTTTTCTTTTACTACTTGGTTCTCTTTTGGTTTTACTGAATTCAGACTAGGGCTGTATGCCACTTTTACTTTTCTTCTCATTGTCAGGATTTCTCTGAAGCCACAGAAGAAAAAAAAAAAAATAGGTAACAAATCTTGCCAGCTCAACAAAAGTAACCTGCCTATCCCAAAGTCTTACTTTATACCTGCAAGAATTCTGAATAAAAACTCTCCCTTTGGAGGACTCTTAAGTGTCCAATAACTTAAAAGTCCTGCAATAACTTTAGAAAAGGGTATTTATATGCAAAAATTAGCATGAAATAGAAAGCTGAATTTCTGTCTGAAAGTACACTAAGTTTTGTACAGCTACAGAACAACATGAAAAGAATATAAGTAAAATACAAGAAATAATATATGCTTTCTACTCTGTCCATTTTGTTAATCTGACAGTATTGCACAATCACTGCCCTGTCCTTTTCCCTGTTAGGATGGAGAAGAGCTGGGCAAAATGTTTACAGTGACACACAAGAAAGAGGAACAGAGCTAGGAAACTCAACTGCAAAATGCAGAAGCTGTGAAAAAGCCCCCATATTTAGTTAAAAACACATTTCGTGAACCTGATTCTGAACTTTCGGAAATCGGGGTCAGAAACGCACAGCATCCAGCGGCGCTGGGACGAGATGAGGGATTTATTCACAGTCAGATGGTTTTGGTGTTTTTACATCTGTTCTGGGGGCCGAACCCCGGCCCCACAGGGCAGCAGTGTCCCCCAGGACACCCAGCCCCTCATGGCACCAGGATTTCCTCCAGGGCATGCAGACCCCCTCAGGAACATCCGCGCCCCCTGAGGGCATCCGCTCCCCCCATGGCGCCCGGTTCCCTCCACAGCACCCGGACCCCAAGAGCATCCAATTCCCCCAAGAACACCCGGTCCCCCCAGAATCCCTCAGAGCACCTGGATCCCTTCCAGATCACCCGTATCCCCCAGGGCACCCAGCCCGACCCTCGGACCTGCCCAGCCCGCCGTGCCCGCGCCCCCTCCCCGGTACCGTGGCTACCTGGAGAAGAGCACGGCGCCGCCGGCCGCGGGGTCGTGCCTGAGGAGCCACAGCGCCCGCAAGGCCATGCCGATGGTGGCGGTGGAGCCGATGGTGGCGGCGGTGCCGATGGTGGCGGTGGTGCCGCCGGTGCCGATGGCGGCCGGGGAGGAGCCGCGGCCGCGCCGTGACCGCCCGGCGCAGCCCCATTTCCGGCGGGCGGAGGCGGCGCCGCGGCCGCCGCTGCTGCTGCCGGGGCGGGGGACACAATGGGCGGCAGCGGCGGGGCGGCGGCGGCGAAGGGGCGCTGGGGGGCCGCCACCCTCCTTCCCTCCCTCCCTGTGGCCATGGCCACCACGGCCGAGCTCTTCGAGGTGGGTGCGGGCCCCGCGGGCCGGGGCGCGGGCGGCGCTGCCGGGCCGGCTCGCTGAGGGGATGCGGCGGCCTCTCCCTGGGGAAGGGCGGGCGGGCGGTGTGTGGGGCTGGGGAAGCGGGGGAGCCCCGGTGCCGCCCCGCGGGTGCGGTGCTCGCCTTGCCCCGCTGCAGGGCCTCCCTCCCGGCCGGCTGCTGGCAGCGGACGGGTGACAGGGCCACGCCAGGCCCGGCCCCGCACTCCTTCTTCCGAGGGCACCCCCTTGGCTGAGCCCAGCGCGGTGCTGTCAGTGGGGCTGGAATGGAATAAGGAAATGACTTTGCCCACCCTTTACCCGCGGTGGAAGTGAGGCACGGAAAGAGAATGGCTCTGCCAAGGCCACGCAGGAGCAGGGCAGGAATAGCAGGAGCCTGTCAGATTCTTCCCGTGAAATTGCAGAATGCCCTAAGTTGGAAGAGACGCATGAGGATCGTTTCCCTCCTGAAGGGAGCCCACAAGAAGGATGGAGGGGGGACTTCCTACAGGACTGTTTAGTGACAGGACAGAGGAAATGGCTTCAAACTAAGAGTAGGTTTAGGTTAGATATTGGGAAGAATAATGTCACTATCTCAACTTTGAGGGTGGTAAGGCCCTGGCACAGAGAAGCTGTGGCTGCCCCTGGATCCCTGGCAGTGTCCAAGGCCAGGTTGGATGGGGCTTGGAACAACCTGGGATAGGGGAAGGTGTCCCTGCCCATGGCAGGGGGTTGGAACGAGTTGATCTTTGAGGTCTCTTCCAGCCCAAACCTGTCTGTAATTCTGTGGCTCCAGCTTGTGGCCTGGACCATGAGCTCTCATGATGTGACCCTTGATAAACAAAAAGTATGTGGTGTCCCCACTTCCTCTCCACAGGCACATGGTGCCGTCCCCAGGTGTCCTGTATTTGGTCTCCAAGTCGCTCAAGAGCTGGTTGTTCTTCTGGTGGGTTATGACTGGGACTCACTTTGCCCAACCTTCAGGAAAGGCTCTTCCTGTTTCTCTGGAAGATCCTATATTTGGGGTTTATGTAAATGCATTGTGTGCATTTGAATTTGTGAATCACTGTGATGGCACACGAACGTTATGACTCACATCTTTTGGTTTGCATAGCTTTAAAAAAATAGCAGGACTAAAATACTGTGTTCCTGTAGCTGCATGCCAGGTTTTGTACCCTCCCTACACCACTCTAGGAGCCCCTTGATTTCTCAACATGATGACAGTGCCCTTCTGCTCGTTGTGGGGTGTTGAGTGTGAGGTAACTTGAATATGGAAAGAAAACTGTATGTTTTGGCTGCTTTGGGTCGTGCAATAACTTCTTCCATTTCACAATAGCAATAAAGACGAAATTGCAAATTAGGTGAGACTTTTGCCTGGACATTGGGGCTAGAAATTATATTTTCCAACATGGAATCCAGATTTCTCTCTCTCCTGCTTTCACTTCTCTTTCACTCCTAAGGCAAGAGAGTTTTTGTTGTCCACTAATTTACTGTTGCCTACTTGGTTAGTCTGAATTTGCTGCCTTAACTTAAAAATGTGCTTGTTATGGGAGTAGCCCTTAGCTGTCTGCTGAGGGTGGAATTTGATTACCATATTTTCATGAGTGTGTGTTCTAAAGTAAATTTCAGTACAGATATGGGAAATTGTATAGCAGGATCTGTCCTGAAAATGGACACAACAAGGACTGAATTCACCCTCACATAAGTTAAAGCATTATTTAACAGTGGATACTTCTAAACTGGTTTTTAATTTGGCTGGGTCCAGTGTAGTTTCATTTGTAAACCCCAGATCAAACCAGGTTATCACCCACTTCAGGCATATCTCATATTAAATCAGGAGTATTGCCTGAATGGATGGGATCACATTAATTCATCTGGAGCCAGAGGGAAGTTCAAAGCTGAAGAAATTGGCTGTTGGGGCTCATCTGATAACAGGCAAAGGACTTGCAAATGACATTTGTAATAGCTGATTTTCAGCAATTTCTGCAGAACAGGATAGGAGACTTAAAATAGGAATTAGGCTGTCAGCTATGAGTAACCCTGCTATCAAGATAGCATTTAAAAAAGCAAATGTGTATGGAAGATACAAACTAAAGTAAAAACTTTTGGATCTGCAGTGGAACCTGGGAAATCATGTCTTAGAAAGATACTGTTGAACCTCATTTATTCCTTATAAATCAAATAGATTATTTTTAGCACACCCTCTGTGGAAAATTGGAAGAAAAGGCTCATTTTATTTCTCTGTTGATCAATATCTTGCAGTAATATCCATGGTAGTTAACTGAAGGACAGATCTCCTGTGTAAATGTTCTTGGAAAAACAGGTATTTTCCAGGAAGGGAGCTGTCTGTACACACGTGCACTCAAGGAATATTTAGAGGTGTATGAAGGCATGATGGGTAGAGAAAGGTTTGCCTTCTAATATTTTTGGGGGCTCTGAGGCATCTACATCAGATTTCTTTAGGAGAAGAGGCTTGCAGAAAAACTTTGTAAATGTTGTTTTACAAAAATGAAAAAATATTTGAAGCCATTGTATGTGTGTAGGTGAATTATCTTTTAGTGAGCATCTGGGGAAGGGAGAAATGTAGAAAATGTTATCTACACACAGAGGATGTCAGAAAACCCTTTATTCAGGGTTCTTTCATACTTGGCTTTAGTATCCTTGTAACCAGAGTGGTGCTGCAGCTGAATTACAGGATCTTCAGAGGAAAAATTGTGGATTTTCATATAAAGGTGGAGTCCTTCAAAGAGCTCTAAGGTAATTGGGAAGCTGGAGGCCTCCCCTGAAGAGAATGGTACTGCATTGAATGACTCATTTAATCTATGATTAAATTACAAAAGTGTTCCCAGACTTTCATTTAGCAAGATGGCATAAGGAGGGAATTTACACTTGGCATGAAAATGTGGCATTGTGGCTTTTGATGAAAAGGATTCTTGTAAAGGAAACTTCACGCTCTCTATCAGGAAGGACTTGGTTAAAGAGATGAGTGACTTGTAGGGAAATTGTTTTTATGTGGTATCAGCCAGTTATTTTTGAAGTTTAGCCAAGGAGGCTGAGCACAACACAGTTACTTGAGTCAGTCTGTGGATGAGGAGTTACTGAGTGATAAAATTTCTGCCCTGTCTATCAGGATTCAGCGTGTAACAAAGTATATTTAAAAACCTTTTATCCTCCTGGTTAGTGGCTAGGCCTGACTGGATAGGGCATAATTTGTTTCTGAGGAAACAGACCTTGAACTGGCAATATTTGCTTTTCAACCCTTGGTTTTACTTATGAAACTAACTCTGTAATACTGTTTTTTCCCTCCTTATTTCTCATGACAAAGTTTCAGACATATTGATACAGTAACTAATGTAATACCTGTTGAGATCTCTTTATTTTTTATTTTAATTTTTTTTTCAACCCAGTTTTATCAAAAACAATGGTAGCATATTCAATTGTATCAAATAGCCCTACTAGCCAGAGCCAGTCCCTGCTGTGGTTTGGGTTGTTTCACACTTAGAGAACTGTTGTTGCTTATAATTCAAAAGCTTTCTATAAAATCCTGGTGGTTGTGAGGATACTTTTCTTACTGGTCTTAGAAGTGCTGATGTTAGCACCTAATCACTGCTGCTGAAGTGATAAATATTGTTTTTATTAATGATAGAAATTGGACTGTGTTTAGAGTAATTTAGTATAAGCTACATAATAAAGTGTTTGAGCTGGTGTAAGTATTAGGCCAGCTAAAATAGGAGTTCTTGGGTTTATAAATGAGGCCTCTGCCTTCAGAAATTGTTGTTGGGTGGAGAAATAATCTTAACAGACGGTGTTTTTATGGAAGAACCAGCAAATATTATGGAAGAAACTTGTGTAACCTTGAGTTTTAGTATCACTCATGCCCTGTTTTTTCTACTTGTGTAAATGGAATTCATCCTCTGTTTTTATGCCTTTTTTCCTCATTTTTATCTGCTCTGTTTGTGCAGTTGCAGTTTGATGTTGGGTTG
Organism: Pseudopodoces humilis; assembly: GCF_049639895.1. Lineage (NCBI taxonomy): Eukaryota > Metazoa > Chordata > Aves > Passeriformes > Paridae > Pseudopodoces > Pseudopodoces humilis. The sequence goes on from NC_142206.1 coordinate 58,999,228, forward strand.
TGTGCAGTGGCAGCTGGGTTTTTTGGTCAGTTCTGTGTGTGATGGCATGGTGTGACAGAGAGCTGAACAGCTGCAAAAACCCCTTATTTTGCCACGTAATTTTTGTAGGCAGATGAATTCTCTGGTGTGTTTTGCTGTGCAGCTGATGGCTGGCTCGGGTGGTGTAACCTCCCAAATCAGCTGCAGGGTTCAGGCACTTTGGAATGACAAACCACGAGCTCAGCTGCAAATAAAGTCATTTAGAGCCAGCTCCTCACAGACCTGCAGCACATTCTTTGCAAGCAGTCTGATAATATCTAAACTTGATGTTCCAACTCACCATATGAAAGGCAGTGTTCTCAACAATAAATATGTAAGCCCAAGAGGTGATGGAGTAATTGTCAATGCTGTACTTTTGATTATAATAAAGCTTCTGAACGCTTTCAAAATGAGGTGTGAGCGCCTGCTGAAGGAACAACCTGCTGTGGCACATTGTAAAGGGTTTTTCTTCTGTGGCCAGGAGCCTTTTGTGGCAGATGAATACATTGAACGCCTGGCATGGAGAACACCTGGGGGAGGTTCCAGAGGTGGAGAAGCTTTCGATCCGAAAAGGTAAAAATCAAACTGCACAATGGTCAAAGTGGATGTATCTCTAATTGTAGTGTTTTATTCCACATATAACAGCAAGCCTGTGTGTAGTGGTGCTGTGTGTCCAAGGAGGCTTTCATGTGGGAGAATTGCTAACATTTGTGGCCATGAGCCGATTATTCAGAACTAATTATTCAGTAATTAGAGTAGGGAAAGTCACTTTCTGATTGAGACCTTTTGAGTGAAGGAGAATTGATGTTGTTTGTGCTCGTCAGACATGAATGTTCCTAAGTACTGGAGTTGCTGAATTCAAGTACAATATGAGGCTTCACTGCTATGATAGTTAAGCCAATTTAATGAGTTTCTTACTTTTAGTTTCCTGAGCTTTGTTTTAAGACACAATAGTTTGCAAATAAAAGGCACAAAAAGGTAGAATGGCAAGAAAGGCAGCTCTGGGGATGAGATCTCATGATAAACTAATCTGACTTAATAAAATGTCAGAAAATTAACCTGACACAGTCAAAGGACATTTCTTCTGGAGCACTCTGGCTCTTTGGAGGCATGTGAGAAGAGAAAGGATATTCTTGAAATTCTATCAAGATGCTGAACCCTTGACACTCAGTCTGGGGCCTGTATCCTAAGCAGAGCTTCACTACGATTTAAGCAGGAAGAAGCCTGGAAATACACAACATTGCTCCCTGGAGCTCTTTCTCCATGCTTGTACACAGTATATAATTAAGGTAGTTCATGATTTGCACCAATTCCTACTCAGTTTAACAGATTTTCTGTATTTCTGCTGGTTTGCTTGTGTGAACTTCCGTGAGGTACTTCCATATTTTTCAGGACAAGCAGGCAAAACATGCAACAGTAAATATTTTTCTTGTGGCATCTTCTAGTATTAGGCAGGGTGCCAAAATGAATATTGAAAAAGAAACAGATCTTTTGGTGTCTATTTTTTGCTTTTCTGTTTTTAGAAGATGCTGCTTTTGTCAGTTTGAAAGAGTATTGGAGTCTTTCTCTTCTGAAAACCTGACCACCAGCTGCCTCTTCCGTTTCTTTCCTTTCTCAATATATTGGGCACTGTTGCTGAATAAGTACTGAGTTGACACAAGACCTGTTTAAAAAACAAACCCCAGCCTGAATCAGTTTGCTAAAATTAATAGAGACTGCCTGCATTTCTCTAGGCTTTTGTTTGAAAGAATGTTTTGTGTCACTGTTGTTTAAATTTGTCTGTAAACTTAGATGTGTTCCTTGTGGTTTTCTGTGGAATCTGCTGCAATGTGCTTGCTCTTGGGCTTCTGGCATGCAGAGGAGTCACCAACATCTGCCTCAGTCCAGTTTTCTTTAAGAAGTTGTGCCTTCAAGTTACTGACTGGGCTAAAAGCCTCTTCTGACATTAAACCTGGACAGGAAAGTTCTGAAATGTTTCAGATGTTTTCAGTTCTTAGCTTGAGTTTTATGGCTATGGAAGATCTGAGAATAATCCATTCCTGGATCAGTGACTGGAATATTTAGAAAAGAGATGAAAGTATGACTGAAATGGAACAGAATGGACAAATACAGGAATGAGAAAGAGATGTTGAGAATAGAATGAAGAGAACAGAGGGAATTCCAGGATGCATTCAGATGTACTGTGATTGGGGGAGTAAAATGTGAGTCTGAAAGAAAAGTTAATGATGGGAAAGGACAGAAAAAACCCTATAAAATGGGTATAGAAAGAAGTGAAGTCAGAGCAACATTATGAAATTATGGCTGTATCAGTTACTTATTTACTTATTGTAATGCTGATTTCCAACTTTACAGTAACATGTAGAGTAGTGAATATTTTTCTGTTGTGTCCCTTACACTAAAGGGATGTAGTGGCCTCAGCTTTCCTTTTCCGTATGAGACTTAATTAAGAAAGATGGGGATGAAGGGATTTCTGTATCTGTGGCAGAGCCATGTTCTTGAGTGTTTGATATTTTGGTGTTCCTCTCTGCTTTGGCCCACCATACACAGAGCTTTTATGTTGTCATGGAGTTGTACACCACCAGGGTGATGTAGTTTAAACCAATTTTTTTCTAAAATACTTAATATTGTTTATAATAATAATATTATTTTCTAAAATATTTAAATATAAAATTTAAATTGGTTTATTTAAATCTACAATCTAAAAACATTTCTAAGTTGGACATGGTTAGATCAGCCTTGTATGCAAGTTGCTTTTTTTTTTGAGGTGTTTAAAACTCTTCAGAAGACAGCATCTTTCAAACTAAAGTCTGTTTTCCTGTCTTTTATTCTAAATCAGATTATTGGAAGAATTTGTAAATCATATCCAAGAATTACAGGTAATGGATGAAAGGATTCAGAGGAAAGTGGAGAAACTAGAACAACAGTGCCAGAAAGAAGCAAAGGAATTTGCCAAGAAAGTACAAGAGCTGCAGAAAAGCAACCAGGTAAATCTAAAGGGCAGAGTCTGTGGGAAGCTGTGCAAGTTTTCAAAGCATCCTGTGCTCCTTTAAGTTTTCTTAGTTACAGGGTGTTGCTGTTTGAGATAAGAATAAAGAGGGTTTGATCACAATTTCTCCTGTCAAATGAGGCTTATCTGCATGGTCCATTAATGAGTGTTAGCAATGCTGAAAGTGGGGAGTCTTCACAATAATTTAAAGGAAGACACTAAACTTTATTTGGGTTGTGTGTAATTAATTAATTAGCAATTCTGAGTAGCTCTGTGGTTCTGAGATGCAGCACCTGCATTCACCAGGCTTCTTCCTGAAGGAAATCTTGTGTTTCCTGAAGTGCATGAAATGGAAATCATGAGTTTAGTGTCTGTGTTCTCCCAGGTTGCCTTCCAACATTTCCAAGAACTGGATGAGCACATCAGCTATGTAGCAACTAAGGTCTGTCACCTTGGCGACCAGCTGGAGGGGGTAAACACGCCACGGCAACGGGCTGTGGAGGCTCAGAAGCTGATGAAATACTTTAATGAGTTTCTGGATGGAGAGCTGAAGTCTGATGTTTTTACAAACTCTGAAAAGGTAAGAGCTGTCAGCGGGATGAAAGCAGTTCAAAGCAATAAGCGGGACTGCCCTAATTACAAGCTGCTACCATGACTTACCATGGTCAGACTTCAAACCACTGAGTGACTGACTTGTTAAAGTTTCATTGTTCTGAAATGTAAATTAACAACACTGGGCTGCAGATTGCTGATAAAGCATTTGTATTCAGTGATGCTTAATGTGGCAATGCTGGCATTTTTCATTTTATGAAATTATCGGAGATTTGGGAAACGCTGGGAGGGCAACTTTGGAGTGCAATACAATATCTGCCTCTTTCCTTTGAACCCCTTGCCTCAGATCCATCCTGTAAAGCAGAACGTTTCTGAATGCAACTTCTTTGTGCAACTTTGCTCTGTTGGGTCAGTCCACTGGCCTTGGATACCTTTTTGTCACAGCATGCCTTTGGGCTTTGTATAGTCCTGTGGTTATGTCTCCACCCTTGGAATTTAGAGGAACCAGGCAGGAAAACTTCAAAGAAATGTTCAAGCATTTTGTTCATGAAGCAAATACAGTCTGAGTGGTATGACAAACAGAAATAAACTGAAGGAAAAGAATCCAGCTCTAACCAAAAGGACACATTGGATTTCCCCAGTGCAGTTTAATGTTGTTGGTTTGGGTTTATGTTTTTTTTTGTGTGGTGTATCCTGAAGAATCTTCCTTCCCTCCTTAAATTCTGTGCAGTGGTATGGTTGTAGTCAGGAAAAAAATTATAATATGTGGAAACAGCAAAAACTTGATTTGCACATTCAGCAAAAAATATGTGCTTGAAATGCAGCTCATGGAAGACCTGAGAACAGGTTAATAGTCACCCCTCTCCACTGAGCTGGATGGATCTCTCAGGGAAATGAAAAGCTAATCATTTTATATAGTTGTATTCCCAAGGAGTCACTTGCACAGTGACTTTTGATTCATGGTCTGTGGATATATGGTAATTACCAGTTGATAGCTTGTCCTAATTCAAGGGGGAGCAGAGAAAAAAATTCCCTGATTTCCAAGGGAAACAGAAAGGTTTCAGCATACTGGAAGTTCTATGGACAGCCATTACCAGGGCTGCATTTTTTTTTCTTTCCTTTTTTCCTAAGGAGTAATAAAACATGCATTTTACAAATATTTAATGGCAGCGTGCTGAAAACGTATGTTAGAGAATAATGTCTTGTCTGCTCAAGAGGCTCAAAGAATTCAACTTCCATTTTATTTGTAAATTAAAGTTTCATGATACATCCTACATTTCCAGGTAGATAAATAGGGTAAACCTGGAAATTTGTAAACAAATAAATCTCAGTAGATTAAGAATAATAAGATACTCATCCAGTCTGGAGGAAGACAAATGTAAAGTCTTTGTCTTGTTCCAGTCTTCCAGGGGAGGGTGTGGGAGCACAAACAAGAATTTCTGGATACAAGTTATCTTACTGAGGCTGATTTCAGCCAGGTAGATTCTTTAATTTTTTGCCTCCTCGTTTAAACAATAACTTGAAGAAGTGTTTGTAAAAGAGCCTGCCTGGACAGGAGCTGTTACATCTTAATGCATCTTTGTACTAAAAATACCTCTAAAGTATGAGATGGTAACAAATATTCTTAAATGTGAATCCTCAGTGCTTTGTCAATATCTTCTGATCTTCAAACTGATGGGGCTTTTAGATAATGTCATGGAGGATGTTATGATTTTTTTGTGCTCTGCCAGCCCTCATAAGTGTGGAGTTTTCTTTGAGACATTGAGGGGATACTGTGAAAGGAGAAGCACGAAAAAGAATATACCACACTTATGTTCTCATTGATACTTTTTTCAATAGTGTCTTTTCTTAAAATCTGTTGGATTCCTTTATTTCCCTACACTCCATTTGTTGCTTCCCACTTTTTCCCAGCCATACTGAACAATTTCTGACTTACCTCTGTGAAGGTTTTCCTTTCTGGCTTGTCCCTTTCTGTGCATTGTGTCTTCATCCTCTGAATCCTTATAATTTTCCTTGTGTTGCTACTAACCAGTCCTTCTCCTGTACTGAAGATTCTTGAAGTGAGATAATGACTCCATTCAACACAATTAAACTATCAAAATGATCAGCAGCAGCTCACTTCATTTATCATGCAATAACATTCTCCTGCTTAATATGTTTATTTTTATGTCCATTTCTCTGTTCATGTTCTGTACTTAATACTATTTCATTATGCCTTTTCACTTGTGCATGTTTTGTGTTAAAATTTTCTCTTGCCATTATTCCTCCATGATTTTTCAGTTGTTTTTTTCCCAGATACATTATAGGCTTTAAGTTGTATTTTACAAAATTGACATTTATTTTGGTTTTATTGGTTTACAGAAACCTGATTCAATTAAAAATTAAAGATGTCCGGGTTTAAGCAGAAATGGTGGAGAATTGATTTGTCATGGCTTCTCTTGTGCATAGAAAAAGTCCTGAGCTCAATAAAATCTAAGTTAGTTAACAGCTATTGTATGAAGAGGAAACAAAGAAAACGTTGTGTTTGTGGGATTTCTTGGTTGTTTTTTTGTTTGTTTGTTTTGATTTTGTAGCTTTGGAGAATAACTGCTAATATATAGACAATTCTATTGATCCCAGTTGTTAGGTATTAATGTTGCTGCAAGCTAATAGAAATGACTGCTCTTTCATTGGATTTATTTGAGGAGTGTAGCAGCTTCTGCCTTAAGAGGCTATTGTAAGCTGACAGTTCAAAACATAAGCTGCTCTTAATAGTCAGAATGGATACACTTGGAGTGCCCCTATTTTTGCTGAACAACCAGCCTGGTGTGATGCCTGTGCTCTCTATTACCTGTGTGTCTGCTTCTATTCTTGAAAAGTTTTAATCCATCCTGCTCTAAGTGATGGCAGAATAGGATTTTATTACTTCCTTTCCTCTCGCTTCAGTTCCTGAATCATCACTAATTGGAAGAACAAGATAAACAGCATTTTCTCCATTGTGTCAGCTTATAAAGCTTTTAGTCATAAAATAATTCAGGTTGCAACAGACCTCTGAGACCCTCAAGCCCAACCATTCCCCCAGCACTGCCAATGCTACCACTGACCCCTGTCCCCAAGTGCCACATCCTCATGGCTTTTCAATCCCTCCAGGGGTGGGGACTCCAACACTGCCTTGGGCAGCTGTGCCAGTGACAGCCCCTTCCATGAAGGATCCAAACCTCTCATGGGACAACTTGAGGTTGTTTCCTCTTGTCCTGTCCCTTGTTCCCTGGGTGCAGGAAACCTCCCTCTCCTGTCAGGGAGTTGTGCAGAGCCAGAAGGTTCTCCCTGAGCCTCCTTTTCTCCAGGGTGAGCCCCTTTCCCAGCTGCCTCAGCTGCTCCTCATCAGATGTGCTCCAGCTGTGTCAGTTTTGGCCCAGTCAGCACTGCTTAAATTCACTCAAGTTCAGTTGCAACCTGCTGCCTTCCCCACGCGTTGAAATTTGTGTTTTCCATCATTCTGTTCAGCCCAACCAAGCAGTCACTGAGCACCGCTTAGATGCACTTCCTGTGCTGACTGATGGTGGAAGAATAATTGATAAAAGGTCCTGCTGTCCAGAAGAGAGCATAGATTTGCATTCTGTGTTACCTATTTATTAACTTTTGTATTCATGCAGCTCTTCTTATTTTGTAGCTGTGTAATTACCTGACTTCCATCTTGATTTTTGTTTTTACATCAGAGTTTATAATTTCTAATACATCTTACATTTCTCCTTCTTAGGGAGAATGCTCTGCTTTGATCCCCTTTTTCCCCTTCCTTCCCCTCTCCATGCCAAGCACAGTTATGGCTTTTTTTCTGGTGTGGGCTGTTCGTCCACACAGCTCTCACACCTCCACAGACGTCCCCAATGGGAACATGTAATGTGACTTTTCATCATATTTTGACCTATATTACTTTATGTTAAGGAAAAATACCTTAAGCATCTTAAAAGAACATATGGGAACTTGAAGGGCTTGATCTCTTCTGCGGGTATGTCAACTCAACCAGCTTTAGAGATAGGAACTTTGTGTATGAAAATTGGACAGTGCAGGGGGAGGAAAGGAACAGCCCAAAATCAGATTTTCTTTAATGACTCTGTCATGTTTTCCTCTCACCAGATTAAAGAGGCAGCTGATATTATTCAGAAACTGCATTTGATTGCACAGGAACTGCCTTTTGACAGGTAAAAATCTATCAGAACATCTTTTTAAGAAAGTAAATCTTGGCACAGCTATGATTTTTCTGATGCTTCCCTTGTTTCCCCTTTTGGTGCTGTGCTTAGTGATTCATGGAGCTTTTGAGCTGGATTGTGTGCTTATTTCTCTCTCCTCTATTCTCAAATTTGTGTTCACGCACTCATGTTGCAGGATCATCTTTACATACACATCCTAAACTGCTTAACAGACTTTTAATGGGATAATTTTGCTTTGCTGACTTAATGCTAGATTTGAATTAGATGCTTGTAGGTTTTTAGGGATATAAAGCGGGGAACTTTTCTGTCGTCTTTGTGCTGCATGTTTTCATTTTTAAGCAGAGTGCCTGCTGTTCATGATCCAGGATGCCTGTGATTTCTCATGTGATGTGGATTTGAACTTAATCATGCTATTTTTTTTTGTTGTTAACAGGTTTTCTGAAGTAAAATCAAAGATAGCAAGTAAGTTATCTATCCAGTTCAATCCATATTGCTGTATTTGAATTGTTAAAGATGATTAAAGAAGTAAGCAATACTGTCAGTATTACGGTTTTTGCCTGAATTACGCAGCCTGATGGGTTTTTGTTGTTATCCCCTTTCCTCTCCAGGTAAGTACCATGATTTAGAGTGCCAGTTAATTCAAGAGTTTACCAGTGCTCAGCGCAGAGGAGAAATCTCCAGAATGAGAGAAGTAGCAGCAGTTTTGCTTCACTTTAAGGTAAAAACTGAGGGGTTTAATTTAAATACATGAATAAAACCGACCCACGGTACAGAAAGTGCCTGTTTTGAGTGAGTGTATTTGCGTGGGCACAACCCTCATGTCAGATAATGTGTAACTTCAGGACTGAGGTGTTCAATCTGAAATCAAGTGCAAGGAGGCTGATGAGAGGGATTGGGGGCAGCATCAGTGGAGAACTTTCTAAGAATCTCTTCTTGCCTTCTGACTTTCATGCTTGAGAAAGAATGTTGAAACTTGAGGTATAGATCCACGTAGAGTGGTGGGAAGTGGAGTTATGTTAGATATGTAACAAAAATGGCTTTGGAAAAGTCTATGCTTTAAATTAATTCTGTTAGTCTTTTTTTTTAAGTTACTTTTTCACAAGCATTGTATTGTCTTGATTTCATTTCGTACTGGAAGCATGAACAACCTGCTCTTACACTGGGTTGTTTTGTTCCTTCCACAGGGCTATTCCCACTGTGTTGATGTGTACATAAAACAGTGTCAAGAGGTAATGCAGTTTGTTTTACATCATTTCTTTATTTACATTATATTATTGATTTATTTCATCTTACAGGTTGTTGTAAATATATTCTAAAATGTGATTCTCAATCTCTAGGGTGCATTCCTGAGGAATGATGTCTTTGAAGATGCAGCCATTCTCTGCCAGAGAGTGAATAAGCAAGTTGGAGAAATCTTTAGCAATCCAGAGACTGTGCTAGCCAAACTCATTCAAAATATCTTTGAAGTTAAACTTCAGGTATTTCAAATTTTAACATGTTGAAGTTCATTGAGGAACCTCTTTGTAAAAAATATTTTATCTAGTTATAGCAATTAATGAGAATTTACAGTATTTGTAATCTTTGTATAAGGGTGTAGAATCAACTCATTGCTCTGTAACAATTCAGACAGATAATCAAGCCCATATCAAATAAATCTGCTTGTGCTCTGAATACAGGGTGACTGCAACTACTCAATATGTAAAATTATTAGGGAATTGCTGTTTTCATTGGGTAGTTCATGAGATGTCATAGATGAGTTTGATTTCTTCTCTGTGCCCCCTACCAAGACTATGTCAGGAAAAGAACTTCCACATTTCATATCTTTAATTTGCTCATTCTTGGATTTGGGTGTCATGTGTGAGGTTAGCATTGAATACGTGAAAATAATTTATGTTGTGAATTCTGTCTTGCAGCTAATGTGATATTTATGGAAATCTAGAATAATTGAAAATACCAAGTTTTTCATCCTGCAAATACACTCACTTAAGTTCTTAAAGTCAACAGCTTGACTTGCCTTGCAAAAAGCAATTTCCTCGTAGATGTTTTTCTTATAGTGTGGAGATTGAACTTGTGTTTCAACCCCAATTTTGTTTGTCAATTTTGAATTAGTATTTTATGGGAAATAATTTTTTTGTCCAAATGTTCAATGATAAGAAGGCTCTAAACTTGTACCTGCATTGTGTATGTATTATGATAAGCAAATATGTAACTGTCTCCTTTCCCTACTGTCAACTGCAGAAATGCCCTGAGGCCTCTGGTGCTTTTGATTCTTAAAGTGAGGGGATTTTGTATTAGTTGGTCGAACATATTTTCAAAGCCATCTGTCTTTTGTCTTTGCTTCACACATTACTGTTTCATATTATTAAATCACTTTCTTCCACAAATGTGTTTAACCCTCTCTGTGGCTAATGCAGGAAGTGTAAATTAGAGATTTAATAACAAAGAAGAGATGAATTTCCAATAAATAAGATCTACACTTTGCAGGAAATTCCATATAATACAGGGAGTAGTGAGTGTGTTTGTCAGTTCATCTTCTAACAGATGTACCAAATTTTGCAGAGTTATGTGAAGGACCAGCTGGAAGAACACAGGAAATCAGATGCAGAACAGTATCTTAAGAATCTCTATGATCTATATACAAGGTATTTATATATCAATGATGAAATTATTGGATTGAAGCTACTAGAAAATAAACAGATTGATTGTCAAGAAAAAGAAGCCAAAAATGTCAACTTCTCATAAAAGCTGAAAATTTTTTATGTCTATTAACCTTTATAGTGATGGGTTTCCTAAGGAAAATTTTAAATGGCCATTATTATTTTCAACGGGTATTATTGTGATCTTCAGGAGTAATTTTAAAACTGTGCAAAAGCCAGTCCTCCCCATCTCACTGGCAACTTGATTGCAGTAGTGCTGTGTGTAATTAAACATGAATTATGTGAAATTCTTTACTTAAATGCAAAACTGCTCCAAGTCTTAATCACCATCAGGGTTCTGTTGTGTTGTATACTTTACAAATGTGTAATGCTGTAATTCATCCACATTCAACCTTTTCCTCCCCTTCCCTTCTTTGTTTCTTTTGCATAAAGAACCACTAATCTGTCAAGCAAATTGATGGAATTTAACTTGGGTACTGATAAGCAGACTTTCTTGTCTAAGCTTATCAAGGCCATTTTCATTTCCTACTTGGAGAATTACATTGAGGTGGAAATTGGCTATTTGAAAAGTAGGAGTGCTATGATTCTGCAGCGCTATTATGATTCCAAAAACCACCAGAAGAGGTCCATTGGCACTGGAGGGTAAGTTCCTTTTGGGAAGTTTTGTAATTTTGAAGTGGAAGGGAGGTGGTGAGGGGAGAAAGGCTGTATTTGCCATGTCAGATGCACAGGGATGAACTGCCAAAGACCTACAGCTTTTTATAATTTGCTTTTACTTTATGTTCTCCTCAAAAGTGTGTTGCTCTCAGTACATGTGAAATGTACTCAGTGCATGGTATTTGTACATACTGGAAATGAAAAATACCAGTAAAACCTATGTTTCAACTTAGGATCCAGATCCACAAAAGGACTGAAGCAAAACTAAGGTACCTAAAGCATGTATATGTGTGTTTCTAAAAGCATACATTTTTTTTCACCTGCCCAGGTCTTGTCCCCTCCCAAGACCTAGGAAGGGGAAAAGACCATAGCAATGTCAGTGAGAAAGCTCTTAGTGAGCCCAGAAGATGCAATGGACTTAGAGAAAGGTAAAACAAGACTTCATTATCCTCAGGGTAGAAAAAAACTAATGAAGGAGTAGTGAGAAGTGGGATAGGAAATATTAAAACTTGTGTGAAGCAGAGGTGCTAAGGCTACTGCACCTTTCAAAGAGCTGCTGAGTTCAGTGTATTAGGAATGAGGAATGATATGGAAAAAGCAGCAGTGAAGTAATTTTAAAAAAAAGCAAAGATGAAAATTTAATTTTCTTGGGGAAAATTAAATTTATTGTAGTGTGTAACTGTATGGGTTGTTTTATGCATGGAAATGTGTCGAAGCATGCTTGACTAAATAAAGAACTGCTGAGATAATGGATGAGGATGAGAGGATTTGTGGGTGTGGATGAGATAGGAAGCTCTCATTAGTGTTTGGAAAGTGCTGTGTGACAGAGTGGCTGGAAGCTAAATTTGGGCACAGAGCAGAAGTGCTGTAGGATTCCAGTGAAATCCCACAAGGGGAATAGCTGCTCCCATGTGTGAACGTGCCATTCCAGAACACGGTTGGCCATGGAATCAGAGGTGGTAGTTTTACTTCTACTGGCAATTTTTGTTTTGAAAGCTTGCAAGGCTTGTCTTAATGCTTGCACATCCTAAACTGTGTCTTGGGTCCTGTTTTTTGAGTTAACAACTAAAAAATCCTAAATTGTCGTTGAGTTTGAGTACCAGAATTCCCACCAGGTGAAATCTTCTTGGGGTCTATCTTTGTTCCAGTATTCAAGACCTCAAAGAGAGATTAAGGCAACGAACAAATTTACCCCTGGGGCCAAGCATTGACACACATGGGGAAACTTTCCTGTCTCAAGATGTGGTGGTTAACCTTTTGCAAGAAACCAAACAAGCTTTTGAAAGATGTCACAGGGTAAGTTTGCTTCCTGTGATCTCCCTTAGTGATACAATTTTGTGTGTGAGATTAAGTCTTGAGCTTAAGTTTTTGGTTGAGGTGTGATAGGAAGAGGAAAGGACTTTGTCAAATTGTCTCTTGCGGCTTTCATGGAAATGGAGCCACAGTGGAGGCTGAGGGTTTGTTTCTCCATGTGGATCTAGTTGCAATTTGTGAGTATTAATGCTGCCTGGTTTTGGAAGAAGTGGGGATGGTTAAACTTATTGGCTGCATTGCTTTTCTTACTAAATTAGACCCAAAACCTGAGAAATCTTTAGTGTGGTTTTCTTTTCCTGCTTTAAAAATACACTGAGAATAGTTCAACAGATGTTTTCCTGCCTCGAGTGTAATTTCTTCTTACATTAGTGAATGATCACCAATAAAATGCTGAGAGGAATAGTCTTAAACATTATTTACCTTGGTAACCCTCTACAGTTCTTTAAATGCTTAAGTCTAACACAAAAAAGATATTTTACTTCTGATTAAATTGCTGGTTTTACTGCCTGCCAATCATATTTGTCTGGTAAATGTGTAAATGAAAATCCTTGAAATTTAATTGCAGACTTAAATGTGATTTTTTTTTATTAGCGAAACACTCTGATTTCTAGGAAATTTTAATTCCTTTAGCATTCTCAATTAGCTTAGGATAGAAAAACTTGATATTTAGATGTTTTAATACTTTATAAACTTAGTGGGGCCAGACAGAACGGGGTACAGACCCAGGACTTACCTTCACATCCTTGGGATCACCACCTTCCTCAGGGTGAGAATCAGTGACTGTAAGGCAAGCAGGTGGATCATTATTTTTCTCAATATCATAGTTACTAGAAGAAGTTGCTAAATTTATGATATAAACTGGTTTTTTTTACACATATGCACAACCTTTTGTTTCTGCCTTTCTGTTGGGATCAGATTTAATATAAATGATTTTAAAATAATGGATCTCGGCATTTTAGGAGATTCCCAGAATTAGGGTTTCAGAATTTAGGGGTTTGTGGTCAAAGCAACTCACTGTGGAAAAGATAAGTTAGTCTCTGGCTAACAAATTGTGGTATTTATGTCACATAGCAGATGTGTGCAGGGTTCTGCCAGCTGTGACTGCCTTGGGAAAAATAAATTGCTAATTTTGATGTGGACACACGGTGAAACATTTCACTGTTTGGGAGTTTCTGTTGTTGGGTTTTTGATTTTTTTGGGGAGGAAATACAGTGGAAATGTTTGTGAGTATTGTGTAAATTACCTGGAGTTGCAGTAGTAATCTTTCTTCCTCAAAGCTTTATAAAAGTCTTCACCTAATTCCTTAGGAACCAAAGCTGTTTTTCCTAGGTACAAAAGCCCTGTCACGTTTTTCTTTAGAAAAGGGATTTACTGACAGGTTGCTGTCCAAAATCCCACGTTGCTTACAGCTCATCAAAGTCCAGATTCTGAGTGTAAATGTGGGCATTGCTGCACTTAATAAAAGTCTTCATGCTCCATTGACTCCAGCTGAACTGTGCTAAATGTGGCCCAGGTTCAGCTGCATTATTTTTGCTCCAGTGATAAAAGAACACAAACTGGAGCTCCAGCTCACCCAGTGTCCTGCTTCTCACTTTGGCCATTGCCAGGAGAGTATTAAAAGAATAAAAATACAGAGTATGCATTGAGTAATCTCTTCTGCATGCAATCTCCCAGCCTCCAGTGGCATGCAGCTTAGGTAGTTCCTGAAACTGCATCTGGAAAACTATCGTAAGAACTATTAATTTATTATTATTATTATTATTATTAGTTAATGCTTAATGTAGCATCCTGTGGCAGCTTCAGTTTTCTTGTAAATGCTGAAGGTTTATTGATCTTATAGGCTGTTCCTGAATAATTCTCTGTATGGATACTTTTCACTTTGAGTAAAATTCCAATTATTCTGGGAAACTTGTTACATTTTAAGCTTATCCCCTATGCAATATCCAATGAACTTTCAAATCTATGTAGAACTGACCTTTAGGATATTTTTTTGCTTTTTCTTTAAAGCTCTCTGATCCCTCTGACTTACCCAAGAATGCTTTCAGAATTTTTTCTATGCTTGTAGAGTTCTTATGTACTGAACACATCGATTATGCATTAGAAACAGGCCTTGCTGGTGAGTACAGTATTTCCTGAGCATTTCATCTCCTTGGCCTTTCTGTGCAGATGATCTTTGCTGTGCCTTATTGATTGGCCTTGTTCAGGATGTGTTGGTTAAAATAAATCTCTCGTGTGTGTTTGGGGCTCGACATTTAATGGCTTCTGAAGTGTAACTTTCATTTGGGGAATTGATGCACAGATGGAAACGTGATTCTGTCTTTAGAAATGTTTTTGTCACAGAAATTGGGACATCAGCATTCCCTACCTCTGTATTCTGTGTCATAACAGGAGAATATTTGTATATTAAATATTAATGTTTATAAGAATTCCGTGCTTGTTTGTATATTTGTGTGCTTAGAGTGACAGTAAATAAGAAAACTGCTTGTTTAAAGAAGTTAAAATCTTGACAGTGAACCTCTGTCTTGTAAGATAGTATCAGACTCATTCTGAAGGCGTTTTTAAATTGACTGCTCTGTTTTGCTTTCAGAAATGTTACCAATAAGGTATTTCTGTGCTTATGCTTGTCACCAATATAGCTACGAGAAGAATTCTATATATGGCACCGTGGTAAATTTTTGAAACTCTAAGCCTGTGATTTAAGCATTCATGGAAAAAAAATCTGCATATTTAAAAAGTCATCATGCTAATTATAAGAACTGCATATCGTTACAATTCTAATGAAACCTCCTTTGCTTTAGGCATTCCCTCTTCTGATTCAAAGAACGCAAATCTTTATTTCTTGGATGTTGTCCACCAGGCCAATACTATCTTCCATTTATTTGACAAGCAGTTCAATGATCATTTGATGCCATTGATCAGGTACCTTTGTTTTGATTAACATTTCCTCTGGTCTTTTTTTTGGTGAAGAAAGCATTTTTTTTCTTTATTTCTCATCTCTGTTAAGAGGAGTTTATGCTTGGAGTAGTTCAAGTTGATACTGTGGCAGATAAAATACTATTGTGGGAGGGGGAAGAAGGAAATTTTAAACAAATTGGTTCCTTTGGAAACAAATGGGAGAGGGTGAGCTCCAGGAATATTGATAGGAAGGAAAGACATGTTGCTCCTTGGAGATTCTGCTGCTGCATTCCAGGTGGGACTCAGGGGGGTTTGTGGCTGGGCCCTTTTCCTGCTGGGGTGGGAAATCTTTCTAGATCCTGTTGGAAGCAGCAAACCCAGCAGACAGATTAATTTTCATATTTTAACACTGTCACACATCTTCTATACTGTTGCAGTTCTTCTCCTAAATTATCTGAATGCCTTCAGAAGAAAAAGGATATCATAGAACAAATGGAAGTGAAGCTGGATATTGGCATTGATAGGCAAGTAGAGATTAAAACTTTCTCTTAATCTTTTAAACCACACCTTTGTGATTTTTATTGACTGGCCTTTGAAGCATGGATTATTTCT
The DNA here is from genome assembly GCF_049639895.1 of Pseudopodoces humilis. NCBI lineage: Eukaryota > Metazoa > Chordata > Aves > Passeriformes > Paridae > Pseudopodoces > Pseudopodoces humilis. Next base: position 59,015,109 of record NC_142206.1, read on the forward strand.
GAACTCAATATTGATATTTTAATTTTTTTTTTTTTTTAAACAGATAAACATGCATTATTGTGCATAGGAAATTTAGATTTTGTGTTGATTAGAGGGTCATGTTTTCCATGGCAGATTTCTGACCCATAAATGCTTCTGGAAGGGCGTTAAAGGATTTTGCTTATGTTGAAAGATTGCAATAATTCACTGTTACCTTATTGTCTAAAACTGGTGTTTTTCTACTTTGAAAGAGGAAGAAATGATGATTGAAATAGGTTAAACACTTGCAGGATTTCCATTAGGAGCAAGGTTTGACAAAAATAGGTTAAATGATTTGCTGGGATCTGTGCAGTGCTATGGATTAGACCAAGTCGTGGAAGTCTGGAGACCTGAAATAATTTTGATTCTGACATTGATTTGCTTTGAGGTTGTGACTCATTTAATCTTTTTTCTATTTCTCAGAATAAAAATGAGGGGATAGCTATAAAAATTGCAAATTAAAATCACAGCTGTTTTGCAGTAGAGGAAAATAATAAACTAATGAGCTTAGTATTAGGAAATGGAGCTGTAGTGTGATGCCCTACTTTTGATTTGGTGTATTATTTTCTGCAAGTGCAAGAACAAAGGTGGAAATGGGGGATGTAAGGTGGCAATTGAGATTTTAGCTGCTCCTGCTGCAGGTGACCTTAGAGTTTTAAACACAAAGTTGGAAATAGTCGAAGCCCTGAGGCCATAAGCTCAGATCTAGACAGGTACAGGTCAGTCATCAGTAGTGCAGTGGTTTGTATCTCTTTGTGTTCAACAATTAATCTCTTAAAGACTTAGGTGAACAAGTTCTTGTCAGAAGGCAGTACATTCAAAGGTTTGTGGATGAGAAATTTAAAAAAAATTGTGCTTCAGCACATAAAAAAGAGAGATTAGTTTTGATATGAGCATTACATGTAAAATGTGTTTGTGGGGTTGTTTCATGCTGCTTTGTGGTGCCACTGATGCTGTTGAGAATTGATGGTCTTGCTTAAAGAAATGAGTTTAATAAATAAAGCAAATTTTCAAAATGTTGATGGTTTCAGCTTTATCCAATCTGGAAAAGTGCAAATGCAGCTTTTTGAAACCATTCACAGCAATTATCTACCTCAGTAAAAGTCTTTTATTAGCCAAACAGAATTAGTTCAACTGGTTTTCTCTCAGTATCTATTTTGTGTAAACAGCCTTCTGGGGAGTATTTATTCCAAATGGAAATTGAGGAGAATGCAAGATATTATTTCTTTAAATTTCTGTTGGTACGTGTATTGTGGAACGAAGTAAATCTGAAATACAAGCCTGAGCTCTAAGCATAGGAAAAAAAGGAGTTTTTCCCCTCTCTGAATACATGAATTCTTCTCCACCCCAGCTTGAATCCTGCAAGGCCTGGAATGTCCTTGACAGTTTTCTTTGGGAAGGTTGGGGGGATGAGGGGGGTGAAGGAAAGGAGAAGAGAGCCAGGGGGATGTTCCTGGCCAAGGTGGGTACTGGGAGAGGTTTGCAGCCTCTGTTGCTGCTTTGCTGTTTGACCTTTGCTTTGGACTCGAAGGAAAGCAGGGCCTTGACCTCAGATAATGTTCTGAACAGATAAATCCTATAAAGGAGAAATAATTGATGCTATAAAGCTCCATTAGGTTTCTGGGAACAAGAGAAACCAAGCTCTGGCAAAGGAAGAAGTTTCTTCTTCCCCCCTCACCCTTCCTTCATTTTCCAAGTGTTTTCTGATGCTTGTTTCTGACTGATATGCAATGTGATCTAATTCTGCTAAACTGCTTGGAATGCTTCCTCTGGATTCTCTCTGCATTGAAGGATGCTATCCATTTTCTCTGAAGAGCTGGATTTGAATGGATTACCTCACAATTAATGTGTCCCTTTTAAAAGCAGCAGGCCAGTGGGCTGCATGCTCTGCTCCAAGACGCTGAACTTGGAGGAAAGAGATTTTAGGTTGTTTTGGTTTTTTGGTTTTTTTTTTGGCTGATGCTCCTTTTTCTAACTGCTTACATAAAATCAAGCAGATCTTCGCTATAGAAAAATGTTAGATGAGGGTTTTTTCCCCTCACTGCTTTGTGCTGCTTAATTTTGTCCAGAATGGTGTGAGTATATATAAATATAAAAGCCAAGGAAATGAAAAAGTTCTCTTCAAAACCCAATCTGTATTTGTAACTTTAAAGGACACTGAATTGTATGATTGGACAGATGAAGCACATCTTGGCTGCAGAGCAAAAGAAGACAGATTTCAAACCAGAAGATGAAAACAATGTTTTGATTCAATATACAAATGTAAGTAACCAAAGTCCCCACTAATGACTGTTATCAGGTACAAGATTAGACATTAGACAACGTGTATTTACTTAATTTACTTCCATTTTGCACCAGGCACCTCCAAACTCTGTTGTGGACTATTTTCTCAAGCTGAAAAGGAACACGAGTAGTTTTGATCTAGTGTCAGACACTAATCAGTGGGTGCTGGAGGAACTGGCACGTGCTTTCCCCTCCCAAGAAGCCCATGTTTGGAACAAGGCTTTTAGCTGATAATTAGCTTTAAGCTATCAGTTTCAGAAAATCAATTATCAGGTACTCTCCAGTTGCTGGGTGCTTTTTTCCTCTCAGAATGGCAGGAACATGGCAAAGCATCACAGGTACAGTGTGAACATTTTGCTGCACAGTGGTGTCTCTCCAGTGAGGTGTCAGAATCCCTGCCTAGGGGCTGCTGGTGTGGCTCACATTAGGGGAAAAGGGCAGGGAGGAGTAGGGAACAAACTCAGTGGGAAGAAGTGAGAGCATTCCCTGAATGCCTGCAGCCAGGTGGGAATGGGGGAAGTGTAGCAGTGGGACATAGTGTGGTACTCTGTGGGAAGGGTGAAAATCCCTGTATGGCTGTTAATTTGGATTTTTAATTGTGACATACAAGAGGTTTTTAATCATGCACCCCTTTGGTGGATCACTGAATTAAAAGTCCAGATTTAAAAGTTTTGTTCTGAACTGATATGAACTATAACTTAACAGAATATTTTCTTGCATTCATCTTTCTACTTGCATTTTTGCATCTTTGTGTGGCAAATAAAAAGAAACATGGAAAATTATTGATTGGAGAATAAACTTTTACAACACATCATTGAGATTAATCCAAGTTAGTAACTGATGTTCAATTTATGATGTGGAAAAAAGGAGATTACCTAATTCTCATGTACTTCTTTTTATTTTTTATTAATCTAGGCTTGTGTTAAAGTCTGTGGCTATGTTAGAAAACAGGTGGAAAAGATCAGGAATTCCATGGATGGGAAGAACGTGGACACGGTTTTGATGGAGCTCGGGGTTCGTTTCCATCGCCTCATCTATGAACACCTACAGCAATATTCCTACAGCTGCATGGGAGGAATGCTGGCCATCTGTGACGTGGCTGAGTACAGGAAGTGTGCCAAAGACTTCAAGGTGAGCCTGTCCATGAAGAGGGAAGTGATGGTTGTAAATCCTCTCTTGGGAGGAAGAGTTTTGAAGATGTAGATGGATATTCTGTTAGAAGAATTCAAGTAACTCTAATTATTTCTGGTTTTTTTTTTCCTTTGTTTTCTCTTGCCCACAGATTGCGCTGGTCTTACAGCTCTTTGATACCCTGCATGCACTTTGCAACCTTCTGGTTGTAGCCCCAGATAATTTGAAGCAGGTTTGCTCAGGAGAACAACTTGCTAACCTGGACAAGAACATCCTTCACTCCTTTGTCCAGCTGCGTGTCGACTACAGGTCTGCTCGTCTGGCTCGCCACTTCAGCTGAGAGCATGGCAGGAAACCTTGCACCTTTGGGCAGCCTCAGTTCTTAGAAAGCACAGGGAATTATTTCTTACCAACCATGGGTGTAACTTTTGTGGGACAGTGACTGTTCAGGATAAAGCAGCAGCCATATTTAAACCTGACCATGTAGAAGGCGAGCAGGTAAAAATCTGGATGATGTTTCATGCTAGCTCAAGTTCTCCCAGTGAAGAATTTCACAAATCTACTTGCTACTGATTTTTTTTTTTTTTTTTATTGGAAACATGTTGGTGTAGGAGAGCAAATGGTGCATTGAAAGTATTTTAGTCTTCAATATTGAATTATCAGATACCATTTGTTAGACTTGAACTACAGAGCATAGCGTAGGTAATGGATTACATAGAATAGACCAGTGTAAAAACATTCTTCATCAATTTTAATGACTTAGACTTCAGCACAGCTAATCATAATCAAATTATCTTTGATTGGTGTTTCTAAGTCATTTCTTTCATTTAAAACGTTATCCTGCTCAATGTAATTTCTTGCTCTAATTAATTAGCTTGGAATTTCTTTGAGATGTAGGAGTAAAACACTATCCCAGAAAGAAGTAATTTATTCATTGTGTAGCATTCTAAACAAAACTAAAGTGGTAAAGAGTTTTGGGGTTTTTTTTTGTTTTTCTTTTTTAATTTTTGGTTGTTTGGCTTTGGCTTTTTTTTATGTAATAGTCAAGGGCCCACTGGAATGTACTGGCATTGTATGATCTGACATTATTGTTTCTGTTTGATACCAGCACACTGAATTTTATATATGCTCCTGAAGTAAATGCAGCTGCCTTGCCTAAGGCATCCTTATTACAAGTGAAGGTGCCCACTGTTGGGTTACTATAAAAGAACTTTTTCTCCTGTCTTATTTTGTATGTAAATAAATTCAAATTCTAACAAAGTGAAAAGATAAAATGTAGCCCAGTTTTTCCTGTGTGGCAGGAATGGCTCTAGCAAAAACCTAGAGTGGCAAATTCTTGTGCTGAAGAGAATTGATCCTCAGTGCCTGAGCAATATAAAATGTTGAAGTGTGTGCAAGCTGCTCTTCCACTGATCATAACTTTAATATTGGGCAGAGGCTACTCTGTGTCTGTTGTGCTCCAGGGTTTATTCAGGAGCTCCTGACATGGAGCCAGAGTGTGCATGCAGTGAACTGAAGCAACAGCAGTGTTTGAAACATCTGGGGTGGCTTTTCCACAAGCAGCTGGAAATTGTTGTAAATAGACTTTTTTTTTTTCTGAATGGGCTCTTGTGGAAACCAGGTGGGAACTTGCAGTGGAACAAATCCTTTCTAACATGTTACTTCTGTTGTGGGCTCAGGATGTTATGGAAACTTGTCTCCCATCTCCAGAGCAGCATTTCTATCCATTCACTTTATGGGTTGGTCAAAGAATTTGATTTTCCTCTTCTGTTAATGAATTTTCCCAGGTGGGGTCAATATTGACAAGACTTGTTGGAACTTCTCTTGCTTAGCTGGGGTTCTCCTGCTTCATTTTGGATTTAGGGGAGCATTCTGTCGGTAAACAAGGGAATGGATGCCAGCCTGGCTCACAGGATCCAGGGAATCTGGCTGGGCTGCTCTGCTCTGTTCCTTGCCATGGCAAAGCCACAAAGGGGTTTGGACACTGGAGGAGGCACCTGCTTGTACTGCTGCCATTTTTGTTCCAAAAGCTCTGATGTGAATTCAGATGATACCTCTCTGTTACCTCTGTAACTGAAAGCCAACGATTTTAAGGCTGTGGTTTTATGAACCAATACAAAACCTTTCTACAAAAAAAAAAATATAAGTGTCAATTTGCTAACACTTCAGAACAGTGAACATCATCTTGAGATTGCAGATCACAGAAGTGCTTCAGAATTTGTTGTATGACTGTTTGATTTTTTTTTAAGGTTGTATGAAATGTATTTACCATATTCCTTGCTTTATTAGCTGTGTTTTCCATGCATATGCTCAGTGCAATATTTCCATTATGCCTGTTAACAGGAGGCAGCAAAAAGTAGGTGAACACTTAGATATGTAAACTCTTCCTCAATAAAAATAATTCCTTACAGATACTTTTTTCATTTCGTTTCAATGTTCCTCAAAGATATTTATACTCAATTGTATAAGCCCTTCTATTTAAAAAAAAATTAAAAAAATAAAAGTAATTTTACTGACCAAATTTATCACTGGTGTAAGCTTTCTCCTTCCTTAAAAAAACCTCCCCATGCACACACTGAAAGTTTCTATTTATGGAGAAGGCTGCATTGTCAGTAAGTTTATTTTATAATACAAGCTGGATTGGGATAGGGTGGGGGAACTATAATTTTCACACATTTTTTAGTTTAGAGCTCTTACAGCATATAATTTAGAAAAATATTTCCAGTGGCTTATGAATGCAGTAAAATAGTATCTAAAATACAAATATGCCTTTTAATGTTCATATAATGAGTTAAAGTATTGCCTGTCTAATGTTCCTTCCTACATCATAGGCATTTATTTATCAGGCTGGCAGCCAAACCTGGGAGGGGGAGAGTGTGTGTGTGTGTAATTATGTTGTCTACAATTGGTGAAAATGGCTTTGCAGTAAACTGTTGTAGGCTGGAAAAGAAGCTGTGTTTTTTCCAAGTCCTGTAATTTATTAAGGTCATTTGCTGTTTTGTTCTGTTTGCGTATGCACAGAGGGCAGGAAGGAAATCTGTAACAACCCTTCACAAATAATGCAAAAAAATGAGGAAACAGCAATGCTGGGAAATAGAGAAATAGAGGGTAAGAAGTGAAGAAGACACGAGCTAAGAAAGGATATGGAGAAGGAGCAGTTTTAAGTGAATGAGGAGGTTAAAATAGGAATGCTGGAAACTTGACACACACATCAACCTGGGAGAAAAAGCAGGATTGGCATTGAATTTCCACAGCTACGTCCCACCCTGAAATGAAATCAGCCTCCAGAGGAGGGGGGCTGGCTAAAATACTTGGCTGTGGAGCTGTTCATTCATCTGGAGACTTGGATTCAACAGGAGGAGAATCCAAACCCAGTGTGAGCCTGCTGTGAAGGACCAGAAGTGATGTGTGAGTCTGCAAGGAGTGGAAATGCATCAGCAAGGTGCAGCCTCAGTGGAGGGAAGGAGAATTTGCCAGAGCTGAGCTTATGATTCTCTTTGAAAACCACAGTGAGCTGGAGGAAGGTGAGTGACTGCTGCAATTGAGGGTGGTGTGATGTTGGCAGAGGCCAAGTCAGGCTATCCTGGCTATGGTAAGAGGACTTGGGTTGGATTTGGGGTTTTGTTTTATTTTCCTCTTCACAAAGTCGTTGTAATTCATTGGTGGTGTGATGGAGGTTGCCTGAATTGACTGCTCTGTTTCTGTAGATTTTATATCTTGCAAAAGTGCCTTGGTGAGGGTGAGGCCCTTGAGTCTCTTCCTGGGCTGGGTACACCTTGTCCTCTCCTTCAGGACACAAAGTTCCAGGTTTCTCAGTCCAATGGCAGTAAACAACATTCTCAGTTCTGGATGGCACAACAAACTCCAGGAGATGACTCTTTGGACTAAGTTTTCATGGCAATAACTGTCTTAATTCAGATTAGCACTTGAACCACTCATGGGCAGGGAAACCAGTTTGAGGCTGTGATTTCTGTACAAAGGCAGCAGATATCTGAACAATTGCTTGTCTAAATGCAGGTAGCAGCCCTTCTTGTCCCAGGAACAGCAGGGAGAAGCCAGCCACCAGCTCTCTTCTAGAGGACAACAGAAAGACAGGAGCACCTTTCTTATCCTCATGTTCTGCTGGATTTTGGCTTCTGGGCATTATTTCCTTCCCCCCACATCCTCTGTTGTAGCTGTAAATGGAGACAGATTTCTGTTTTGCTTCTGCATCAAGGCTCACAGGTTGTAGACTTTTTTCTTTCTACACCTGTTTTAAGGAGGGGAGGGAGGCAGATCTCCTGCCCAGTTATATTCAGTGCTTTGCTTGTCTATTTGCCTCCTCCATTCTCATTTCTTTTGGTGGTAGGTGATTTCTCTACCACATCTTTTGCTTATCTTGGAGTGGGGAAGCAGCTGTGTCTGCCTGTTGTCTTTTCTCTTGTGTGGGGCACAGCCCTGTGTCAATACAGCTCTGTGTGTGTGGAAACCTTGGTTTCTACTTTTATTCTATTAGCTTTATGTCCCTGTGCCCTGTTTTCTTTTCAGATCTCAGGACTGCACTATCCCTTCCCCTCTGTTACCACTTTGCCAGAGAGGGAAGAATCTTTAGCTGTGCAGTGTGGCTTCTTGGAGACCTGTACTTATTATCTGGTGCTTCTTCATCTATGTAGGATGGAGGCTGGAGGAGTGTAGCTCCCTTCCCCTCTGTCCCTCTACCTTCCCCAAACTCTCTTATCTCTGCAGGTCTTTTTCCATCTCCTCTCCCCTGACCTGTACATTATATTGGAACTCATGTAAGGGGCCAACCATGGGCAGGGGAAAACTGTCAGATATCTCAGATTTAGCCTTTAGTCAACGTGCCAGGAAAGGAACATGAAATGCAAAGTTGAGCCATTTCTAAAGAGTATCTCTGAGATCAGCTTAAATCAAAAGTACTTGTTTTGATACATGATTGAAGTTTCCATAGTAATTTATTTATTTGTAACTTCAGTTCATCCTGATACAGTATGAAACTAAACCTGAGGCTTGCTTGTAGCAGTCCCAAATCCTGCTCATCTGCACTGTTGTTTTTCCTCTGTGGAGTGAGAAGATCTTGGAGCTGAGGCTGGAACACGGCTGAGCCACAGGCTGTGGCAATTCCCACCCTTGCCATGCCTTGCCTGTCCTGGTTCCAGCTGAGCAGCTCATCCCTGCTGTGAGGGGCCAGCCCCCATATTCTCTGCCTGCCCTGAGCAGCCACCCCTTCAGTGAAAAACCTTTTTCTAATATCCAGTCTCCTTGTGGGGTCAGAGTTCTTCCACCCCACCAGTGTAATTTTAGAGCATCTCAAGAGAGCCACAGCTGTCATTTCTGGCTTGTCCTGCTGATCTTCCAGTGTGCAACTTTCTCTGAAAGTTGATGTTTTAAAATTTTCCTTCTTGAAGTGTTAAACCAACTCTCTCTCCTTCCACTGAAACCCAGAATCATCTGCAAGGCTGAATCCAGGGTGTGAAGGAAGAAGTGCTGGTTTGGGATCCCAGCACTGCAGCAGCAGTGGCTGCTGCTGAAAGCTCCTCACGCTGTGTTTTGTTGTTCTCAGAGCTGGGTTTAGCAAGAACAGAGGAGAGAACAGACTAAGAGGTGTTGGCCCTTTTCATTTGTCCCCTTTGTGTGCACAGTGGGGCTCTGTAAGTTTTGGGGCTGTTTCTCCTCCCCAAAGGAGGCTGTTTGCACCACACTGCTCCCTTGAAATGGATTCACCTTAACCCCCCCAATCTGTTCTCAGGGCTGCCCTCGCCCCTCCCAGCCCCATCCCAAGAGTTTATCCTGGCACAAAGAGCCCTGGCAGTGTCTTGGATGTGCAGCTGATTTTCCATGGTGGCCATCAATGTCCTGGGGACAGGAGCTGTTGTGCTATCAGGGTTCAGCCTCATCAAGGGCCCCTCTTTGCTTCAAAAGAAGGAGACTGGAGAGAAATGTGTCCAGAACCAATTCCAAGCTGCAGCTGTCAGGATACACAGTTCAGGTTCACCTGGGTTTCTGGTGATCACTGTGAACCCTCCACTGATCTTTACCTGATGTTTGAGCATTTGGGAGAAGCCAGTGAACACGAGCTTGCATTTGAAACATTTTTATAACATCCATTTTACTGTAAACAATTCATTAAAATGACTTGCTAAAGTCTTAGGCAAGTGGATTTTTGAAGGTTGCTCATTTTACTTATCCACCCAAAGTCAATTTGAGTATGAATATATAACATTTTACTCATAATAGCAAACAACTTCAGAGAAGAGACATTTATTCTGGAGGCAGAGATTCAAACTAGACAGCAATGATGCATTACAAATATATAATTATTTGCACTAATATTTGAGCAGGTGGAATGGATTAGTACATGGTCAACATTGTGCTGCTGATAACATGTATTTTTCTATATTAATATGTACTGTGCAACATGTATTAAAATTGTCAATAATTCATTTTAACAGAGATAGCAATATTTATATTGCTGTGTTCTACAGACAGCAGAGTGAATTGTTAAAATGTGTAAAGCTGGGCTAGATTTAACTTAACTTTGTTTCCCAGCATGTGTGGTTTTAATTTCTCATTAAGAAATAAAAAAATAACACCTTTCAACCTAGAAAGATTCTTGCTCTTCCATGGAATTTCTTATCCAAATTCTTTCCTTCTCCCTCCAGCCTGTTAGGAAAAAGCTTGAAATAAGATTTCCAAGACCCAGCCCAGCCCCTTGTAGTAGATTAATTCCTTCTGTGGATTTTCCTGAATTATGTGGAGATCAGGTGTTTTGGTTTTGGTTTTTTTTTTTCTATTTTTAAGACCTATTTTGCCTTCTACTATGTTGCTTGTTGTTTTCCCTTCTTAATGCCTTTTTGGAAGCCCTTGAGGGTAAAGTTTAAGTATTTTGTTTAACAGTGAATCCATCTCCTTTTACAAAGAAGGATCAAGAGGAGACATTCTGGGATAAGCAGGAAATGCTACATGGGGATGAGCCACTCAATTTTAGAGGAATATCTTAAAATGTCAGAGGGCAGGGTGAAGTTCAATATTAGGAAAAAATTCACCCCTGTGAAGGTGCTGAGGCCCTGGCACAGGGTGCACAGAGAAGCTGTGGCTGCCCCTGGATCCCTGGAAGTGTTCCAGGCCAGGTTGGATGGAGCTTGGAGCCACCTGGGATAGTGGAAGGTGCCCCTGCTCATGGCAGGGGGGTGGGATGAGATGATATTTAAAGTCCTTTCCAATTAAAATAATTCTGTAATCTTGGATCATGTTGTCTGCCGGTGTTTCTTGACAATTGTTTTATTCTGACATGCAGATCTAGGGTTGTATTTGGGGGAAAAAAAATGGATTTTGCTGCTTTTTTCCTCCTGGGGAAATCTGTCTACAGGGAGGCAACTAAATTGCAGGCAGCAGCAGTTCAAAGCAGCAGAATCCCTGCATCCATCTGAAGACTTTAAAAGAATGTTTCTGACCAGCCAGACACAGGTTCAGCTGGGTTAGTGACCCTCTATCCATTTGTGTACCCCTTTTTTTTTGTGTATGTGGGGGGTTTTTTGTATATATGCTGATATGTATCAGTCTCAGAAGTGGCTGTGGGGATGGATTGCTCCTTCCCCTTGTCTAGGCAACTCCTTTATTCTGAAATAGCATCTGACATTTGAAAAGCTTCTTTAAATGGGGAAAGACATCTTTCTTCAGTGTCAGAGCATCTGCCATAAGTGTCTGTGTGAACTGAGCCCCCAGTTGAGACTAAAGAAAAGTCTTGCTTAGCTCTTGAGCATCAACTTGCTGCTTTTTAATTTCCTTTTTTCTTCCTGCAGCAGTGAGAGCCTTAAATAGTAATTTTGAGGCAGAGCCTGAAGTCCAGGTCTTCTGAAGGAGACCAGAAATAGCTGGCTTATGTTTGCTCAACATATAGGGCACCATGCCAAATTCACTGCTGGTGTGAGCAGCTGAAACTTTGCCAGCTTCAATGGAAATATGATTTTTTAAAAGTCCATAAGCACGTTAGACACATACCTTTGTCTTCCCACAATTAGTTTTGTTGCCTGCATAGCATGAGGCTTTCTGTAGTACATAATCCAATGCCTAAATATAGTAATTCCAATGCACTTGAGATCAATTAGATTTGTACTTTTAAACTCAGTTTTGTCTATTAAGATAATGTTATGTTGCTGAAGGGATTTGGTATTTAAAGAGTCTGAACAAGTCTAAGTGGCTCTTGGGCATTATAATTTTTATTTAGCTGCTTTTAGCCCAATCACTAATCAAATTAAAACCTACCATGACTGGTGTATAACTCAGAGCAGACAGTGGAGCGTCTTTAGCTGATAGCACTGAAATTTTTGATGAGAGGGGTGCTAAGGTGGTGCTTTTGTTAGCAAGAAAAGACTCCTCTTTTCTGCAAATTGAAAAATAGGTTAAAGTAACTTTGGGGAAAAAAAATCACTTAGGTCCAAGGTTGTAGTAGTCCCTGCAATGATGGGCAAAGATCTCTTTGAAGCCTTTACACTGTGAAGGTGTTTTGCTTTAAAGGAAGTGCCTTTATTCGGTCTTTACAAACAACAATCCTGTAAGAATAATGCTGCTGGTTGTGTGAAGGGAGGAGGGGGGTGGGGTAAGAAAGAGCTGCCATCTTCTCTTTAGGACATTATTCCAGAAGGAACCCTCAGATCAGGCCACTGGAGGGGCAGTTCCTTGTGCAGCAGTGATATGATCCAAAATGCGGTTTGTTTCCGTCGAGAAAGCCGGAGCCATCCTTTATACAATGTGCAGTTCTCTCCATGTTGGTGTTTTCCATTCACACCCACCATGTGAGGGGAGGAGCAGGAAGGTGGGCAGTTTTCTGCTTTGTTTAATGGGAAGATGGTACATTTAACAACGTGAGGGGCCAAGCTGAAAAAGAGAAGGCAGGAAATGATGATTCAATGGTAGCACTCAGTGCTTGGCTGTTCAGTCACGTGGCAAGGGCAGAAATCAACAGTAATGTCAGCTAAAGAAGAGAGTTCATCCTGGGGCTTTATTTCCAGGACTCAGTGAGGTCCTAATCAGGCTCAGGAAATGTCTGCTCTTAGAAATTCCTAAGAGTCTGTCAACTTGATTTTAAAAAAAATGGCATGAGTGTCAATTGTGCTGTCACACACACTCTTACACTTGTCTCCAGCTTTGAGTTGGAGTGTACTTGCATTTAATTGTCAGTGCCAGAAAATTGCTTCATGCCAAAAAAGACAAATAACTCTTCTTCTTGAGCATTCCCTGTACAAAATAGACCCAGAAAGAACTAGATGTGCTGAGGAAGCAATGGGAGAGTGACATAACATTTTTAAAGTTTTTGTTTTAATTCAGTGGGTAGTTATTTTTTGGATGTTGAATGATGTGGATTCCAAGGGGAAATGGAATGGAGCCAGTTCTGTGATGGAACAAGATTGCAGAAGAGAACACAGCTACTCTGCACTGCCACAAAAGATGGAACTGGAGCCAAAAGAAGCAAAAGTGGAGCAGTTCCCCAGGCATGGGAACAGTGTGGGGGACTGATCACCAAATTCCCATCCTGTGACTTTAAATGGGCACTGTGCTCATTGTGCAGGCTCTCTGTATCATGGACTGAGAGAAGGGATCTCTTTCAAAGTCTGATTCATCCTGGCATGGAGCTAAAGTAGGACAGATGATTTGCTTCCTAGAAGAGTCTCGGTTCTTCATCACTTCTGAAGGGATGCAAACCACTTGTTTAAACCAGCTAAAATGAGATGCCTAATGAGTAAGATAACCTCACCTACTCCCAGAGGCCAAGAAAGCCGTGGCTACTTGTTAATTTGACCCCTGAAAACTGTCTGTAATGAATTTGGCTTGTGTGGCTAATGAGCCAATTTTAAGGAGATTTCATCTTCCCTGTTAACAGGAAGAACCTCGAGATGCCTTTGCTTCCCTGCTAAGTCTGGTGGTAGACTGGAGAGCAGAAAATTTGATAACAGGCAAATGCTTCCTTTCTGTGTGCAGGAATTGTCTTTAAGAAAAGTGCACAGCCCCTCTGGCTGCCCTGGCACTGCTCAGGGGTTTATCTCCCGTGGCAGTGCTGTGTGAAGGAGCACGTCAGGGTGGTGCAGGCATGAAAACTGCTTCCTGAATTGCTTTGATCTTGGTCTCTTTGGTGATCACAAAGCCAAGGGATGAGCCTCTTCTGGAGGAGCCATTCTGTTGTGACTGATGAAGAAAACAAGGAAATGGAGGAGCAAGAGGAAAAGAGGTTAAACTGGACAAAAGGCTTGGACTGAAATCTGAAAAATGCTTCCTTTATTTCTCCTTGCTTTACTCTAAACAAGTCTTTGATTTCTTTAATCTGACACTGGCTAACTTCAAACAAAATGAGTTTTCTTCTAGCTTGGTTCCCTTCTGCTTGGCACCTCTCTCCTTGCACACCTGCTGGTCCTTGGCAGAGCAGAACAGGCCCCTCTCCCTCTGCTCCCCCTGGGTCCCAGCTCTGCCTGCCTGAGCAGCAGCTGCTGTCTGACCGTGGCTCCGCTCGTGGCTGGGCACAATGAGCTGCAAGTTAGACAATCTACAGATGCCATCCATCTGTTCCATCACTGGCTTCTGGGAGGAATGGGCTTTCTCCTGTTCTTGCAAGTCTCTATCCTGATTCTTTTCCTGCTGTGAACTTCCCTTTGTAGGTGGAGTTCTGCGATGCCGGGCCTGGTCTGAGTGGCTTCTCAGGTTTTTTGGTATTTCAGAGCTACTCAGGAGTGTGTTGGGGTGCACCTCTTCCTGCTTTCCTGCAGGGCTCTGGTTGTGACCTGCCCTCATACGTCCTCACTGTTTTCACCCTTTTGTTTTCCAGGATCCATTTCCAGCTAAGGCTTATCAGGTCATAACAGAAATGATGTCTGTTGCCCTTCCCAGTGCAGCTGAAGAATTAAGAGGGTTTTTTCCCCCCTGTGCAGCATGGGAAGGTTATTTCCAGCCATCCTATTTTCCCTTCTGTCATGAACTGTGAACCACAAAACATCTTTTTGCCCCATCAAAAGATCACTTGGGCTTCCTGATCCATTTATTTTTTTTAAAACCAGTTCCCTGAGTTAGTCTCTAAAGCTGAAGGCCAGAACCAACATCAAGGAGAAATTATTTATCTCCTTCTGAAGAAAATCCCAGGTTTGGCTGGACATTCTGCTGGATGCCCATCTCTCCCAGGGTGCTTCCATCTGACCTGCCATTCTCTTTCAACTCTGCCTTGGGTCTACCTTACCTGGAGGCAGTTCTGATCCTCAGCACTCCCTCCCCTCTCTTCATCCCTCCTCCCAAGCCACCACACACTCCTCAGCCAAGGCATTTTTGGCAGGATAGGCAGGAACTATTCCAAGAATAGGATCTTCACCAGTCAAACAGTTGCTTGTCATCTTGTCCCCTCCTGATTCGCAGGTGGCTTTGAGTTTCCCCGTCTGGCAACACAGGAAGCAACAGCCAGCAGAGCCTCGATGACTGAACTCACTGTAACAGCAGAATTTGGAATGACAGCATGAGACATCACCTTTTTGCACTGTGGTACCCTGAAGGCAGGATTCTTATCCTGCAAAATCCTGGAAATTGTGGTTGACATCAGCCTTGATGGAATGAAATAGGTGTCACGACCAGCCCAAGGTTGCCTTGTTGTGATCAGTGTTTGATTAGTTGGGGTTTGGCATCACTGTCTGCTCCTGTACCTGTTGAGGGTGTGATGTAGACTCACTGTGCCAGTTTAGAATCTGTGAGTTTACTCTTTTCTCACTTGGATTTTTCTCTAGTGTAGCTTTTGCAGGTGGAAAATCCACCTGTGGCTGTGCTTAGCTGCTTGTGTTCCCAGATGTAGGATAGACATGGGATAATTCAGCTTGAAAGGCACCTCAGGAAGTCACCTGGTCCTCCCACCCACACTTTCAAAGCAGGGTCAGCAGTGAATTCAGGTCATAAAGAATGCTGCATTCAACAGCCCCAAAAGAGGTGCAGAACCTGATTTACTGGCTGTGTGCATCTAAAACCTTTTTTTTCAGGGAGGCTGCTAATAACTTTTATTGTGTCGGACACTGGAGTAGACCAAGCCTGGTTTCCCAGGGAATGATGCCCAAAATGTTCCTCCCTCTGCTCAGTGCCCTCAGAGGTCTTTGCCACCCTAAATGATTCTGTGATTCTGACCTGCTTTAAATCCCTCTGGAGCACCCTCTGTGCTGTCCCACAGGTGATGAGTGGCTGTGTGTGCTGTGGATCCTTGTGAGACACACAGCATCTGGCACATCTCCTGTATATTGACATATGTTCTAACTGGACACCAGTTCACACATTTCAGCTGGCCAACAGATGGGATAAACAACAAACTGCTGCTGAGCTCGCTCTGCAGCCTGCCTCTGGTCATGCACTGATTTGTATTTCTGATCTTTACATTGAACTTTTTCCATAAAATTTATAGGAGAATTTTATTTTTTTTAATCTATGCCTTGGCCACTTTCAGCTAAAATAGAAATAATGTGCCAACTTGAGAAATTAATGGAAACCAAGAATGGTTTGGGTTGGAAGGGACATTCAAGACCATCTTGTTCCAACCCCCTGCCATGGACAGGGACACCTTCCACTATCCCAGATTGCTCCAAGCCCTGTCCAACCTGGCCTGGGACACTGCCAGGGATGGGGCAGCCACAACCTCCCTAAACAACCTGTGCCAGGGCCTCACCACCCTCCCAGTAAATTCAGAGAGAAGAATCAGTTTGGATATATCCATGGTAACCCTGAGCTTACCTGCTGCTTTCAGTTTAGGAAAAAGCTTTAGGTTTTTAGTCTCTAATTTAGGGAATTGTGAAGTCACTTTCCACCTGCCATCACTGACATCTCACCTGGTTTAAAGCTCAGCTGGACAAGTCTGCTTCTAAGAGAGGTTCAGTCAGAGACTGCCTGAGACCCTTGGGGTTTGCTTGGCCAGATGAAACAGAGACACTGAGCTCCCCATGGAAAGTAATCCACGGTTATTCCTCTGCAGAAGCCCAAAGACATAAATCTGAAATCACTGGTCCCAAAGCTTGAGGGATTAATCTTTATTACAGTGTCCTGTAGCAGCACAGAGCTCAAGGTGGATTTGCTGTGCAGATTTTTGCCTGAAATTCTTCACGGGAGCCCTTTCCTCCCTGGGTACCCTCCCAAATGATATTTATGTTCCTCTTGTACCAACACAAAATACAAAGAACACTCCCTGAAAGTCAAAGGGTGCCATGAACGAGGGGTTCATTTGGTGAGCAGTGAAAGATGGATTTGGGGACCACATCATGCAGAAAGGGAGGTGTTGTGGGGCTGCAGAGGGGCTTTGCCCTCTGGAAAGATTCCTGTGGAAGCAGGGCACTGCTGGCAATGTCTCTTTACTCCTTCTCCATGCCCAAGTGGGATTCAGTGCTTCTCTCCTGCTTTTCTCACTCAAGAAAGTGAGGTTTTCTTGGTCTGTCTTTCTGACATTCAGTTTGTACAGGAATAGAGAAATACCTTTAAATCATATTTAGAGTAATAAGTTCTCATTCTATGATGGAGACAAGTAATTTTTGAAGTTCCTAAGCAAGGACTGAAAATGTTAAATGCTTCCCCAAGCATTTTAGCCACTTACATTCTTGATTCTCCAAGGAAAGCTTTTCCCCCCCATACCTCTGTGAAATTTGGAGGTTTTTTTTGCAGTGTGGCTGTCATTTAAGGTCAATACTCCAAGGAGAGAAGGTGCCTCACTCACAACCCAAGCAGAGAAACAGTTAAGCATCTTAAGCTGTGTAAGCAAAAAAACAGAGGGGAAAAAAGTTGCCAACATATTTTTTGACAAAAGACAGGAAAATGACAGGCTGTTTGGGGTATGCAAAAAATTTTCCCTTTCATACATATTGACAGCCAGAGGGGGGTTATTATTGAGAATATGGGTAAAGTTACTGCCAGTTTCTGCTGGTACTCATGTTTAAAAAGAAACTATGGAAACCAGGAGTAGGAATATTAATTAAGTTCAAATTTGGAATGCCTTTGCCAGGAGTGGCTGCATGAATTCAATGAAGCAGCCTGTTGGGTTGCAATTCACTATGTTGTTTGCAATTTAATAGAATGCTGAACTTTTCATAAATTAACATGTTGTTTCAATAATCTGATTAAAAGGTTATATGTTGATAAGATTATCCTTAGCTGAGTTTTTTCCCCTTCTTGCTTAAAGAACCAGTGTATATTTTCTTTAATCAGTTTGCAGCCATAAACTTAGAGGCAAGATCTTTGATTCCTTTTGATTTTGGAAGTGAAGTTAGAGTCAATGGAGTTGTGAATTTACATCAGTGAGGGTATCACCCTTGACCCCAGGTTCTGGTGACCATCTCAGTTATAAAGGTGTTCCAAAAATATTGATGTTGAAAAAGGTTTTGATTATCTGTGCAAGATGACTTAATGCTGTTTTCATGGAACAGGATGGGATGTGTGTTGTCTCTGGTAACAGCCAAAGGAATGGGAACAGAGAATCCTGGCTGGGAAATGCTTTCAAACAGAGCAAACAGGGCCTTGTTTGTGCAGGCAGGTTCCCTCTCTGCCCCATTCCTTGTCTGCTTTCCCTTCTGCCTGGGTCCAGTCCCAGAGCTGTTCAGCCATGTCCAGGTACATCATTTGGCACCACACTTGCTGGGCAGAAACAACCAAAAGCCAAAAAATGACCAGAATTTTACATCAGATAAGGAAAACCACAAACCTGGCAAATCAGGCAATCAATTATGAGTTGGGGCCCCAAGCAGCAGCCACTTCTCTCAACTATTCCCATAAATTATTCCTGGTTTATGTCCCAGTCCTGAGCTCAGCTCACTGAGCTGACATACACACTCAATGTTAATGTTTGTTGACCAAATCTCTCTATCCCATGGTCTTTTCTGGCAGCCAAGGAAAGCCCTTCCAAGTGGCAACTCTCACCTTGTACAGTTTGTAGCTCATCCAGGGGGAAGGTGGGAAAAGTGCTGGAGGGAAACAGAGCTGGAAGGCTCTGGAGCATGGATTGTCCAGCGTGCAGCAGGACGGGTGAGTTATCCAAGGGATGCTGCTCTGCTTTTGGGAGCACAACGAAATGCATTTCAGGTAATTGGAAATAAATTAATTAATTGATGATAAATAAATTAAAAATAAATAAATGAAATAATTCCTCAAAACCCTTCTCGAGGAAGTCACTGGTTCAGGGAGGCTGCCAGCTCTGTGGAAGTACAGAGCAGCTGCTCTGGTTTTTAACTGCCTTACATCTTTGTGGTAAGAACGGGAACTGTGTTCAGAAAGCACTTATTAAACCAAAAACAACCCCCCATTTTTCTGTGAAAAGCGAGTTATAAATATAATCACAGTCAGCAGTAGATCTCAAATCTAAATTGCATGCTTTGCTGAGAGGTTTTTTCCCCAAGCAGAGGTGAGGAGATGGCAGAGATGCACTTCCCGGACGTGGCAGAAGGGAGGCAGCCTTGTTTCAAGTAATGCTGCTTCTGGGCGATAATCCAAAATGCACAGTAGGCAGAAGTTAAAAGGAAGTGCTTGCTTTTAGGTTTTTAAACTATATCCCTTAATCCTGGGTGATGATTGACAATCATGATTTAGAGTATGAGGTGCCCCTTTCTAATCCGGCAAGTTTGATGTTATTTGCGTATCTAGTATGGCTTTATTCAACTAAAACTAAATGGGAGCCTGTGCAATTGATGCCACATTTCAGAGATGAGTCCTGGACTGGGAGTCTATTTACAGATTAGTGGATACACAGCTTCCATAGTAGTGGCCTTCTTTAATGCATGTGTGTGTGTGTCATTTAAAGACTCCAAAAGGCAAATTTACAATTAAAATGTTTCTTGCTGGGTAAGAATACTGGTGGGAGACTTTTTACATAATTTAATTCACCGTGAAGGGAAGCAGTATACAAGATTATATTAATCCTAGTTTGATAATTATAGTAAAATAAGAATACATGTTTGTATTTAATAGTGATAAAAAGGCTATCATTTATTGGCTTTGTGTTTTTTATTATAACACATGTGCTTGATCTCAGCTCCAGCAGAAATACTTCTCTTCTTGCTGAAGTTTGCAGCAAGTGAATGTAAAATGAAGATGACAAAACAATTAATGAGTATTTGCCCAGGGTTTGTTTTTTGTAAAGGTGAGCTGACACTTCTTATCTCCTGCCATCAGCACCTTTCAAATCAATTTTGCTTAAAGAAAAGTAGTAATAAATCATGATATATTAGAAATGGCAAAGAGAGGAAGCATCTGGGGGGGAAAAAAAAAGCTGGATATAACTTAAGCATGTAAAGCTTTGCAGCATCTTCTGCATTTTCTAGGGTTTACTGTTGATTTACCAAATGCAGAGCAGCTAAGATGCACACTCTTGCTGATTGAAGCTTTGCATGTATGTTTAGCATTAATCACAAGCAGCTGTGGTGGAGGGAAACCTTCTTTCTAGCCAGCCAGATTATATTAGATTAAAATGATCCATATGTAAGGTGTTGCAATACCTACTACTGGGGCAGGAGGGAAATCACATTATACTTGCAACTAGATTAACACAGGGATTGAGCTGACAAATAATTCTCTCCTGCTTTTTATTTTGTCATGTGGGAGAAAAGAAAATGTTGCTAGACCAGTGAGCTGCCTCGGCAGGCACAGCTCTGCCATTGCTTTGGCCACACTTGCCAGCTCCTGGAGGTGACAGAGGATCCCAGAAGAGCCTGATACCATGGGAATAATTTATTCACTTACATTGGAAAAGGCCTTGGAGATCATTGAATCCAGCTGTTAACCCAGCACTGCCAAGCCAGCACTATCTCCTGTCCCCAAGTGCCACATCCACAAAACTTTTAAGTCCCTGCAGGGATGGGGACCCCATCACTGTCCTGGGCAACTCTTTTGGTGAACAAATCTTTCCTACCATCGAATCTAAACCTCTTCTGGTGCAACTTGAAGCTATTTCACCTTGTCCTGTCCCTGTTCCCTGGGGGCAGAGCCTGAACCCCCCTGGCTGCCTCCCGCTGTCAGGGATTTGAGGAGTGCCAGAAGGTCCCCCCTGAGCCTCCTTTTCTCCAGGCTGAGCCCCCACAGCTCCAGTCCCTTCCCCAGCTCCGTTCTCTTCTCTGGACACACTACATCCCCTCAGCATCTTTCTCGTTGTGAGAGGCAAAAAATTTGGCCCAGGGTTGGAGGCGTGGCCAGCACAGGGAATGGTCACTGCCCTGCTCCTGCTGGACACTCTGGTCCAGGCCAGGTGCCACTGGCCCCTTGGCCACCTGGGTACACCTGGGCTCATGTTCAGCTGCAGCCACCCCCAGGCTCCTTCTCCCTGGGCACTTTCCAGCCACTCTCCCCCAGCCTGGAGCTGCAGGGGTTGTTGTGAGCCATGGGCAGGACCCAGCCCTTGGCCCTGCTGAACCTCACACCACTGGATCCAGCCTGAGCAGATCCCTCTGCAAAGCCTTCCCACGGAACCCCAGGCTCAGAACCCATTCTGCAGGGAGCACAGCTGCCTGTAAACCCCAACAGACCCATGGTTGGATGGGGTTGGGTGCACAGTTTTGCCCCTTGGTTGCTGGAGAAGCCAAGAGGCAGCTGGGAAGGGAATCCCAGTGCTGGGACAATGCCTGGGACAGCAGCAGCTGGGCTGCCCTGGAGGGTGCCAGACCTTGTGGGGCTGTGGCACCAGCAGACGTGCTGTGTGCTTGCAGACCTCCTGCAAGGGATATTTTCCTTTGTGGCCTGAGACTGTCAGCAGAGAAAAATACATGATGTTTTGTCTACTGTCCTGGAGAAACAATAGCTCAATAAAATATTGCACAGAGCTGAGGAGTGGGGAGCAGGGGGGCTGGGCTGGATTTGCATAAGGCCAGTGTAGGAATTTGGCTGCCAGAGGGGCAGGGGAAGCAGGGAGCTATAGAATTCACTCTCTTGATCGTGAATAGCACCGGGGGCTCCACGCTGAACTACTGGGATGGAGCCGTGGTGGGCCTGGGCATGCTTCCAGCACACTCTGCCACAGAGGAAATTCCTCCTTTCAGTAGTTTTGTCTGAGCAAAGAGGACAGGGCTGGGATCCTGACTATCTGGGGCCCTTAAGGAACCCATCTATATTGTCACCTTGTTACTGGGTTTGCTGATTTAAAAACTGTTTTATTTTCACAGAGCCTTTAACAGCATCAGATTTTGGGACAGCACAGGGCACTCTCTGAAACAGGTTCTGTTCTGGCATCCAATCATTCTTACGCTAAGATCACCTCCCTGAAACTTTTCTGCTTTTAGTGTGAAGCTCAGAGCAGGCTCCTGCACCCTGGAATTCCAATCTGGTATCTCTTGCTGCCTGTTGCCCCTGCTGCTCTCCCACCTCATGAACCAGCTGTTGCCCCCTTCACCCTACAGCCACCTGCTTTGCTTTTTCTTCTTTTTGTTTGCTCTGCACCCTTCTCTCATGGTCCATCCACTTCCTTCATCCATCTGCTGCTCAGGTTTTCTTTTTCCACCTGGCTCCCTGAGATCTGGTGTTACAAGGAGTTTGAACCCTGCCACACTCAGAGAGCTGTCAGGAGAATTTGTACCTTTCTAACATAATTTGTTGTGTCTTTCAGAACCATGGTAGGGTCTGAAGGTTGTTTTTATGCCTTCTGAGCTGGTGTGGTCTCCAAACAAATCCTGTGGGTGAAAAAGCTCAAAGAGGCATTTATTTTACCTTTAGTATTCTATACACTAATGGACTTATTTGATGTGCCCAAAATGTCTGGGTAGGAGTTTTGATTGTTTCAGTTTCTTCAGGAGTTTGATGTTTCAGTTCACTTAAATATGAAAAATGCAGGGAATACTTTGGTTTATACAAGGACTTAGACGTCTACAATTTTTTTTCTAGGCAGAGACTCCATTTTTTATGAGATCTTGGGCTGCATCTGCAGCTGAATGCTGCAGCATCATTGTTCTCTAACAGTGCTGCAGTTGAAGGCAAAACAGGGCAAGGACTGCAAATCAGTCTCAGTAAGTCAGGAGTGGAGAGATCTGAAAGGCATCGAGGTTTGGACTCCTGATTCCACTCAGGAATCCTTGAAAATTAAATCTGTTGAGCTCAGTTAAACCCTTTCCTATTTAATGAGTACTCTGGGTACCTGGAACACATGCCAGTGAACCTCAATAACATATTCCACAGCTTATGCCTTCTTATTATCTTTCCTTGTATCCCAGAGAATGCCAGCAAGCTGCTGTACCAAGGATCAGGTGGACAATGTTGGGGTAGCAGGACTGTTTAGGTGTGGAATCAGGAAAGCTGTGAAACCTCTGTCCCTGCAGTCACCATCTCCTCAAGATGTGTATTTCCCAAGCTGAATTTTTTTGGGGAAAACCCAACTTTCCCGTTTGAATTTGGGCTGGTTTTAGGGATTTGCCTGCCTGTAAAGCCACGTGTCTTCATGCCAGAGGTTCCCAGAGGGTGGAAGTGATGACTACAAGTGTCCAGAGCAACTTCTACAGGTTATGATCTTCCATGTTCAGGAATCTGATCTCTCTGTGTTGGAAAAGGCGAATTCTGTGATGGTGAGCTGCTATTTTCTCCATATGTAGGTCACAACTTGAGCAGGACTTGTCACCACTCTGGGATTAAATGCTGCCACCATTCTTCTAGGATAACTCTGTTTTGCACCCATGTGCAAACCATCTGTTTCTTGTAAATTTGTAGATACAAACCGTGGCTGTTTGGACAATTGATGTCTCTAAAAGATGTCTTGTTCTGTACATCTCAATGAGATTTAAAAAATCAATCAAAGCCTGAAAACTATATACTTTCCCCAACCCTAATGAATGCATGTCTCTAAGCGAAATTGCAGCTTGCATTATATTTTGAATTAATTGGCAAACAGTTACATAAAGAGATCATATTAAGGTCTCAGAAGAAGGAAGCTGGGTTAAGAATGAGCTTTCATCTCTAAATCTGCTTTTTCTGACTTTTTAAAAGCTTGATTTGTCAAGATGTAGTTGACTTCTGTTTTGTGTATAGATTTTCTGTCTTTGTTTTTTCTTTTAAACAAAACATGTCAAGGGGAAGCCAATATAACATCAAAGCACTAAAATAAAGAGCTTTAAGGGAAGGAAAAGAGAGATGTTAAGATTAGGTGTGAAGGAGGGAAGGCAAAGGTGTGGAGGAGATATAAATCAAGTAAATAAAGATATGGCAGTGAACTGCTCTAATGAGACACAAGTCTAATTAAAGAAAAGGAACAGATTTAATTATTCTCAGATATTTTACAAGGTACATGAATGAGGTTAGCTGTAATCTCAGTCCTGCTGCAACTCCAAATTCTTTTGCTTTTGGTTTTTTTTCAATCTTCCCTTATGAAGGCACTGAAAGCCTCCCTGAGTTCTGGCCTCGTGAGTCATGTGCTATTTTCCTGCTGTTCCAAGGTGTAGTAATGTTTTCCTGGCCCTGCTTTCCACTTGATGCTCAGGGAATCGTATTTGAGACGTGGATCTCACACATATTCCTGGATGACCCTATTTTAGAACTCAAATTATGGGCCATACCATGAATTCCCATTAATCCAAACTGACCTGAAAATGAAGTACAAATAGGACAGTGGAGCTGGGGAAGGGTCTGGAGCACCAGGAGCTGCTGAGGGAGCTGGGAAAGGGGCTCAGCTTGGGGAAAAGGAGGCTCAGGTGGGATCTTCTGGCTCTGCACAAGTTCCTGGGTACATCCAGGTGGGGGTTCCCTGCTCCCAGAGAACCAAGGGCAGGACAAGAGGAAATGGCCTCAAGCTGTGCCAGAGGAGGTTTAGTTTGGATAGTAGGAAAATTCTTCCCAGAAAGGGTTATCCAGGACAGGCACAGCTGCCCAGGGCAGTGGTGGATCCCCATCCCTGGAGGGACTTAAAAGCTTTGTAGATGTGGCACTTGGGGACAGGGCTCAGTGGTGGCCTTGGCAGTGCTGGGGGAACAGCTGGATTCCATGATCTCAGGGGGCTTTTCCAACCAAAATTATTTCATGCTTCTGTCACTTCCCACTTCCACCAGTTTCTACTGTTTCTAAGCATGAGCTGCAAAAAAACTCCTCAGCCACACTTGGAGGCCTCCAGCTTTCCCTGGCCACTGATAAAGGCACCAAGGCCCTCACCATGAACTGGGGGTCTCCTGGGACCGAGGGCCTGCAAACTTGGCTTTGCAGCCCCTGATTCATCAGTGCCTAAATTGGGTCAAACAGGGGTGTTAGAAAGGACCTGAAGACCATCTTGTTTCACCCCCTGCCACAGCAGGGACACCTTCCACTGTCCCAGGTTTCTCCAAGCCCCATTCAGCCTGGTCTTGGACACTTCCAGGGATCCAGGGGCAGCCACAGCTTCTCTGGGCACCCTGTTCCAGGGTCTCAGCACCCTCACAGGGAAGAATTTCTTCCCAATATCCCATCTATCCCTGCCCTCTGGCAGTAGGAAGCCATTCCCCCTTGTTCTGTCACTCCAGGCCCTTGCCAAAGTCCTTCTCCCCCTCTCATGTGTAGGCCCCCTTCAAGAAGGGCGAGGCTGCAATAAGGTCACCCCTGAGCCTTCTCTTCTCCAGGCAATCTGGAGAGGAGAATCTTGATCTGCCTTTCCTGAAAAAAGAAGCAATTTTTAAAGATTAAATCAGGTCCATTCCCCCCCAAAGCTGGGGGGCACGTGGCACACAGGCACAGGAGCTGCCTCTGCAGAAGTTAATGGCAAACCTGTGGCCTTCCATGGTCCAGATATTTGCCAACCTGTTTTGTCACCACCAAAAAAGAAAGAGCTCTGTGACAGGTTCAGCTTTCAGACACAATGCCTTTCTCTCCCCACCACATTCCTCACCCCCCCTCCCTCCTCCTCCTCCTCCTCCTCCTCCTCCTCCTTTCCAACCATTCCCCTCATCCTCCAAAGAAAACTTGTGCGCGCTCGCCCCTCGAGCCGCCTTGGCACCGCGTGAGAATCCTTGCAGCAAAATGAAAGAAAGGGAAAAATCCCAAAAAGCCATGCTTTTCCCAGCAGGTTGGCACCACTGCTCCGGCTTTCATCTGCAGGAGCAGTGTGCCAATCTCATGCCAGCACAAACAGATGTGACTCTAGAGCTTTGAGTGTCCAATGAAAGGGGCACCGCGAGCTCTGAAAGCCACCAAAATATACCAGCCTTAGGATTTTCCATTGAGACAGACGCTTTTCTCAGAGCTCTGCTTCAAGGTGCCTGGATTTGGGGTTGACTTATTTATTTCTTTCCCCTTTTCATTTGTGCCTTGACGTTATTCCAAGGTTCAGCACGTGGTTCCTGGCTCAGGAGAATGTTTTCACAGCAGGGTAAGGGCACGGCGAGGCCGCTCTGTGTACAGGATGGATGGGTGGGTGCATGGGTAGGGTGAGATGTATTCCACGTGCCCCAGAGGCTCACGTGTATGGAAAACTTGTTCAACAGATAAACTGTATTTTAATTTTCACAAAACCAGCCTGTTTTCATGCCATTTGAGATACATAAAGCGGTAAAATACGTATGATTCTGTACGCTCCACTGAATCAGAAAAAGGAGGTGCTTAGTTGGCAAAACCACTTAATCCAGACATCTACAAGGGAAATCATATAACTCCAATGATGCTTAGTGGCAATGAGTGCCACTTAATAGGGATTGCAGTTCTGCTTAACTGGGACACCTCCAGATCATTTAGGAGGCTTAGTGGAACGGGGTGAACAATTTGCAGGCTGTATTCTTCCAAACACCACATCCCTTTTTTCTCACATGCGAAAGAATTTCCCCAAATGGCCTGAAATGTTTGGGGTGGTACTTTCTCCTTGGAATTTTGTAAAGGCTTCCTAAGGGCTGCTCCTGTGAGGGTGCTGAGGCCCTGGCACAGGGTGCCCAAAGAAGCTGTGGCTGCCCCTGGACCCCTGGAAGTGTTCCAGGCCAGGTTGGATGGGGCTTGGAGCAATCTGGGATAGTGGAAGGTGCCCCTGCCATTGCAGGGCTTTGGAACTGGATGGGCTTTAAGGTCCCTTGCCCACAAAACCATTCAAGGATTCTGTGTGTTGATACAATAAGAAATCACTGCTTGCTCATGAGTCTGAGCTGAGAATTTTCCACAGTGGATTGGCCAAATTTTAGGAAAACAACAGGATCTACTGTGATCACCTCTCCTGACACCTGGCTGATTTTAGCCAGAGAGTGCAATCCTGAAGTCTCTCCATCAGGCCCATCAATGTTTGGTTGCAATACAGTTCAGCTTTCATCATGGTAGGAGCCACAAAGCTGTCCCCACTCCTCGGTGGTGCCTTCCTGCTGCTCAGGCTTCATATCAGAGATTAAATCCCTTCAGACCCAGGAGCCTTGTGCCAGGGTGAGAGGAAGCAGCAGCTCTTAACTGATGAATCCTGCTGGGAAGAAATGATGTAGCTGAACTGTGCTCTTCAAGGCAGGAACATTTTTGTTTGAAACTTTTGGGAGGGTTTTTTGAATACCCTGCCTTGAAAAGCTGGACACACCATGGTCTCCTCTGGCACTATTTCACCAGCTTTCCCTATTTCTGTTTAAGGGCTCCAATGGAAGTCCTGCTCCACAAAGCTAAAGGTGATAGATATCTGCTCTCTATATATCAGAATATGCTGAGAAGCTATTTCCTAAATAACCTGGGATTTGGATACACTGAACAGACAACCACAAGCAAGTGGTATTATCCCCATTCTGCACAGGGAAAGCTGCACCTTGCAGGGCTTAAACAAGTTCTTCAAAATTCAGAAGCAGGATCAGGACTTGAACTCCTGTGACTTTGCTGCCCAGTCCCATCCTAACTGTGAGTCTCACTCCCTCCTGAGATAAGGAATGCTCAGGGTAAGATTAGGCTCAGGCTGGGAAGCAAACCCAGTGCTGAGGCATCTGACAAGATGTTCTTGTGAATTTTTAATCATTGGCTGCGTGGACATGTGTGTAAGGCAATAACCTGAGGAATTCTGTCCTACATTTTGGAAACTGTTTGTAGCTTTGCAGCCCTTGGAATGAGTCTCGAGTGAAAAATCTGTTCTGCTGCATGTTCTCTACCATTTTCCCTCTAGATAAAGCTTTAAATCTGGGAACTTTGTGGCTGTTATTCCAGGAATTTCTCCTTGGAACTGACTGACAATACCCCTAATATTTGGCTAGAAAAAAAGTCTTTTCTGGAAAAGGCTAAGATGGTGCAATCTGATTTCAAATTGATTGTTGCCTGTTCCTGTGATATACAAATACATATCCTCTGTGATTTTAGTACCAGAAAAAAAAGAGTCAGCATTTAGTTAGTCCCTTACAAAATAACACTGAATCTTTAGCAACTTAAAGATAATTTTTTTTTTTTTGTAAATCTGGTTCATAGGTGTTGGTTTCTTAGAACTGCCAGTGTGAGTTTAATTCCAGGGAACAAGAACTATGCTTAGTTATTTTAAAAAGCACATAAAATGGAAGTGGGAGCAAATGAAGAGCTTTTCTTTTAAGGAATGGCAGGACAGGGGAGAAAAGCTGCAGTTAAAAGTAATTCCTATTTTTACTATGAAATTGGTCTAGATCCACATTATATAACCTTTCCTCCTGTTCTTTTATTCACCTCAGACTTGAAATGTTTTTTAAGGTCTGTCCAGTAGGAGGTGAAGCCCATCTTTCTAGACAAGGATTTTTACTTTGACTGGTATATCTTAAGGGCTCTGCTGCTGAAATAGAAGGAAAAGTCAAATTTTTGTGCATTGCAGTCTGTAAATTCTTGCTCTGTAGTCAGCTGCTTTCACGGCTGGCACGTACAAAACAAATGTCTGATGGTTTCTGTGATTTTACTGTGATTTTCTGTGATTTTACTTTGCCCCTTGGGACAAGTCAGGGGCTGGGCCTGGCTATAAATCCTTTAAAATTGCATCCAATTGTGAAATTGGGGGGAGAAATAACTTGGAAAATTTAGGAGCTGGTCTGTTGAAAGTCAGCTACGAAAGAAAAAGTTTTTAAAAAAGGAACAGAGTTTTCCATTGACTGTATAAACTATAACTCTGTTGATTTAACCTCTTCTTTGGGAATGGTGTGAGTTGTTTCATCTACCACTCATTGATGGAGATCTGAGAGAAGGCTGGACCAGGAAAATAAATCAATGATGATTAATAGCACAGAATGATTTTCATGAGCTGTTTGGCAGGGAGGGAACCTGAATTGGATGTTGATTCACCAGATGGACATGGAGACCCCTCATGGGACTGGAGCCACTAAGGGAAGGAATCTCACAGCCCAACTCTCCCCTCTATTTCCAGCCTTTTTGTGACTGGAGCAGTCAGAGCAAAGTTTCTCAACCCCTGTGGTGTGAGTCAGCATGGTTTGAAGGGGTTCTTGGAGTGTCTTGTGCTGGGCCAGGGGTTGGACTTGATGATCTTTGTAGGTCCCTTCCAAGGCAGGATATTCTTTGATTCTGTGATGATGACATAATCCAGCTGCTGTGGACTTTGAAGGGCAGAAATCTTCTGCATCCAGTGGCCAACTGATCTGCTCCTAATGGTAAATGGAATGCAAGGTAAGGGGTTGTACATGGGTGGCTTGAGTGACACCTGAAAACTGCAGATTTTCTTCCCCTTGGGTGGAATTAGTCCTGATTTCCACAAGGAAGGGAAAGACAGAGGTGTTCATGTATAAAACTCCACAGACATGTTCCAGTCCTTGAGCAGCACCAGGGAAAATGAGTCTGTGTAACTTCTATTCAGCAAATAGTCTAATGTGCAATTGGCATTTGGTTTAATAATGAAAACAGTGTTTTATGCCATGATATTCCCAATTCCATAGCTGACTGCATGATCATTTAACAAAACTTTCATGAGCAGGGGATCTCTGTAATAAAACTTCCTTTTCTCTCCCTTTTGCTGATGCTTTAACAACGAGACAAACTGAGCAGTCAGAACACATGAACTTGAAATCACTTAAAAGCCATTGTTTGAAAGGATCAATTGCTTCCCAAGTGTTGACAGCAAAACATTTCCCAGTTAGTCCAGAGAATTTTTTGGGGCGGGTTTGTTTGTTTTGGGTGTTTTTTTTTGGGTTTTTTTTTAATTTTTTTTTTGCTTTCATTTCAGTCCTGTTAATTTGAGCAGAAACTGTAATTAGATGTAAGTGGTCTTGTTCCCACAGAAATGAATGGCAGCATCTGGAGAGAGACAACCGTTCCAAATGCTTTTGGCTACCAGCTCTCCACAAGTCACCAGGATGGAGCAAGGGCCGGAATCCAGACTTCTGTCTGCCTAATTTTGTATCTGTGGAAGCACAACACTAAATCCAATATTCAAATGCCTTGCTGTGGTGGCTGTAGGAGAGAGCACATTCCAGACTTTTATGTTGCCTGCTCCTCCTGGGAGGCCAATCCCCGCTGTGTCTCCTGTGGGATTGGATGACCGGAGCTCGGGAAAGGAGCGATGCTGGGCAAAGGTTTCTGGTGAGTTTGGGTTTTTTCCACCCTTTTCCTTTTCCATGTCATTATCCACTTTGACAGTAACTGGGCTCTGCTTCCCCAGACAGGAGCAGGGCTGTGTTTGTAAACAGTAATTGAGTTAAAAGATGTTTTGTGTCAGAGCTGAGCTCGTTTCTTTCTCCGCTTTCTCAGCGGCTCTGGTTCGAGGTGCAGCCGCCAGCGCCGGTCTCTGCCTCGGAGCTCCGGGGCTCTACAAGGTCACATGGCTCCTTATCACCACCAAAATACATCTTCTGTGGGCATTTATCACAATCAGCACAAGGGTGCTGCATTTTTATCAAACTTTCTGTCCCCTAAAGGAGAATCACACTTGAAGCTGATAGTGCTCTCTGGGAGTAAACATTTCCATCCAGCCTTCCTGGTTAATTGAAGTGGGATAAAATTCCTTTCTTCGGTTTTTAAACTTCTCTTTCTCCTTATGATCAGGAGGAACTTGCAAACTTTCAGAAGCTTTTTCCTCTCTGGCCTTTTCCTGCTTGGTATTGCAGCCTCACTCACTTGATAATCTGTGTGACATCTACAGGTTCAGGACAAACACTTTTCAGTGCCTCTTATTAAACTGTTATTACACTTTTATTGAACTTTCTCACAATGCAAAGCCAATTCTCTTGTTTTACCTTGCTAACTCTGATGAAAACGGAGTCTTCTCTTGCTGCTGCTCTCCAGGGCTGTGTCTTGTCTCTTTAAAATATGCAAAAGGAGGGGGAAGGAATTTAGACTAATATTTTTTAGAGCTGCCTGGAAGATTTACAGGAACAGTTCCCATGAGTCTAATGGCACTTGTGTCTCTAAACCATCTCAAAACTCTCAAATCTCTGATTTCTGCTGTTGTGGAAGCATCAATGATGGCCCAATAAATGAGGGGAATTGAGATTTACAGCTGAAAGGTTGTCTCAAACTTACTGTTGCATATAAAAGCAAATACAGTGTTTCTTCCCCAAAGCCAGGGTGCTTACTCTGAGTGCAGAATGAAAGTCTGAGCATTTACAAGTAAATCTGTTATTCAGTGTGGGAATTAAATTAAATTATTCATCCTCTAAGAAATTTAGGGTTGTCAGACTCTTCCTTCCTTGATAATTTCAGTAATGCAGTGGTAAAGTAACTTCAGACTTGTGACATGGCTGAGGTTCAGTGGCACTTTTTCTCTGTCCATTGGACTGTTTACATAAAATTATTATTTTGCACTCCCAAATAGTTATATCCTGTGGACAGCACTTCTTATTGTTGGATTTAGAGAATAATCACAGGATCACAGAAACATTCGAGCTGGGAAAGACCTCCAAGATCATCAAGCCCAACCTTTGGCCCAGTCACCACCTTGACAATGGAGAGCAGAGGGCCACATCCAGTCATTCCTTGGACACTTCTGGGGTGGGGCCTCCACCACCTCCCTGAACAGTCCATTCCAGTGCTAAACAGCCAATAATCATCATCATCATCATCATCATCATCATCATCTTGCTGTTGCAAAATAGTTTTATTTCTGGATTTGCAGCCACTAGAAATTTTTGTTTGCTGAACTTGCCCTTTTTTCTCTTTGTCAAGGACATGTTGGTAGTTCTCAGTTCTCATGGAACTCTAAATTTTTATATTTGATTTTATTACTTGATCTTCTGGTTGTTCACAAGGACAAATACCTGTAGAGTGGCCACCTCAGAAATGCCTAACTGGCCGTTCTTCAGTCCCACCCAACATTTACATTCTGCTGCTTCAATTTGGATTTCATTACTTTATTCACTTTATTTGGCTGTTCCTGTGTTCCAGTTTGGTGCTTTTCTAAGGTCAGTAATGGCAGTCTGAAGATGCCTGATCTTGACGGAATGATCCACCAGAATCCATGGTCACATACAGAAGGAAGAGTATTCATGGATTTGTTGGTTGTTAGGAGACTAAGAGTATTCTTTTTGAATTGTTCCCTTGTACTAGTGTCATTGTCATGGGGGTCTGAGCTACCTGAGTTGTTACCTTTGGTTAGTGTGAGCTACACAGGCTTAGCCAAACTCTGGCCTGTCTCATGCCACTTCTTCTGGCATCCTGTTCTGGTGCAGGCTGGTTTTGAAGTGCAGGAGAAGACACTTGGTGATGATAATTTAGACTACAAGAGCAGAGAGATGCTCTAGGTGACTAAACCTAATTATTTATTGATTTTTACGGTGCTGTGAACCCTGCCCAGCCTGGGACAGCTCTTAGTCCTGCTTAAGTGTCCATTTGTGTTGTGAATGTGACACAGCAGGCGTGAGGGAGGCAGGAGAACACCAGGAGGCAGAAATATCTCCACTCATTCCCAGCTGGGGACCGTACTCCTGACAAAATCCTTTTCCCTTAGTGCGTGGCAGAGCTGGGTAGCAGCGAAGGTGCTGCTGATAACTGAAGAATTGAAGAGACCTCCTGGGTCAGAGCTTTAGGTCACCTCCTGACCCACACAGTGATGAAGAGCCATTCTTAAACAGATCAAGGTCCATCTTAATCCTGGCTGAGGTTTGTTTTCTTGGGAAGAGCGAGTTCTGTCCTGCTAGTCCACTTATCCAGGCAACTCCATGCCCTCTGTGATCTTACATGTTGAAACCTTCCTCTAATTCCCAGTCCAAATAAGATCAAGGTTCTCTTATGCTCATGTGCATTACTGTCCTTTGGCATCAGTAATTTCTCCCTGTAGGCATTAAATCTCCAGATTGACTTACAGCAGATCTATCCCCTCCCAGCCTTGTTTTGTTCAGGCTGGGGAATTATTGTTTATGTGCCGTCCTGCCCCATCAATCCCTGGGACAAAGCTTGATCCCACTTCTCAAAGAGCTGTTGGCTGTCTGAGGCTGCTTTAATAAGGAGTCACTTAGCTTTGCTGGTGCATTATTCCCTGAACAAAACCACTTTGGTCTGTGGAGAGTCCAGAGCTGGGCTCAATGTCAGAGTGACATCCAGTGGAAGAGCAGTGGAGCATCCCCATAACACACCCACCTGGCAACATCTCGCTTCAAATTCATTTTCTCCTTGCCCCACTGAGCAGGGCACAAACTGGCCAAGGTCACCGTGTGATGGGTGAAATGGGTTTTGTTGAGACCTGTCAATACTCTTTGGCTTCCTTGCAATGACAGGGTGGTGCCTGGGACTTGCACTTGTCCTCCTTCTGAAAGGAATACACTCCTGATGTCCTGAAATGCCACTCTCAGGAAATCAAGAGCTGATCTGCTGGGAACACCAGGGTCTCAGGGCCAGCTGTTCAGTTCTAAGAATCATCTCCACTGACTGAAAGCAGCTCTGCTGATCCACCTAACTGCTCATACCAGATAAACCCCCTTTCTTCAGTTATTCTCTGCAAAGACAACAGCGATTTTGGCTGATCTGGGAACAGAACAAAGTGGATTACTATAATAAATCATAACTGGGAGAGGAGAGGCCCCTATAATTCGGCCACTTAATGTCTAACTTCAAGTGGGCAGCGGTGGGGGCAAGCAAGAGATGATTTGGGACTTTTTCTCTCTATATTTAATAATGTGATGGGCAAAATGAACCTTTCTTTCCCACTTCCACGTGGCTCCCACATGGCATTTTTTCTTCCCCTGAGCCATCAGCAGCAGTGCCTGGGGTTCACTCCTTTCTCTTTCCCTGCTTGCAGGGTTTGACCACCCGTGGGTGTTAATGGCTCCTGATGCTGGGCAGGCAGCAGGTGCTGCTTCAATCCCACAGCAAGCAGAAGGAGAAATTTCAATTACTGACCCATTAATTGTGATGAGTTTTTGTCGTCACCATCGTCATCATCATCATTTTAATTCTCCAAAGTAAGTGTTGAGCTTGTGGCTTCTGGAGGACTTTGGGGATCCTGGGAGAACCTTTGACCAGGAAGGTTTTCCTCAGCTCCTCCAGATGTCTTGGAGGCAAACACAAGAAGAGCTTGGCTCGCTGGAGGAAGCAGCAAGTGTTTAAGTTAATTTGAAATCCTTTATCTGTCAGTGTTCTTGACAGCAATCAAGCACAATAGAAAATAAATAAATAAATAGAAATCCCGTAGCCATGGAAGCACACTTTAGATCAGATTTCTATTTGCATGCTTCATACATATACATAAAACATATTTCATGTACCAAGTTAAATAATGCACAATGCTTAAACTATTCTTACTTTTTATCCTTTGGTTATTGTAATTACAAGTAATTTTGTGAAGGATTTTCTATTTTTAAGAAATCACACTTTTGTACTTGATCCAGCTAACAGGATTTTCTTACATTACTTCATAAAGAGACCATCTTTAAACTTCTAATGTTATTTCTTATTCATTAGTACATATGCCTGTAGGGTATGTTCATAAATGGGTTAAAGTTACAAAGTTATGCTTATAAAAGCTCATGGTAATTTGGAGTATCAGGAGGATTTATTAATTTTGAAATCTTAAAAGAGCAAAAGCTAAAATGAGATTGGATTAAGTATATTCTTGCATGCAGTTATTCTAAACACCCTTAAGGACCGCAGACTAACTTACAGAGGACATTATGCAAATATGAATATATCTCTAAGTGCCTCATAGGCTTGCTGATGTAATATTTTACATGGTTAGTTAAGTACATCAAGTAAAAGGTTTGACCTTGATATACTGTAAAAGGTACTTATCCCACAACACCCAATTGTTTTCAGTGCCATTGTGAAATGCATCCCTCCAACGTGCAAACAATTTTGTGCACAAATCTCATTAAATGTGGCTCCAGCAGCCAAACAGCTGGTGGTCCACACCACCCCATCTCTTCAGAAGACCAAAGAGCTGCTTTATAATTTATCTTTATCAAAATGCCGTTTGCAGTTATCGACAGCACCAGGCTGTACTTATGTAGTGAGAAGACAATTTCTTGGGAGGACAAATAGAGTTTCCAGGCTTTATTGCTGGCACCTGTTCCCATTACACAGTTCAATTTTATTTTTTTGAGGCACATAGAAGGTGGAGGACTACAATGCCCCAAAGTCAAACGATGTTTTGGGGAAGGAAAACAAGCTCCAGGTTCAACTTGAGCTTGGAATTTCTGCAAATTCTTGGCTTTACTTGTCTCTTTGATTATGCAGAAATAGGCTTGACTATATGGACTTAAACATTATATTTTCCTGTGTTTTCACTCTTCCTGCTCCTGCTTCATTCCGTGTATACATATGTGTGTGTGTGTGTATTTATATACACATATATTTATATTCCATTGAGGTGGTAATGAAACAGAACAGAAAAATGGATTGCTAAATGTTGTGTGTTATCTTTCCTGTGTGTGTATCTGAAGGGAAGATTGGCTGATGTGGCACCTGCAGATTACTTTAGGGTAAATCCTTGTTTGTTCTGTTTAGCATTTCTGTGGTTATCACTGAACTGGAGGGAGAGACTCTGGAGATGGATGGGGTGGGTGTGGATTCCTTACATTAATCAGATGGAAAAAACAGATATCCAGTCTTGCACACCAAGACATCAGCCCCCTTCTAAAGCCTGTATCATATCAAGAACTTCCTGTGGGGCTCAAGCAGTAAAGTGTATAATCTCTCTCAAGTCCCTCCAGAGTGACCAAAGTGCTCAAAAAATTATTTCTGATTTATTGTGCTGGACTGTAAATGCCCATTTGGGATTGACTTTCCCATGTGGTGCTTTGACAGTGATCAAATAGTTGTGTTTATAACCCCAAAAAATGAATTAAATAGTGCCATTTCATCAGGGTGATGTTGATGGTGTGAGATATCACACTCCAGGTTGTGTTCTTCCATTAGGTCTGTCTTAGGAGAATGATTAATTAGCTGTAAAATACTACTGAGAATATTTCATTAGCATTTGCCAGCTGCCTGGGAAAACTTGACCTGCTGGATGTGGCACAGAATGAAATTTTACTGCAGAAAAAACCCCCAGAACATCCCTGTGTGAGTAACAATTATTTCTGTGCCTGCCAGCCATGTTGTGGTTTTTCTCAGTGGAAAAAAACCCAACAAAACAAAAAACCCTACCAAAACAACAACAACAAAAAACCCCAAAAAACAAAAGCCTAAAGAAAACCAATGGTTTCCATATCAGCTCAATGTCTCTTAGCTTCTCTGTGTAGGAGGATGTTCTTTTCCGAAGTGAGAGTTTATTTTCTGGTAAAATATTAACTCTGGGATTTGTTTGGTTTGGGGCTCTCTTCTTTTGGAGTTTGTGTCTTGTGAGGTCAGGAGAGCTCAGAAGCAAGGTGAAGTTTGAGGAATTTTATTCCTCTCTGAGCCTTATCTGTGAGGAAGCCTGTGATGGATACATATCATCAAATAAATCATCCTTGTCTGGAATTTCATACAAACCCATTTCCATTCTACAAAGACACATCCAGGAGAGTGTGCTGGCAGGTCCTCAGCAGAGAATAAATGGAATAGGATTCCCAAGTATAAATGTCCTTTTCCTTGCCTCTCTCCCTTCTTCAAACCAATATGTCTGCCTAATTCTGGATATCCATTTCTTCCTTTTGGCTGGATCTAACAGAACAAGGCTGTTTGCTACAGGATAATGAAAAAAAACCCCAAGGTTTTGTTTCCTTTGCTTAGAAAATATAATTACTACAGGGAGTGGTTTTACCAAACACAGAGTTTTCCACTGGGATCTGTGAGGATGAGATGCCTCTGAACAGAAGGTTCCATCTCTGCAGGAGTGGATGTTAATAAGGAAAGAGACTGATCTTTAACAAAGTCTGGCACTTGAGGTAATGT
Organism: Pseudopodoces humilis; assembly: GCF_049639895.1. NCBI lineage: Eukaryota > Metazoa > Chordata > Aves > Passeriformes > Paridae > Pseudopodoces > Pseudopodoces humilis. Next base: position 59,051,658 of record NC_142206.1, read on the forward strand.
ACCCCACTCGTTGTAATTTAGGACCTGCTCCACAGAAGTGAGGTATTTGGGTAAGCAGTTGGGTGCCTCATGAATTTACAAACACAATTAAACAGATTGAGGTTGGTAACACGCTAGAAATATTTGTTGGTTCCCCCTGGCATCTGTCTGCAACTTTGCTCTCTGAGAAACCTGACTATGTCTTAATTCTGTGCGGTGTTTGAAGGAATGGCTCTTCTTGAGATGAGCTAATTAAGGAAGTTCTTAGCCATGCTTATTTTGTTTTAATCCCAATGTACTTTTTTTTGTATGAGCCCACTACATTTATCCTTTTTATCCACTCCAACCTCATAAACAACAACAGAGTCCTTAATGCATCCACAGTGCACATACGCAAAACCTGTGTAGAAGCACATGCAGCGCTTCTGAGGCACATGAAGCAGCAAGTGCTGTTCCTCCATCCAAATCTGACTCATTTTAAATGCAGATGGGGGGGAAAAATATCACTGGAAAGATAAGTTATCGCTCTACTGAAGATAGCTTTGCTTTTCTTTATGTTTTTTTCCCCCACAGTGCTGAGTGTGTGCGCACATGAGCTGTAAAAATCCAACCAAAGCAAAATGTCGATTTGTTACCTTGAGAATAAGTACAACACAGTTCTTTAGGATCCTGCAGACTTGTACCAGGGGTTTCCACATACGTCCCCTTTTCTCACTTTGAAGGTGATTGGCCAGGGAGAGCTCTTGGTTTTGAACTGAGGTGGAAAATGCAGAGTGGGAGAATGAGGTTCTCACCATGAGAAAGGCATTGAGAGGCTGGAGCGTGTCCAGGGAAGGGAGCAGAGCTGCGGAAGGGTCTGGAGCACCAGGAGCAGCTGAGGGAGCTGGGAAGAGGCTGGAGAATTCCTGAGGGAGCTGGGAAGGGGCTGGAGAATTCCTGAGGGAGCTGGGAAGGGGCTGGAGAATTCCTGAGGGAGCTGGGAAGGGGCTGGAGAATTGCTGAGGGAGCTGGGAAGGGGCTGGAGAATTGCTGAGGGAGCTGGGAAGGGGCTGGAGAATTCCTGAGGGAGCTGGGAAGGGGCTCAGCCTGGAGCAAAGGAGGCTCAGGGGGCCCTTGTGGCTCTGCACAAGTCCCTGGCAGGAGGGGACAGCTGGGGGAGGCTCTGATCCCAGGGAACAGGGACAGGAGAGGGAAATGCCCCAAGTCACACCTGGACAGGTTTTTCAGATTGGATATCAGGGAAAAATTTCTTCACTGAAAGGAATGTCAAGCCCTGACACCAACTGCCCAGGGCAATGTTGGAGTCACCATCCCCCAGAGTGTTCAAAAAATGTGAGGATGTGGCACCTGGGGCCATGATCCAGTGGTGGTTTGGCAGAGCTGGAGAAATGGTTGGACTCGATCTTAGAGGGCTTTTCCAGCCTTGATGGCTCTGTGGCTCTCCATGTCAGAGAGGGCTGGGCAGGTCAACCCCAGCTGCACACACTGCCTGTGTGTCAGGCACACATTTACACCTGGGCCAGCCACCTGTGTTGTGGTGGGGAGCCAAGGTGATTTTAGGGCACCACTTGATTGACAACATTTTGATAGTTACTGTAAAGTGAATTGCACCCTGTGCTCCACTGATTTTCCTGGCTGGATCTTCAGTGGCTTGAGAGAGAACCCAGAATGACCAGATTAGATGTACCCATGCTCACAGGGCAGATGAAATATATCTCTGTAATCTAATCTTTGAGCCCTAACCAGAATATTTCAATGTGGTGTGAAGGTCTTAAATTTTTAACTCATATAATTAATTTTTTTTTAATTAAACTTCAAACATATTTTGGAGTTGAAGCATTTGTTTCAAACTGAAGAACCAAAACATTTAATTTACAAAGTATTATCAAAACATTTTGCATTGCCTTAAGTTGCTGTGGGGTTTGTTTGACCACAGTTTGTCTGTCATAAAAGGTGTGTTGTGCACAAACAACCTCTGGCTCTGCTCATTTCTTCTGTTTCCAAGGTCAATGTCTCCAAATGTTTCCCCCTTTTCTGTCTCTTATTCCCATTTTCCAGTCTCAGGTCCTCTTTTGGCTGTGTCCAAGTTAATAAACTCTAATGAGAAGTGTGTTCTGCACCAAGCCTGGCTTAGGCTGCATCCAGCTTGGATCCTTCTACACCAACCTATATAAACATAGAACGAAATTTTATTTCTCTTGAATCAGCCTCAAAAACTCCTCATGTCTCCTGCCTGTGGTTTGGCTGCAACAGACAATCTGTTGTGTGCAGGTGTAGGGTTGTTGCCTCTTTCTTGGATAAGAGAAAAAGCCTGGTGGTTGCACAAGAGCTCATCTGTGACGTCGGTGCAGGACATCGAGAGCTGGTCAGAAGAGCTGGCAGGTGTAGGAATGATATGAAGGTGCAGCTGAAATTTAATTTCCTCCAGAACCATTCCCCACAAGCTGTGCAAACTTTCTTTGGCTAAATAAATACACTTAAAGACAAAGATTTCCCATTTTCCTAGAGATACTCGTGGTAACAACCGCCTGTGCTTTCTCTCCTGGAGCCTTAACAAACAGTCTGCACATTTGCATTTTCTCTAATGGTCTCAGCAGTAAACTTCCTTCCAAAAAGAGGGGGAAAAAAGGAAATCTTGTGTTCCCTGAATGCAGAAAGAAATTACACATTCTGTCTCTGTCTCTCGTACATACAGATACACAATTTAGTACTTTACATCTTCAAAGCGCTTGCTCAAATAGGGACTAAATCGTGTTTGTAAACTCTCGCTTTGGGAGACAAGTTCAAATGGGGCTTAAGTCCCAAATGGAATGTTGATGGTCTCAGTCAAGTTCCTAGTGGACATTTGCCACAAAAGCACAGCATTCTTAGCTTGTATTGATAACAATTAGTATTATTGCTCTGTGATCAGCACAGCCCCCTTCAAAGACGTTTTGTGCCATGCACTGGGTGTACACAGAATTAAGGACCTGCCTCAAAATGTGAACAGAAAAAAAAAAAAAAAATAGGAGAAATTTTCTGCTCCTCTTTCTGTTTTGCAAAGAAGAATCCAGGGGCTGCAGCCCACAAATACAGCTAAACTGGTGGTTACTGCTGTCCCAGTTCAGTACCTATTTTGCTAAATTTAAGGTAAAATTATGAAGTGGTGTGACCGTGTTCCCAGGGGTGCCGGTGTCAAAGGCAGGGACAGAACCCAGCTCTCACCAGCCCTTAGAAACTGTGTTAACTGGAAGGTTACCCTTCCTCTCCAAGTGGAGCTTAATGAATATAACACACTTCAATAGGTGTATTCATAAGAAGTTACCCATTATGGATGTAATGCATGAGTTTTTCTCTCTTGGAAATCGGTTACTCTTACTGGCCATTTCCTGGTCAGGTTTTGATGAGTCCCTTTCAGGCACAGTTCCCATTGAAATAGGTTTGCCTGAATGAGGACTTAAGGAACAACTGAATAAAGACCTCTATAATTGCTCTATAATGATTAAATGGTTCCCATGAGCAAGGCAGTTCAGAAAGAGACGCGCTTTCACTTAGCAACATTCGTGCTGCCAAAATGAAATAGCCACATCCACTGCAGGCAGAACTTAATTCACTGCTGCTGCTGCTGCTGTGATTGTGGCAGAGCAGAGACTGGACAGGAGCAGACCAGGAGAGGGGCAGACCCTGTGCAAACACACTGTATTTATCAGTCCAAATCCACGTGTCTCAGGGTTCCAGTCCAGCTTCCCTGTGTGATGTGTCCCTTTGGAACAGGTTCTTTGCCTTATTTTTACCCCATTTGTTCTGCTCTTGAAACGGTGTTTTGGGTAAGGATGTCAGTGCTGTGGTTTAAGGCAAGGATTCTTCAGAAGGGTTGGGCTGGGGACAAGATATCTGTATCTATATAGATATATATAAACTTCATCTTGAGGTGAGATGAAAGCTGTTCCTGCAGGAATGGCCAAATCTTCAGGCCCTGTAAGTTTATCCAAAAAACTCCTTTAATTTATTTTTTCAGTCTTCTCAGGGTGTCGTTCCATTACTTGATGATTTTTAAATCTCCATACTATGACTTAAGAGTGAGCACAAGAAGTGAGCATTGAAGTGTTTAAGGAAAAGGAAAAAAAGGAAGGAGGAAGGAAAAGAAAGAAGGCAGGAAGTGGTGAAAATGATCTGTTGCAAAGCAGCAAGAGGCCACAGGAGCTGAGCAATCTTCTTGGGGCTCCCAAGAGCATCCTCTTGTCATTGTGCATATTCCCTGAGATTTCTGAGGCTGTTTGCTGGAAGTCTGGAGATTCCCCCAGCTTGTTTTGGAATGCCCAGCCCCACTCTGGGCACCCAGGCCAGAGATCAGCATCATCTGGTGAAATCTTGCACCCCGGAGGTGGAAATGGCAATGCTGTAAGTCAAACCATCTTTGGAGATTTCCCTTGAAACCATGACTTTGTTAAACAATGGAGTCGAATCTCTTGGAAATGAGTTCATAAAAATCAGCTCTGCATTGTCAGCTGCAAAGAGAGAGGAGCATTTTTTTCCTCAGGGCCTTATTCTAATCTCAGATGCACAGCATGCATTACCATATAGCTTAAAAAAGCAGATATTTCTGAGATGATATGTGGGATTCTGTGCAAACCAATATCCTTCAGGAGTTTTTCATGCACTCAAACACTCCCAGGCAGGACATGGGGCCCTGATAGAGCATTTTTGTCTGAGGGGTAAAAGAGGGGATGAGGAAGCCAAAGAGAAGCTGAGGTGAAGAAGCAGAATAAACCAGAATTGGAGCTGGAACATGTGAGCAGCCCTTGATTTCTGAGAGGGACACGTGGTGGGGTGTCTCTCCCATGAAAATAAAGTGAGATGTCCCTGGCATATGAGACTAGAGAGGGTATTGAGTCTTACAGGAGTACTGAGACAGATAACACGTTTTAAGAGGCAATGAGGGTTGGTTTATTTGTTTTGGTTGTTATTTGTTGTTTTTGTTACTGGTAATCTTAGCCTGCAACAGGAGCAGGTCATTTGGGCCATTCAAATCAGAATTAATTGGTGTCAACAGCCAACTGGTGCCTGACCTCAGTCTAGCTGGTGGAAAACAGCACCACAAACCCATCCTGACAGCAGGAGGTGCTGAGCAATCTCAGAGACACAGGGCCAGAAGGAATCCCAGGAGAGGATATAATCAGTGGGCAGACATCTCTTCTGTCCCTACAGTCTGATTGAAAGTCTTCCCACACAAACAATCCCACTTGGAGTGGGCACCTCACGCCTCTGGAGGTTTGAGGAGCAGGGATTTCAGGAATGGGGGACAGCAATGCCTCCCCACAGCGCTGTGCTGCAGGTTTGGGGTGCAGGGCTGTTTGGCAGCCTGGCCAGCAGTGCTTGCTAACTTTTCTCCAGAAACTGCAGAGTAGGGCTGCCAAGTGGCACAGGTCTGGCTGGCAGCCCTGGGATGCTGCCTGCCAGGGGAGCTGCACTCCAGCTGGGCCAGAGCCAGACGCCTGCTGGGGAAGCTGGAACATGGAATCAAGGAATCACAGAATGCTTTGGGTTGGAAGGGACCTTCAAGATCACCCAGTTCCACCACCCTGCCCAGGGCAGGGACACCTTCCACTATCCCAGGTCGCTCCAAGCCTCATCCAGCCTGGTTTTGAACACTTCCAGGGATGGGGCATACATAGCTTCTCTGGGAAATTTTTTCCAGTGTCTCACCATCCTCAGAATAAGGCATTTCTTCCTAGTTTCTAGTTTAACCCTGCCTTCTGTCAGTTTGAAGCCATTCCCCATTGTCCCGTGATTCCATGCCCTTTTCCAAAGTCTGTCTACTGCTTAACAGCCAGGCTTGCAGTGGTTAACTGGGAATGCTGGTGACCATGGTAGCATTTCTTATTTAGGAAAACTTTTGCAGAGCACTGTGTGGAGCTCTATAAAGATTGTGAGATTTACCATAGAACAGGATGGGGAAGGCCAAGCCAATGTGCAGCACCCTCCTTTCTTTGTCTGGGTGTTCAGACATGGCTTTGTGCACCTGAGAGCTGCTTGCCTTGTTTTCACTCTGCTGCTTGGATAGAGGGCTGGTGTCTGAGATGGGAATCACAGAATAATTTTGGTTGGAAAAAGCCTCCAAGATCATTGAGTCCAAATTTTCTTCCAGTGCTGCCACACCACAACTAAGCCATGTCCCCAAGTGCCACATCCACACATCATTTAAATCCTTCCAGGAGTGGTGACTCCACCACTGCCTTGGGCAGCCTTTTCCACTGCTTGACAACCTTTTTATGTGAAGATATTTTTTCTCTTATACCAACCTAAACCTCCCCTGGTGCCACTTGAGGCTGTTTCCTCTTGTCCTGTCCCTGGAGAAGAAACTGACTGATGCTTTGCAAGGTAGCGCCTGATTTAAAGGTGTGCAGGAATCCTGTGCAGCAGCAGAATGCTCTTCCTGCTGGTTATATATATATATGTATATACATACATAAATACATAAATACATAAATACATAAATATATAAATATATAAATATATAAATATATAAATATATAAATTTATATATAAATATACAAATATACAAATATATAAATACATAAATCTATAAATACATACATATACATATACATATACATATACATATACATATACATATACATATATATATATATATATATATATATATATATATAAAGCCATATCAGATTTTTTGGCTTTTGGCAATCACCCTTGAGTGGGACAGGAACCAAACACAGAGAGAGCACAGTGGTGGCAGCTCCAGGTTTGTACCTGAAAGGAAGTTTGCATTTCTTGGCTAACCAAAGTGTGGGGGGGAAAAATTTCTCTGTTCAGAAGAGCTGTAGCAGAGCACTGCTGTCCTGATGGCACGTTGGAGGGTTAAGGTTTTTGGGTATTTCCTTTGAGCGTTTTCCTCATCCCCAACATCATTTCCCACCAGCACGTGCTGGGCCTTTGCCAGCTCCTTTATCTTTCATCTCAGAGCTTGTCTTCTGGGGGCACTGGGACAGCTGTGGGGCAGAGAAGACAATTCTGGCTGTGGCAGGGAAGTGTGGCGGTCTGGCAGGCGCCAGGGTCAAATCCCATCTCTGAGCCTTGCTCCTGGAGCTCTCACACAACCTGGGAGTAGGAAGACACGAGCTCGCCTTTTGCATCCTCCAAGAGACAGAACAGATGCTCTTCCTGACCCTCTGGGATCTCTCAGAGAGGAAGGAGCAGAGCCAGCTCCAGGGCTCCGTTCCTCTCCGCCAGGCCTGTGAGATGGATTCAGCCATGGCAGTGTCAGCAATTGCTGTCAGGTCTAGGGGATGGATCTGGGTGTTTGTCACCTGCAGAGCCAGAAGCTCAGCTTGCCCCAGCAGAATCATCCCTGTGCCATCACCATACCTGGTGTTTGGGAAGGGTCATGGATTTGTCTCCTGACGCTGCTCTTCCTTTCCTGCAAGGTTAAACTGGGAATCGTCCTCACAAAATGCTTTATGCTGTGCTGGTTTCACAAGCCTTGGCTGAAGCACTGAGTGGCTTGAGGAAACCTCTCCAGTAATCTCTCTGAGATACACTGACCCCCCTCCAGCCAGCAGTGACCTGCTGTTGTGCTGTCCCCCAGCCAAAACTGGTGTGGGTTTGACCTTCAGATCCTTCCCTGTCCTTCCTGAGGAGCTTTGGAGGAAATAAGGAAAAAAAACCCAATAACAGCAGGGTGGATTTTGATGGGAGCTGGGGTTCTGCTCTTCCCTGAGCATTCAATCCGCTCTCCAAAGTCTTAATTGTGCATTTCTGTGGCTAAACTAAGGTGTGACAATACATTTACAAGAGCTGTGCTCTGCCAAGCCCTGAGCCAGCCCAGCACTTGCACAAGTGAGGACAAGGACTTGGACAGCTCCAAACCTATTGAATGCACCTTTGGGCACATCTGTGAAGCCTTGCTGGACATAGGCAGGTGCCCAGCACCAAGACTCCTTGAGGGACAAGGATTACTCAGGAAGGGACTCAAATAATAAGAAAACAATGACTAAAAAGCTGCTTGTTCATTGCAGCCTCTCTGGAAACACAAGAGATGTGTTTGGGGAGCAAGGACAAAATGAAAGAGGCAGAACAATAAGCTGTTTCAAGCACCTGAGAATATATTTAAAGCAAGAGAAAGAGAAAGAAAAAAATACTTAAATTTCTCAAGCAGCACTCGAGTGCATTTTTTTTCTGCAGCTGGTTCATGTATCACCTTCCTTATTGATTTTTTTTTCTCCTTTGCGCTGAAAATATACATTATCTTCAAATCCTTCTTCAGTGAAGTAAATCTAAAATGAAAACAAACTACACATTTGGCCAACCCTGCCTTAAAATTACACATCAAGAACATTTCCAGTGACAAATACTTTCAAGGCAAACAAACTGAAGAGAAATTAAAAAATCTCTGTGGGGCATAAATATGTAATTACACTCACACAGGGAGCATTTTATCAGGTAAACCATCCTACTTTGTTAATTGAAATGCTGCAGCACAAGGTTTTTTTTGACAAAGGGGCTGAATATGCATGCATATTTCTCACTGCTGCTGTTCTATTTCTCTCTTTCCTTTCCCTGTGTGCTCCAGCGATGGGGTAGTGATCACTCCTGCTTTCTTTGTTCAAATATCCTCGTTTCTGCCACCTCCACTTAATTCTGGCAGGGAAAGTTTTCCTTTCACTGGAGGCACAGGATTGTGGGGGGTTTTGTTGACTTGAAAAAGAAACCAAACCCCAGAAAACCAAAAATCAAGCGTTTTTCTTAAATTAAACTCTCCAGAAAAAAAAATAAAATGCTGAGAATTAGAAAAGAAAGCAGACAGAATAAAAAGAACTGCAGGAAGTAGGTGTAGCTATGTTGGCCTAATCCCACTAAAACAACCTTTCCAGGGAGAGGATGAGTTACGGGAGCTGATGGGAGCAGGGCTGAAATTTGGGACCGAAGAGGTTTGAGGTTCAGAACCCGAGCCTTTGTTACAGGAGAATTTGTCAGTGTTTAGTGGCCATGGGCAGCAGTCAGTGAAATATTTACAGCACAATCCCTTCCAAGAAGCGTGGCTGCTGGCAGGGTGTTTAATTGTCTAAATGCAAGCTGCAGTGCCAGCTGTGGGTTTGCTCACCCATCTGCGAGGGCTCTGCCATGCCAGTTCTCCTGCCCCGAGAGGGAAACAGGGAATATCCTTCCTGGGAAGAGGGGCACAGGGTGGCCCAGAGCTTGCTTGGCAGTGGTGACAGCTGTGATAACACTGGGACTGAGAAGAAACAGTGCCCAGGCTTCCTTTAAGGAAGGAATCTGGGATGCTGGGATGTCAGCACCTCTTCTCCCTGCAAATGGATGGAGAATAATGTGTTCCCTCTCACTACCCATTGTCCACTTGGGTTTTTCTCTGCATTTTCTCCCCCTCTAATGTGCACCACAGAAGGTGCCCCACTTGCGCGGCCTTTGGCCACCATCATGTGGGGAGATTCAGAAAGGCTTCAGTGCTTTTCTTTTTCATGGGTTTTGTATGTTCCATCCTCCCATTCTGCCTCGTGCCCATCTCTGCTTTCCTGCTTCCTTCTCTTTCACAGTAACATCCCACAAGTATGATCTTCCCTCCATTTCCAGTCCTTTTCCAGGCTCTGCTGCTTTGCTGGGAACAGAAGAAGATTGGCTGACATTTCCAGAGAAGGAGGGCATTTCCATGCAATGTACCTCTCCAGGTAAGTCATGTCAAAAGCCCATGGACATGTAAACCCTTGGAAAACATTCTAAAATTGGCAAAACAAGTTTGAGTGATCTGTCGGTCTGTCTCCATTTCCTTTGTTTGGCTTTACAGCATGGCAAAAAACACTGTCCTCTCCCAGGAGTGATGTGATTGAATGTGAGTTGTTTTGAAACTAAACCACAGTGCCTGAGCACCAAGAAGTCGCCAGCACTCAGAAGTTTCCTGTTTTCCCTCTGACCTTGAATCTTGAATAATTTTACACAAGGAGGATCAGGTTCAGTACGGGACATGTGAGCAATCTGGTGTGGTGTAACAGAATATTTTGACCACTAGTGTGTCCTTTCCCTTTTATTTTTGATTGAGCAGATCCTACCTTTTTCCTCTCTAGAAGGTTCCATGCAGGAATCCCAGCAGTGCTCTGCAGGACCTGAGTGAGTGCCCAGCAGCTGAAATACAAGTGCTATGGGTGGAAACTGGAGCATCCAGAGAATTTTATTATCTTGAGAAAAAAGCACCATCTTGGCAGGAATTTTAACCCAGACATCTCATGGGGACACACGGTTCTAGGTTTTGGTATTTTATCTTTGGTCTGTTTTGTTAGACAGGTGGTTTTGGCAGTAGAATATTTGCTATATTCTTCAATATCCTTGGCTGGCTTGTGTCCCTCCTGACTCACATTCATGGGGACACTTCCCCATCTTTTTCTCTCCCCTCCCTTTGTCTTTTGAGCTGTAGGGTGGTTGTTTGCTCAATAAACAATGTTTGAAGTCGGCGGTCTCCAGGTATCTGTGTTGACTGAAACCACTGGGCTGTGTCAGAGAGAGCAAACAGAGCAGCTTAGCAGACCCTGTTATGGTTCATGTGAAGCCCTCAAACATGGCATGAGGATTCCCCTAGTGACAGATCAGGGGATGCTTGGAGGAGCTTGACTCTGCATTGCTTTTTGGTTTTATTACCATTCTTTTCCTAAAATACAAGAACAGCTTACCTGTGTTTACGTAAAAAACAAATAAGATACCTCGCTTCAATTTGGCTTGGAAAGTTGGTTATACCAACATTCAGCTCTAATTCTTCACCTGGTATTCTCACAGAAACATCTTTCTTGGACATTTCAGTATCTCAGAAGATTTGCAGAGCAGCCAAAGCACCCAGTGCTGAATTGTCAGGGCTGGGAATGCAGGGATAAAGGTTTATTGAAGAGTCATTCTCTGACACTTTTTATTTACCATTTTAAAAACCAGCCTGGGATCACTTTCAGGCTGTGGTCTTGCCATGGAAGCATCAGACAATTTGGCCAGAAATTCCCAAAGGTTTTGATGGTTAATTTTTCCTTGCATTTTGGTTAAAATATTGTGCTATTGTATTTCCCGACTGAGCTTTTGTTATTCTGAATGGGTGGATCTGTGTTGGTTTCAGTGCCTGCCTTTTCTTCCTCATATGTTAATGAATAAATCCAGGCTGGTTTTGCTGAGAGCTGTAACTCTTGCTCCTGCTGGTGGGTAGAGCATTCCATTAATCCAAACTGTGATGCCAACTAAGAGTGCACCTGCCTGTGGTGCCTTTAAAGTCCCTCAGTGATTTTATAAACCAGATGATGAGACCAGGAAAGTGTTTGCCAAACTCAGATTTAGTCTGTGGTGCAGTTGTAGCTGGATGATGTGCTGAGATACCAGATGGGTCATGCTGCTGGTAAGGCTGCTGTGACCCTTGTGAAGTGCTACAGCAACGCCTCAGAAAATGGATTATTGGTTCCCCATCTTTTTTTTTTTTAATACTGAAATTCCTTTGTAAGACATTGTTTTGCCATTTTAATTAGTTTTTTTAATTTTATTTTTTTTTTCATTTTGTTTGCATTTGTCACCATAACAGACCACCCAATTATCTCCTCTTTTTACTGCCTTGTATGCTGCAGAAGTGGATGGAGGCAGCAAGATATGGAAGGGTTCCATGGTAAAGGAGGATGAAGGGAAAATTCCTGTTAGTTGAGCTTTATGGACAAGGCCACAGGTTGGGCAGTGGGCAGAAAGTCCTGACCATGGAGTTTGGCCATGAAAGCACAATGAGGAACAGCTACATCTGTTGGAGAGCAGAAGAGAAAAGCCATTTGTGTGGGCATCACACTGGACTAGTTGGATAAAACCCCCATTTCTTCTCCTCTCCAGCATCGGTAAAGATATTTCTTCAGTAGAAGCACAGAGAACTCAGGAAATCTCCAGACAGAGGCACTTGGGGACATGGTTTAGTGGTGGCCTTGGCAGAGCTGGGGGAATGGTTGGACTTGGTGACCTTGGAGGTCTTTTCTCACCTTAACAATTCCATGGTTCAGCTGAATCCCAGGAGAGCTGCTCAGCCAGCAGCCTGGCACACGCTCTGCACATCTCAAGGGTGCTGCCTCACGGTGTCTTTTTGATTCCTGGTCTTGCAGACAAACTTTTTTGCTGAACAATGTAGATAGCAGCTTTGAAGGGAAAACAGACCCCCAGCCCCTCCAAAACAAATCCAGCATCACTCTAAAGCCATGCATTTCCTTGGCCCTGCAGCATCTGTCAAAGAGCTGCTTCAGCACCTCAGTGCTTGGGAGCTGTAACTTCCACCCTCAAAACTATTTGGCTTGTTCTGATATATTCTTGTGCTAATGCCAGTTTTCTGTCTAAGCAGGCTTCCTTGCTTTGTTGTGCTCACTTCCCTGCCATATTTCTACAGGGAATGCGGAATGTTTTTGCATCTTCTCCTGGAAGATTGAAATTCCCATCTCCCTGGCTTCTCTGTACTTGTTGAAATAGGAGGATCTTTCCTGGATGAGGCACCCTGCTCAGCCAGTGACCCTGGAGAGGATCAGTGGTACTGTCCTACCTCCACTGCCTACATCTCATAAACCTCAGGACTTGTCTTTTCCACTCCTGCAGGATACTGGAGTGCTGTAGTCACCCTGGTAAAACATATCCCAGTTTCATGGGTCTGGTTTTTCTCAAATAAGGGACCTTTATTAAAGTGGACTTTCTTAAATTAATCTTACATCTATGACCCTGAGATCAGCATCGTGTTTCCACAGGATTCCCATTTGTCTCAAATGCCTCCCAGCCTCATATTTCAGCAAGCTGGAATTGTATCCTCCCATATTTCTCCCTCCTTTGAAGAAGTAGCTTTCCATTTCTCTTTACACTCAGATAAGCATTTGATGCTTCATTTGACTTGGATTCCTTTTCCTGGGCAAAAGCTGGAGTCTGTCTGTGAGGGTGGTTAATGTGATGTGTCAGTGCAAGGAAGTGTCCTTGCTTAACCATCTCTACAAGGACCTACCTGCCTGAGCTCTGCAATTATGTGACTTTAATTGGCTCTTAATTTGGGAAGATTATATAATATACTTAAATGAAAACCACAGAGGTGTTGTTGATACACAGGTTGTGAATAACAAACAAAATGATAAGTGGCTGAATTGCTTCTGAGCTCACACAGGCAAATTCACACTTTGTTTCCCATGTATTGAATATGAAATATGCCAGAAAGTTCATAATTAGGAAACTACAAGGGTTTAAAACCTATATTACAAAGAATACATTTTTGTGGCTCTGGAGGTTGTAAACATGCTTTCCATGTCGAGCTGTATGTTGCATTTATGCCGATTTAATCATTCATTAAACATTAGTAAGAGGCCAATTATACTGTTCAAGAATAAGATGTTTTACGAGGAAATGACAAAAAGATACATGTAATCATTGAAATGCCAGTTTACAATCAGATAGGATGGGAAATAATCCCTTTAGCAAGCTTAAGCTTTTACATATTAATGGCAGCATTGGGGAGAGTGGGAAGAGGGCTTTAACAGCCTCGTGGCCTCCCAGCCCTGATGGGGAAGTGAGAGTTCCTGGTGCTCTGAACGGAGATTTAACAACTTTTATTCTGTGCCATGGATACCTTGAGACTCGGGCTCTTCACAGGCCCCACCTGTAGTCAGCAAGTTTGTGTCTACACATCCAACATAGACATGGACAAAAGAGGGGAGGAAAAATAATTCTGACTCTTCAGAGAGGCCATGGAACCCCAGAATGGTTTGGAACCATGGAACCCCATCTCATTCCAACCCCCTGCCATGGGCAGGGACGTCTTCCACTGCCCCAGGTTGCTCCAAGCCCTGTCCAACCTGGCCTTGGACACTTCCAGGGATCCAGGGGCAGCCACAGCTTCTCTGAGCACCCTGTGCCAGGGCCTCCCCACCCTCACATCCAAGAATTTTTTCCTAATATCCCATCTAAATCTGGTCTCTGAGTGTGCAGCCTTTCCTCCTTGTCCTGTCACTCCATTCCCTTGTTCAAAGTCCCTGTTCAGCTCTCTTGGAGCCCCTTCAGGCCCTGGAAGGAGCTCTGTGATCTTCTCAGAGCCTTCATCAAGCTGAACAACACCAGCTCCCTCAGCCTTTCCTTACAGGAGTGGATTCCATCCCTTAATCACCCTCATGGCCTCCTCTGGACTGAATCCAAGGTGAGATGTTCTGTGAGCAGAGTTAAGATCCATTGGGACATTTCCATACTTATATTTTAAATGTCCATGTCAAGCACTTCATGGTAAAGGAAGGATGGGTGGAGGACTTACCCATAAAGTCAGACCTGAGAAACCATGGCTGCTGGAGAAACAGGGAGGGACAGAAACTCATTTTCCCACCTGTTTTCCAATGCAAAGGTCACCAAGCCAAATTGTTGGGTCATGGATGCAAAATAAATGCAAAATAAACAGGAAGAAGTGATTCTTTGCACCCAGAGTTGTGGAGGGGTGGAACTCCTATCTGCAGCATTTGGTGAATGCTCAAAGTTCACCAAAAAAGCCAGCAGATAAATCCATGGGGAGAACGTTGTTTGGGGGCTGTTAAACACCATGTGTCTCTTGCTCTGGAAGTTCCTCAGCTGCAAGGTTTTGTGTATGGGGAAAATGTGCAGTGGGAAGAAGACAACATCCAGCAAATCACGGACTACATTGCTGAAAGAACTGAGACTGCCTTGGTGTGTATGAGATGAAAACCAAAAAGGTGACAAAACACCAAAAAGCTCCACGGGCAAGCTAAAAAAAAGGAAGAAAAAAGATATTTTTTTTAATTTTAACGTCTTCACGAACTCTACTCCAAAATGTCTCACCTTTGAATTGCTCTGGGGTACTTTCTGTGTCTGAAAGTCTCACAGTTCCCAGGTTTCCTCTGGGATTTGAGTTCTCCTCTCTTCTGCTCTAAGCACATTTGGATTGAAGACTGAATAGGGTCAGGCAGAGAAAATCCGTCATAATTTGAGCAAACACTCAATCCTTATGAAAAATTTAAAACAGGAAACCCAAAGGTTAGGGAAACTTGTTTGCAAGGAAGAAAATCACAGAACAAGAAAGCCCCTTACATTCCAAGTGAGCAGCAGAGAGCAAGGAAATGATGCTTTCCATTCCTGTTTAATCAACAGAAAACAACTAAAAATATGTTCTGTTGATGGATGTGGGACCAAGATACCGTGGGGCAACAAGAGAAAAAAGCAGTGGAGACCCAGGTGAGCAGAATATGGGTTCCAGATAAACCTCAGCCAAGCATCACTCCAGCTTCCCACAGCCATGCCAAGCCTTGATGTTCTCCGACTGCTCTACCCACTCCTACATCTGGCTGCCCAAAGCCCACAGCCCCCTTTTCCCAAATCCAGCTGGTCAGCTGTCCCCGTTGCCATGCCAGCCTCTGGGCAACAGACCCAAGCGATGCTGTTGAGAGGGAGAAAAATGTATTCCAGCGATAATATTGAAGGGTTACAGCTGCCAAACACACTGTGTCTGTGGAAACACCTGTTGAGTGGCTGTTGCAGTGGGAAGAGCAAGATGAAGAAAGACAGCTGTAAAAGCGCCAGCAGCAGTAGGAAGCTCTGCTAAGACTGCTTTGTGCCAGTTAGAGATGTGCCAAATTATTTGGCTGCATTTCAAATATCTGGGTGTCCACTACATGTGCCAGCTCACGCTCGCGGGGAATACTTCAGCATTAACACCACCACTGCCACGCTCCCGCTGCTCTCCCACTTTAGTTTCAGCCTTTACATTTCCGTGCTTTTATTGCTGGTTCCTTCCAGTGTAAAGGAAAGCCCAGTTTTGCAGTGCAGAGCCCAAAATAAGGGCTGGGATCTGCAGCTGGGGGGAAGACAGAGCACAGCTGTAAAGGTTTTTGGCAATTGTGAGATCTGCTGGGTTATTGTTTTGTGTCTCCCCTGTTGTTGCTGTTGTTGTTGTTGTTGTTGTTGTTGCTGTGGGTTTTTCCCATAATAATAGTTTTATCTTTTGCAAACACTTAGCTAACCTGGACACTTCTGCCTGTCTGTCTAGAAATCCTTGGGGCTGCAGAGCTCAGCTTGGGGAAGTTTACAACGGGAACAGAGGGGAAATTTGAAAGTTTAGGTGGGCTGGACAGTGGCAAAGGTGGAAATACAGTCGCAGAATTCTATAGGGAAATATTCCAATTGTGTTGTAGCTATAGATGTGGCACCGGGGAATGTGGGTTAGTGTTGGCACTGCTGGGGGAATTGTTGGACTTAATGATCTTCAAGGGTTTTCCCAGCCTTTATGATTCCATGATGTCAGGAAAAAGCACAGTGTGTAGAAACAAGGAATGGAGAGAAGGTGAAGTTGTAGAGTAATCATTCCTCCTGATGTGTCCAGAGAGTGCATGTTCATATCCAGGACCTCCCAGCTCCTCCTTATTTTCCTTTAAGACCATCTGCACTGCCAAAACCCAGTGTAAATCCTTCCCCTTGTCCACAGTGAGACCTAGGAGTATGCCCAAAGTTAGGTTTGCCTTTTTAAGAATTTTGAAAGCTGAAATAAGCAACTAAATCTCAAAGAATTAAGTTCTTGCTCAAATAATTCCTGTTAACTCTCCTAACTCCTCGCTTTGCGCTGGTGATATCCCAGACAGGCCAGGAGACTCTGGAATCACAGAGCACTGCTGTGCCTGTACAGCTGCAGCAGTTTACTTGCTTTTCTATTTGCCACCATCATCTATTGTCATGATTTCTTTAAATTCCCAAATCCTAAGAATGATCAAAAACTCCCCTGGACCAAGGAGATAATACTTTTCTCAGGGAGCTTTTTTCCTTCCCAGGAAGGTTTATCTGTTAAGTGGTTGTGGGAAACAATTCATCTTCTTCTGTTTATTTATGAATATTTCCAAGGCATCCTTATCCATGGCAGTTGATTAGCCCTGGAGGTGGTATTTCTCTGGGAGGTATCGCTGCTTTTCGGGTTGCAGACAGAGATGGAAAGGTCTGAAATCCCAGCAAACAGAATTGTAGCAATTTATACATTTATATATTTATGCATTTATATATTTATGTATACATTTACTGTAGCATTTTATCCTTCTTGTGAGCCTTCCCTCACCTCGTGGTAACCCTTCTAGGGCAGAGATTCACTCCTGTGGGCTTTTTTTTTGTCACAAAATGGGATCCTGTTTGAACTTGAGTCTCTGGACTGACTGTAATGCTCACAACGATGTCTAAACCAAAAACTCATCACACCCCTTCCCTTAGAACAGGACCTTTCTTGAGAATAAAACTAATTTATTACAGAAACACAGATCTGTGCTTTTTGAAAGAGAGTGAAAATATCACACCATTCAAACTGGCACAAGGCCAACTATGCCCAGGACAATTTATCTTTCCCTTTTGAGCTGATTTTCCAAGTGCCCTCTGCTCTAATTATTTCGTTTTCCAGATTTCATTTTCCAGGCCCCAATCCACCTGTTTTTCTCCTGGATTGTTTAGGCCAGGATTACTACCCGTATGCCTGGCTTGTTCTGATTTTGCCCCCAGGTGAAGGTCAAAGAGCCAGTGGTTGTACTCCAACAGGGCTTGCAGGACTCCTTGGTTAATCTTTCCTCCAAGATAATGGGAGAAGTTCTCACTTTTGGAAGTTCCATAGAAATTCCTGCAGCTCTGTTCCTGTCTCTGTTTTAACCACTTAGGGAAGGACAGAGCTATTTTCCCCTGGACTTTCAAATGTCCAGTGGAACTAGAAAGCTTCAGCCTCTTAAAACCCTTCTGCCTGGATCTCACAATCAATCATAAAATACTTTGCCTGTTGTCTTGGCCATGTCAAGCTTCTCTTCAGACAACCAGAAAATTCATCTTTCCTGTTAATCTTCCTGACTTTGTTGCCAGAGTCATGGGTTATGGTCTGTTCGTCCTGAGAAAATGTTATCCGAGTCAATATTTAGACAGAATAAGCCTTAATCACAACATAGTTATGCTTCATTAAAGAGGTTTTCCATTTGCTTCATTCAGAGAATAATGCAGGATGTGTCAGAAGCAAACAACTGGGGTAGATTTCCTATTCATGCAACACTTTCCTTCTTGCACACAAATAAAGGACTAATTGCTTGTGCAGAAGCAATTTTCTTTTCTTCCTTCAGAGGAGGCAAAGGGACAATTTTCCTCGCTCTCACCGGTGTAGATCTCTCGTTGGGTGGTGCCCAACTCTGCTGCTCCTTAGGCCCAGAAGGACCCAGACTGTTGTCCTCTTAGCAATCCCTTTAGGTGCCACCCAAAAATAATGTTCAACCCTGCAGAACATTCTGAACAATCTGCTTTTAGGAGTGGTCCCAGCCTTGGTGGGCTCCCAGGAATGTAGCTCCAGCTGTGTATCAGTCCCATCTCACCTTCAGAGGGGGAACACCCAGGGAAGAGTCACAGATTCATTTAGGCTGGAAAACACCTCCAGGGGCATCAAGTTGAGCCTTTGGCTGATCACCACCTTGACAACTAAACCATGACCCTGAGTGCCACCTCCAGGGATTGTGACTCCAGCCTGGGCAGCCCCTTCCAGACCAGCAGGGGAAGCTTGCAGGGGAGCTGCTGGTGGTGGAGAGAGGCCAAGCAGTTGAAGTCTATCCCCTCCTCCAGGGCATGGAAGAGCAGGTGATTTTTCCTGCATTACTCAGAAAAAAAAAAATTTAAAAATTTTTTTTTTAAAAATAAAATTCTTTCATCTCTTTCCTGAGAAAAGGCCAATGCTGAGCCTAGCAGATTATTCAATAACATCCCATAAAAATATTAAACTTCTATATCAGAAACAAATTAAAATTGTATTTCTTGATGTGAACAAAGGTACCCAAGTCGATTTCGTCTCTCTCCCTCCTTTTTCAAATTTAATATCACACAGAAGAGAGAAATGAAATCTGTATTTAAATGGCTGTGGAACATTGTGCATTTAAAGTGCACAGCAAGTCACTCCCTAAAGCACTCCATATGATATGTAAATCTTTTGATCTTTCACAAAATGCATGATTTCCATAAAGAATAATGAGTGCTAGCTTGGGAAGTACAATATTGACTGTCACTGTACTGCACTTAGCCACAATTATTATTTGCATGGCTTTTGCAACATAGCTGGAGGGGAGAGTCCTGTGAATATTTTTAATGCATTCTAATAGCTACTAAAAGAGATTTTATTTTATAATAGATGCATTCTTTCTTTTGGGTCTAGAAGCATTTTTTTTTTCAATTTATTCATTACCTTTTTTTTTTTTTTTTTGCTCTTTATAAGGAACATCTATGGGGAAAAGCAGAGGAGCACACAAGTCCTGAGAAGAGAGGCAATTGACATCCTGCCCTGCCATGAGCTGCAGGAAAGCAGAGGAATCAACAATAATATTTATTTACTTATTCTTGAAGCCAATGGGTAAAGTTTAACCTGAGAAAGGATCTTAGGTGTGATCTGTGTGAGAGAACTTGAAACGATGGTCACCCTTTGGGGCGTTTCTGGATGGATACTCTGCAGGATGTGAGGAGATCCCACAGGATCAGCTCATCAGTGACCACTGGGGTCAGTGGGGCCTTTGGCATCAATCCAGCCTTTTCCCTCTGGCTTTCCACATGGGAAGGACTCAAATGCCGTGGCCCAGTGGCAGCTGTGCTTATTTCCAGTGCTGCTGATGGGGAGGGACAAGCTGGGCCATGGCAATCTGCATGCTGAGATTTTCCCATCTATTTTTCCCAGCTCCCTGGAGGTGGGGAACTGGATCCTGTCAGGCAGAAGAAGAGAATACTCCCGTCTTTCTCAGGGATCCCAGCATCCCATTTGTTCACCCAGGAGATGGGAAGACCACAAGCTCACGGTGCAGGAAAGAGAGGCGATAAGGGCTATCACAAACACATCATCAAATAAAGGAACATTTAAGAATTAACTTACTCCTCTTCTTTGTTGTTCCCTTCCTGAAGGTTTTGACATCTCTCTGAAGGTCTGTTCCAAGTAGCCGAATGCATTTTTTGTTTGCAGTACAGCAAAGCTGAGAAGCTACAGAGCAAGACTAGGTTTGGTTGAGTTGGCAGGGAGATGATCAGGAAAAGGCAGATTATTGAAGATGAAAGTTTCTCGTAACAAAGGAATGGTTGAGGGGTCCAAAGAGTGGAGTCAAGTGTTGTTTCAGGACCTGGATATCCACACGAGTGACACACCATGTGTGTGATCAGAAATCCAACCCCAGGATGGGTCTGAGTCCCCAGTGACCACTTGGTGCAGGGCACAGAGCTCTCCTGGCATCAGGCAGCAGTGATTCCTGCTGGATTGCACTGACCTGGTCTCAAGGTCCAGCCTGCAAGGAGAAAGGAAAGTTTTGTTGTTTTTGTGTCCCTCTCTTTCTCTCAGGGTGAATTAGGCATAGTGCCATTTTCTTTCTTTACAAAAGCACTTTGAGGGCCAAGGAAGAAATTGTTGTAATAATGGTCTGGCTGAACAGTGATAGATGTGAACTGGATTGAACTGAAATAAGAAATTGGTCTTCTAATTCGAATCAGACCTCAGGAAACCTTGGTAACCTCAGGAAAAGATGGTAGCAGATACTTTCTGAGCTCACTGCAGAG
Organism: Pseudopodoces humilis; assembly: GCF_049639895.1. NCBI lineage: Eukaryota > Metazoa > Chordata > Aves > Passeriformes > Paridae > Pseudopodoces > Pseudopodoces humilis. The sequence continues at coordinate 59,072,187 of NC_142206.1, forward strand.
TCAAAGCCCATTTTCATCCAAAATAGGACTTGTGGATTTTTTTTTTCAATGTATTTCAGCTTCATCCCAACCTAGAAAGAATTTAGAACTTGAAAAATTAGTTCTGTCCATGGCAAGGAAGCAACAAAATCCCTTTCTTTGTTTGACTACTTGGTTCAAACTGTGACACATCACGGAGAGGCGCCGTTCCCCATTTTTTCATTGCTCTCATCCTTGAAGATTTAACTCTTGCTCAGCACTGGCCATTCAGATCCCCTGTAAAGGACTAATAATGCAGAGGAGGACTTAGATCTTGTGAGCTGAGATAATTCTTTCAGGTGTATTTCCTGGTGCTAGTTTATTATTATATATTAAATGCTATTTATTGCCCCACCTTTTTTTAAACAATTTTTATTTTCCCACCTTAGAAACATTTCTCTGTGCATGAGCCCATCTTTATGGGTAAGAAAAAACCCCCCAAAAAAAGTTTGGGTTGAATGGCTGCATTGTTGTGTGTAGCACAAGAACCAAATTGTTGATTTTAAGGCTTTTGTTTTTAATTCTGGACCATTGTCAAAAAACCTTTGTCAGAAATTAGCTGTTCCAGTTCCCAAAAATCTCCTGAACTTGTTTACCTGGTAAGACTTGTAGTAATTTTCCATAACATCCTGCCATTTATTATGCTCTGGAAAGGCACTATAGTGATTTCAAGAGGAGAAAACCAAGAAAGATTATTCATTTCACATCCTCATGCAATTCTTTTGTAGGTGGCTTTCAACAAAGGGTGATATTGGATTACATTCATTTTGGTTCTTAATAAACTAGTAAATCTCCCATTGTTCTATGTTGTCCAATTATAAAAGCAATGAATATGAGACTAAGCACTTCAAGATAACCATAGCTTTAAAGATAGACAAAAAGCTTTATAGATTAGGATCAGAATAAAACTGCCATTTTGGTAGCATTTTGATGAATAATATTTTGTGAATTAAAGTGCTCTCTCTCTCAGGAACATCAATAAATTACTCGTGAAGTAGGAACTGCAGATCTCAGGAAGAGTCTCTGAATATCTGGGATACTGAAAAAGGGCAGAAGTAAATCCATCCTAGAAGTCATTTCCTTGCTGTCTGAAGAGGTGATTATCAGGGCTTTTTCCTGAGCTCTGTTTCCCTGTAGGAGCCATCTGTTGGAATTTTCTTGAGCCATTTCTGTTGCCTTCCCATTTCAGTTGTGGTGTCTTTTCAAACATGCTTCTTAGCTACAGTGTGTTTCAAGAATTGAATCTTCAGTACTTTCTGAAGGCTTAATTGGCAATAAAAATCAGCATTTTGAAGTCAAGGATTTGCTTGTTTTGCTTGGTCCAAAGCAAAGATTTTCTAAGTTGTCCAAGAACTGCTTCTGCAAGATCTCTGGAGGTAGTGAAGAACAACATTGGCAAGTGGTTTAAACACACTGGGCAGGGGCTGGGCCACTGTAGTAAAATTGTCAGCATTGAAAATTGTGAAAAAAAGCAGAGCTGCAAATCACAGCCTTAAATATCACAGAGTGCTCTGTGGGCTTGTGAACTGGGATCATTGCCTTGCTCGACTCCGTAGGAATTAATGAGACATTTACAAAAAGATTTATTAATCTATTAATTGCCAACAGATTCTTTGTCAGAAAATCCTTAATGGAAAGTAGAGCCCTCCACCCCTTTAATCCTCATAATCCTACCTTGCATGCAGCTTCCCAAAATTTAGTGTGGAATGGCTTAACACTGTAAAAGTGTCCCTTGGCAGTGAGGTACAGCTGTCTCCAGTGGTCACACAGGACAAATGTCCCATCCAGGTGCTCATCCCAGCTCTCAGTTCAACAGCAGTGGAAAAGGAATGTGCACCACAGGTGTCAGCTTGGCAGAGAGGAAAATACATCACGAGGAGATGGAGAAAGAAGCACGTGGACAGATGTGGGTGTGTTTAGATGCCTGAGCACAAGCATTAAACATCTGTTTTCCTGTTGTGAAGGTCCAGCACCCAAATCACCCCTTGGCTTGGGCTAGGATGAATTTTTGCATCAGGAAACTCCTGCAGCCCTAAAGAAAGCCTGGAATTCCTGTTTAAAGCAGGCTGGGAGGGGTGCCATGCTTGGCCCACCTGGCAGCAGCATCAGTGGCACAGCTCAGAGGGGAAATGAAGGGTAGACGAGAAGATGCTTCCATGCTGTCAGTACTCTCCTCATATCCCTCTCGCTGCTTCCCAGGATTTCCATCATCTCCATCTCTTCCAGAACAGCTCTTCCATTTGAGAGTGAGCTTCTGGGAAATAATGATTCCTTTGCTCAGGATTTTCAGTCACATCGTGGGACCGTGCCTGGAACGGCAATCGCAGACTTTGATCAGTTCTGCTGAAGCAACCTGTTGTCTTTTATAATAACATTTCCATTGGGAATATTCAGATGCTGAGGCTAAAAAGAACCATTTCACAGCACACACACAACTACACACACAGTGACTTTGCATTTTTATCTTTTTGATTTTCCAGTGGGTGTATTTGCCTGGGTTTTTTTTCTGACCACATCCATCTGCTTCCTAGTTCTTACAAAAGCTATTTTACATGCAATAATTGCCATTAAAATGTGAAGAGAAAGCTCGTTGCACAAATGCATTGTTTTGCTCCTTTTAAAGCACACAGAAGCTACAAAACTAGATGTAGCTGACTGATGGATGGGTTTATTTAATTATTACTTTCAGAAAAATGTTCTCTATCTTGCCCATAGCAGGTGCAGGCTGTGACGTGGCATTTGCTCTGGTAATTATACAGTTTTTTTGTAAATAGCAGAACAAGTCAGGATGAAAGATAGCACTGCCCTCAGGTTGTGGGGAATGATTCAGCTTTCTCTTTACCCAATTTCAAATGATACATTGAAATGATAAAGTGGCTTTGATTCCCGTTGCACCTCCCACCCCCCCAACCCTGTGACATGAAACTGAGAGAGAGGGAGAGGGACTGGAGGATGAATATGTGGAAGAGGTAGTTTGTGATGGATGCTGTTATTGCAGTGAGTGATAAAGCTGATTTGGGGTACCCTGCACCGCGGTGTTCCATTAAATGACACTGGGATATCAAATAAACAAGAATTAAAATGGGTTTTTTGTAAGCCCAGAGCTTTCCCAGGTGAGGCACTGCAGCTCAGCAATTCCAGCCATGTGCCCACTGCCCTCTTGCTCTGGTGTCCCCCAGTATTCTCCATCCTGTGCCTCATCCTGCTCCTCTTCTGTGTTTGAAAGAGTCTCTTCTCAGAGTTCAGGCTGTTCTCCAGCATCCCCATTCCATCTTTATTTCCCTAAGCAAGGGATTAATAACAGGGGCAGTGCAGGTGGGTGGGTCTGTGGAAATTCTTCCCTAAGGGAACGACAGCTGACAAGGAATGCCAAGACAAACATCCCCAGGCACCAGGAGATCCTTCCTCAGAGAAATGGAACTAGACTGTTCCCTGAACTGTTCCCTCCTGCTGAAGAAGGATGGGCTCAGATTATTGACTTTTGGGGCATCAATAGGTAAAGTCTATTCCTGCAACCTACTCAGAGCAGAGCCTGCAGGGTGTCGGGCATGGTCTCCCAATGGTCTGAGTGGTGGAGGGATGCAGAATCATGGAATCATGGAATAATTCTTGTTGGAAAATACTTTCAAGATCAGCAAGCCCAGCCTTTAACCCAGCACTACTGAGCCCACTGCTAACCCATGTCCCTGAGTTGTACAAAATCTCCAGGCAGCATGTCCAAACTTGGGTGACTAAAAATTTCCATCAGGGACAACATTTTCAACATTTTGAAAGCCAGGTAATGATCTTGCTTCTTTGAACTGATCACTTTGGTCCCTCTGAAGTGGCTCAGCTGGGGTGCCCAGCACCACCCACCTCCCTGGGCAGGTCCTGGACCCAAAGCCACCTTTGGGAGATTTGATATCTTAGCATCTCCACTCTCAGCTCGTGCTGCTGGGAGCTGCCCTGTGCTTTATCAGATGCACTGATGTACTTGCAATTCACCTTGAAATCAATAGGTATTGATGGGGTTTGGAACAAAAATCCTGCTGCTGATGGCAGTGTGTCAGTAACAGCTCCTGGGACAGGCACCCTTAGGAAGTACCAGCTCCTCTGTTTGAAACAGGAGCAAACCCTGCAAGGAAAATATCTGTTGAGTTGATATAAAAGCTCAGCAGAGCAATATAATGCTTCAATGGAAGGTGCACAGTACATATATGAGTGAAAATCAGTTGATTGTTACCATGCATCTATCAAAAAATTAAAAGTCATTCACAAACCTCAACATTTTATGGAGGGGAGGAATTTATTTTTTTTTAATTAGGATTAAAAATATTATCTACTTAAAATGTGTCCATGCATATAGTTCTGGTACAGCCTATGGCAACACCTATGATTTAAAAATAAAACTGTTTTTTTTCCAAGAAGGAAGTAATTTTGAATGATAACTAATTTAGATAGTGCTAATTATATTGGTTGGAACTTGTAAGGGAGTCAGTCGATAAAAAGTTGATTAAAGCAAAGTTATAAAACAACAATAAAAAAACTCTAACTCTGCACTTTAAGATGTTCTGAATATTTTAATGTTTGTTCCTGCCAGCTTCCTTAGCTGCACTTTCTGTGTACCTGACTGAAATGAAATGAGAGGGAAAAAGTGAGAATTCTGAATAAGTTAAAGAGCAGTGAGTGTGTTCTACACCCTGAAATACACTTACTCAGCTGATCTTTTGATTTTCTCTGTTTTAAACCTCTGGTCAGGGTTTGCCTGGCTGAGACAAGCAAGGAGCAGCTGAGAGGATTCTTGAGCATTTTTTGTTCTCTCAAACTTGCAGGACTTTGCGTGGGGTTGCTCACTCTAAATCCTCCCAAGTTCATTCCAAGTCTTGCAGTGTGATATAAACACAGCCAGACCCAGCAGTTAGGTCATTTCTTCTGGAAGAACTTTCCCAGCTTGGATCCCAAAATGGATCATGTCTCCTTCCAGCTGTGTCACCCTGGGTTTTATGTCTGCAGTGAGCCCTTGCAGGCTTGCTGGTTCACAGCTGGACAAGCAGTCTCTAATTTAGGAGTGGACAGATCCATTCATGGTTTTGTGGCCATGAGAGGCATTCAGGATTCCTCTTCCAGGCTAAAATTCCATATTTCTCTGTCTTTAAGTTCTTCTGCTGGAAAGCTGAAATAACTGACTAAAGCAGAAAGTGACCAAAGCCCAGATCTCCTCCAGAGGATGGAGAGAGACAAAAAATGAATGAGCTGTGGTTATTTCTAGCTGTATAATATTTCTGTTCACTTTGCTTCTCAAGCCATGTGTTCCCTGCCCTCTCAGCTGACTAATCTGCACAAGAAGGCCACGAGGTTGGTGAGTTTTCCTGAGAAACCAGGAAAATCTGACAGAGCTATAAAGAAAATCATAAAATCCCAGAATGGGTTGGGTTGGAAGGGACCTTAAAGACCACTCAGTTCCACCCCCTGCCATGGGCAGGGACACCTTCCACTATCCCAGGCTGCTCCAAGCCCTGTCCAACCTGGCCTTGGACACTTCCAGGGATCCAGGGGCAGCCACAGCTTCTCTGGGCACCCTGTGCCAGGGCCTGCCCACCCTCACAGGGAAGAATTTCTTCCCAATATCCCAACAATATCCCATTTAACTCTGTCCTACACAGATAATCATTACTGTGCACACTGAAGTCTTTGTGTGCTGAATGATTTTGTGTATAACACAGCATGTGTGTGTAACACATCTGATTAGGAACTGATTATTAATTTTATCTTTCTGGTTCAAACTCATTTTTACTAATATTATTGTTAGTATATTTTTATATACTAATATAAATATAAATCATTAATATAATGTAATATATAATATAATATAATATAATATAATATAATATAATATAATATAATATAATATAATATAATATAATATAATGTAATGTAATGTAATATAATATTATATTATATTATATAATATTATATAATAGGATGTAATAATAAATATAAATATAAATATAAATATAAATATAAATATAAATGTAAATATAAATATAAATATAAATATAAATATAAATATAAAATAGGGATAGTGTTTTATTTTACTTTAGCATATATTTTCCTAATGAACAACCCACCAGACCCCACGAGCACTTGAGAATTCTGAAATTTTTCAAAGCAAGGGATGAATGTTAAAAGAAAGGGAAAAACAAGTAAGAAATAGAGATATTTAATGTACATAATTCAGGCTGCAAGCAGCCTGGCATAAGTTATCCTTTAATAGAGCTGTAAGAATAATTAATTTTTCAGTTCAGTGGTCAAACTGAAAAAACTGTGAGGGAGGAAGGAGAGGAGGTGAGTGGAGTGGGAAGAAACAAGGAAACGTGTTTGGGTCAACCTTAAGAAACAATTTCTCATTTTCTCTCACTGAAGCGAAACAAACACTTGTATTATCTGTTCCTTTGATAAACGGCCCTATCTGGGTTCCTGAACAAAACTTTCCTTCTAGAAGCAAGGACTGAAGGTCCTGCCCAGATGGAAGTGACACAGAACACCTTTATTTTCCTGGAAATTCTTTACCTTTCCTTTCCCAGCAAAGCTCACTCACTAAATCTGCCATTGGTGTGAAAAGACTTTTCTTAGCCATATAATTTGTTAAAACCTGCTGCCCAGCTTCAGTTTGCATCGTGTTCCAACACTTCTCCAAGTGTAGACCCTGTAAAACACTTTCTGCTGGGAGCAAGACCCCTGCTTTTAAGGCTATTAAATGTAAATTTTGCTTCTTAATTTTAACTTTACCTGTATGGCTTTAATTAGGAATATATTCTTGGCTGTGAGGGGTGTGAGGCCCTGGCACAGGGTGCCCAGAGAAGCTGTGGCTGCCCCTGGATCCCTGGAAGTGTCCAAGGCCAGGTTGAACAGGGCTTGGAGCAGCCAGGGATAGTGGAAGGTGTTCCGTGGTAGGGAACAGAACTGGATGGGCTTTAAAGTTCCTTCCAACCCAAATAATTTCATGATTCTAGGATTCTCTTAGTGAACTTTTCAGGGATGTTATAAAATGATCCTCCAAGCCCCCAGGGGAATATGGCCCAGGTTTTGGGATTCCCTATGGATAAGTCCATGGATGATCTGAGAAGATCTGGATTTTTCATCATGCCTTTGCCACGAGTTGCAATACAGGTTTTGTCCTATCACCTCCTTCTCCCCTCATGCAGGAGCCCCTTGTTTTCAATGTATACAAACAACAGATTCCCTCTTACCCCCCCAAAAAAATATATATATATAGGTGTCTGGCTGATAGACTCATAAGGGTAAATTTCTTTGTGGGTAATCATCAGTGAGCCAAAAACCAGAGACATTTTAAAAGCATGCAAGCAAAAGAGGTTGCTAAAAGAAAAATCTTTGAAGGGGTATTATCCAATTAGCACTGATAGCTCTGCTAATATGGCAGCAATTAAAATGTTGTTTGTGAACTAAATAGGAGAAGACCTAAATATTCTTTGGACTTACATATGAATAATGTTCTAATATCTGGTGGAATAATTATAATGAAGCTGTAAGTATTCTCTCACGAGTTGTTTACTGAAATAGCAGTCTATTTAATCAGTAGCAATGCATTCAAGGTGACTAAATATTAAATATGATTGGCAGCTTCCTGCTCGGACTAAAACGATTAAGTAACATGAGAAAGAAAGTGACAGGTGACTTCAGTCCCCTCGAGGAAACATGCCCCAGCCAGGAAATGGGTTGAGACTTCTAATAATATTGGTAACAAATAAGTGCTGAAATGTTTGCTTGCAGCAGTCAGTCTGGAAAGGAATGCAAATCCTGTTATACATCTTTTTCATCTTGGTGAGGTTGCAGTGGCAGCCCTCACCAGCTCTGAGGTGCTGTGCATTTCAACCACCCTGCAGAGACGCTTGGCTGGGGTGGGCCAGGTTGCCAACCAGCAGAGGCACTGCAGCCCTCGGTGCTGAGCCAAATCCAGCCATCCCTGAGGAGCCTGGTGCTCCATCACTCACATCTCCCATATTCACCCTTCCTGCCATCTTTCCTTGCTACTTATCCCACTGCTTTGGATTCAGCTGGACAAACAGGGGTGAGGGATGAATTGAAAATGGATTCCTGGAGCCTCTGGAGGTCAGCAGGAATTGGATTTGACCCAGGCTCTGACCTGGGATTGCTGGTTCATCTCTGGGAAGAGAACAGAGCAAGCATGGAAATTGCAGCCCATGCCAAATGTTCCTGTCTCTAAACTTCGTATACAATGAAAGCATTTGCCACTTGGGGTAACTCCATTCTACTTTTCTTAGAGGGATGAGAAACCAGCCAGGGTCATACAGGATTTCCACAACTCAACCAAAATCTGAGTCCAGTTCTTCTACTCTTGTCTCTTCTATCACAATTTATCTCTTTTCTAACTGGTTCTTCCAGGTTCTCACAACTATCTCCCTCTTTCCTGGTTCTGTGGAATAGGAGTGGAGCCTTGGCTTGCTGGAGTCACCCTTCCCTGCTTCTGTGCTGAAGTAGCCCAGCAAAGAAGTAGGGGAGCTTGGGGCAGCTCCAAGGGCAGGAAGAGGGACTCCTTTCTCTGTCCATGTCCCCAGTGGGATCCTAAGTGTGGTATAGACATGAGAGTCAATGCCCTTTTACACAGAAAGTAGAGAATGAATTCCAAACAGTACTGGAGACAGCTGACCCTTTTAGCACAATGCTTAAATATTCTAGTGCCGTGCCAAGGCAGCATGTGCAGAGTAAATATTTTAATCCCTAATTAATCACTTTGGTTAGATTGGTAAAACAGAAGTCTAATGAAAATAATTTGAAATTTCCTTCATGAATAATTGCATTGTTCAGGGGATTCTGGGAAGAGTCAACTGGCTGACCTTCCATTCTTGAGCTGCTCTATTGCTATGAGACTTAATTTGTGTCCTTCAACCCTTTTCAGTCACCGTCACGAGATTAGAAATACCTTTCATGCAGTTTAGCAGCAACTATGCAAAAGGACAGTGCAGTCAGCAGAGAGGTAAGAAATTAGCACATGCTTCCCTGTGGTGAAACACATACAGTACAGCACACAGGACAGGGCAAAGCTTCTTTTCCACTCCGTGTCCCTTTATTATGTCCTGAACATGATGGATTGCGTTGTTTATTGAAGTGCTCATGGCCATTTTTAATTAGAGTTGTGAGGTCTGCGGGTGCCAGGGCTTTGGGTATTTGCAGGATTGGAAAAGAATTTGCTTGTTGTTACATCCTGGTGGCCAGCACCATGGTTGGTCCCGTGGTTCCAGGGGAATTTATTTCCTCCTGCAGGTCCTGTCTTTCCGGTGGGCTGGTGTGAGGCACCAATCCTGTCTGGACAAGATGGTTTGGATTGTAGCACCAAGACTGGTCCAGTGAGAGAAAAATCACACCCTCACTGCTCACTTCAGCTTGCATTTCTCTGCAGACCAGCTACAGTTCGCTGTTGAGGGAAGATTAAAGTGCAGCAAGGTCTTTGGTCCTTTCCCAAGCTTCTATCCTTGTTTAAAAAACCACATTAGACCATCCTCAATCCTCAATCTCAGTCCAGTTTTTCTTGTGCCTGATAGCTGCAAAGGTGCAGCTGTATCTGTTCATGAGAACAAGTTATGTTGTGCAGGCAAGGGTTTAAAAACACATCTTTAATTGACCTGTGAGTGTCCTTTCCAGGGCAGCTCTTTCCCTGGGCTGCTGTGCAGCAGGCCTGCAGCTGGAAGATTTGTTTGCTGTGGAGCTGCAATTAATACATCTGCTAAAGGTGGAGTTTCTGTGGAAGGGCAGTGGCATCAGACACTGCAAAGTTATTTGGTTTCTCTGGGTTTTGTAGAGTGTCTTCTTGGAATCACAGAAGGAGGATCTCTGAGCTCAACTCCTGGTTGTGCATGGGACAGCTCCAAAAATTCTCATCCAGGATGGCGTGTTCGGCTTTTGAAGTGGCCACCAGAGCCTGTGGGGTTCGTGTGAGGGTGCAGGGCAGGGCTGTGAGGGAGAACACGGAGTGGGAGATGGGCTGCGTTGTGGGGCTGCTCTGGATGTTGGATTTGGCATCACTTCATCCCAACACAACCCCAGACTGTGCTGTGAGAGAAGCAGAAGGGAGAGGAGAAGTAGCACAGGGGCAGGAGCATCTTCCTGAGGGGCTGGAGCTCAGGCCATGGGAGGTGAGGAGAATGTGGGGTAGCAGCTGCATCATGCAAAGTTCAGGGAGGGAATGCAAAGGTTTTGCAAGAAATAGGTCGTGAAATGCAAGGCAGGAGGATTGAAAAGGACAAAGTGGCTTGATTTGGGAATTGGTTGTGTTGAGGAGAGGAGTAGAGTTGTGAGTGTGGGCCAGAGCCTTGCTCTGGGAGAGAGAAAGGTGTGGTAGAAAATGATCTCTTGGTCCAGGAAACACATCTGTCCTTTCCAGAGCCTTAGAGAGATGGGAATGTGTGTGAGCATGGCTCAGAACAGGGGCTGGTGAAAAACTCCACCACAGAGAGCATTTCTACCTATTAAGAGAATGATTTTTGAAAGAAACAAACAGATTTAAGCTTTTCATTTACTTTTAGAGGACAAATACTAATCACTGGTCTGCTACTGATTTTACCTGACAAAGTGAAACTTTTTACAATGATTATCATTTCATAGCATCTCGAAGTCTCCACTTTGATTTGTGGCTATTTTTTCTTTTTGCTCCCACATTCACTATTTTATTTTTCTATTCGTCTGCGCAGTTGTTGCTTATCAGCCATGGAAATTTACAGATATTAAATTAGCTACAGGAGGGCTCTGATATTGTTCCCTCAATGCTAGGGAAACCTATTGAGAACTAAAGGGAAAATTATTAATGAAAACTGAATGAGAAGGCTATAAAGTTCAAACAAAGTGTGTTCCCTACCTCACAAGATCTGGATGCATGCAAAATTTCATGAAAATTACTCATAAAATGGTATATTATGTTTTGCTTCTTCAACCAAAAGAATTGGTGAAGTATTTTCATTCAGTGCAAAATATGTTGGATGATAATGATAATTAATGTAGTGAACCATTTAACAGGGAGATAATACAGGATACAAAGGGTTTATTATAAAAAATGTGACCCTCACCACAGGAATTGAACTTGCTACTTTTGACAATATAAAGCAAAGCCTCTGCCCTCTGGGCTGGAAAATGTCTTCTCCAGTTGAGATGCAGATCATAAAAGCGTGTCATGGAAATGAACCTTGATTTTATGTTAAATGGGTGTGGGGAAGGAGACTAAATCTGTGTGTGTTTCCACTGATAGGGTAAATATTCATCACTTTAGGGGGTTAGGATGGTTATATCTGGACCAAAATGGAGGATAAATTTTAAGATATTACCTCCCCACCAGGATGCTGCTGCTCACTTTGGTGTGGTCTTTCTATGTGATCATAAACTAAAGGTAAATAAAAACAATTCCCACTTGTTAAAGCATAGAGTCTCCCTTAAAGGCAGTCAGAAGAAGCCTGAAGCTTCTGAGTTTTTTGGACTTGCTGGGGTGAACTGAGTTTTGTTCTGTTACACAGAATTCTTCCAAGACACAAACAAAGAGAAAGGTATATTATACTGAAAAATTAAAAATATTCCTTTGGAATTCTCTCATGTTATTGTTTTGACACAAAGAATGTAAGAGAGAACAGATTAAGTTAAAATTGGGTTTTTCAGCCTAGATTTTCTAGCTCATTCTTTTGCTCTGTATTGAAGGAAAATGGCTAGAACTGTTACTGAATTTAGCCACAACCCCTGAACCAAACTGATAATGAATTCAAGGGGCTGAAATCAGCTTCAACACCTCCAAACCTGGGCAAACCCGCAACCATCCAGACAGAACTAAACTTCCAGAGCTCTACCCAGAGTATTGACCCAGCATTAACATACAGGGACCTTACCAACAGCATGACTTTAACACAGGGAGAGCCATGTCCTGAAATTCAGAGCAAGTGCCATTGCTGATACTGGAGAGGCTGGAACCTCATCCAGGATGTTGAAAGGAGCACAGAGAGGGCTGAAACCTGTCTGAAAGCCTGGGTGAAATACAGACAAATATTTTTACAAATTAAAAACTGGCATGGCAGAGGAATATGGTCAGAAACTACAAAGGCCCTGGAAGGTTGATGCTCAGGGCAGCCTGCTGGCTCCAGCGTGCTGCTCGGGGTTCCTGGCGAGCCATTTTAATTGAAAGTGTCTGTGGAAAAAAGGTTGGGAAGTCCTGCTCTAATTGACTCTTTCTGGGGTTAACCGTGGCAAAGAACGAGTCAGATCCCAGCTCTGCTGTCGGTTCAGTCCTCCCCCATCATTAATTACTTTGGTTGCATTTCTTAATCAGCTCCGCTCGGATCTATCGGAGAGATCCCTGGCGCCGTGCCAGCACCGCCACTCCGACTGGATAAAACACACGGCGCAGGGAAGGGGAGGAGGGCAAGCCTTGCTTGTTATTCCTTCTCCCTTTGATGCTGAGCGAGTTGGGTTTCCAACACAGACCTTTCTGTGCAGCTTCCTTCCCCGCACCAGAGCCGTGGGATCGCTGTCCTCGTGGCCTCTCTTTGGTTGTGTCTTTAATTGTCCTTCCAGCATTTTGGAGGGTTGTGGATCAAGTGAACCGATTTCTGTCAAGGCTGTGGCAGGGCACTTTGTCCCAAAATGCCACAGATCCCAATGTAGCTGTAAATCAAGGCCAAGAGGCCCTTCAGGCTTCTCCACGCTCGATCTCAGCTATCCCTGCTCATGGAAAGAGGGTTAGAACCACAGGATTTTTAAGGTCCTTTCCAAACCAAAACATCTATGATTTTGTCTGCCTCTGATGCTTCCCTGCAACAGCTGGAAGTGGGATTCCATCTGCACCTGCAGATTTGATGGAAAATCAGGATTTTCACAGCCAGACAAATTGCAGACCTGAAAAGACAGGTTTGGAGAGTCCAGGTACCAACAGGGCAGCAAGAAGGGAGCAATTTTACCTTGGAGCACTGTGCTCCAAAATTGTGTCCTGCCTTGCTCAAGGCTGCTGCTCAGGAATTTTCCCTGGTTTTCTCTCCCCACTTTCATCGTCTTTCTCCACCACAGTTATTTTTTCAACTGAAGACTAAAGAGTTTTTTCCTCTCTGTGTTAAACAGGAGGCTACAGTGCACTCCACACAACTTGTAGGAACTCACCAGACATGTAGGGATTGAAGGGGATGGAAGAAAAAGTTTTATACCTTTGCATTGCATTTCTCTTGTAGTCAAGACGGTAGAGCAAGTCCATTACCAGAAGTTGTCCTCTGCCATCATGTTCCAGGGAAGAAGAGCTGTTTGTTTGGACATGGTTAATGGTTGGACTCAATGATCTTGGAGGCCCTTTCCAACCTAAGTGATTTTATGATTCTTAGGGAGGTTCTCATAGAATCATTTAATGGCCTGAACTGGAAGAGACCTTAAAGACTATCCAGTTCCAGCACCCTTACTATGGGCAGTGATGCCTTTCACTAGACCAAGTTGCTCCAAGCCCCATCCAACCTGGCCTGGAACACTTCCAGGGATCCAGGGCCAGCCACAGCTTCTCTGGGCACCCTGTGCCAGGGTGCTCCCCACAGACAAAAGTTTTTTCCCAATAGCCCATCTAACCCCACCCTCTGGCAGTGGGAAACCATTCCCTGTGTCCTGTCCCTCCATGCCCTTGTCCAAAGTCACTCTCCAGCTCTCTTGGATCCCCTTAAGGCACTGGAAGGGGATTTCTCTCAGGGAAGGTTCCTTGCTTGGATGAAGCAGTTCAAGCGCCTCCACTTCTCCTGTTGAAGGGAGGATGAAAAGCAAGCACAGCCTGTTTCAGCATTTTGATCACTCAGATTTTGTTGTCTCATCGTGAGACCAGTCCAGGGGGAGAGGAATGGTGAACCCAGAACAAGCACAGCACATTTACTGTAAGGGATTACTCTTTTTTTCCCCCCCCTTGGAAATTTCACAACGGGCTTTAATTAAGTTCTTCCAATCCAAACCCATCAAACACAAGGCATTAGAGAGGGAGAGGGTACGTGAGCGCGAGTGCCTGCCGGATGGGATTTTTGCAAGTTTTCCTTCCTCTAATGAAAGTTTCCTTGGCTGTTCCTGTTAGAAGAGGCTGTAGCCAAGCTTCTGGTGGGCTGACACCCCATGGCTTGGCCCTGGGGTCACACACTGGTGCCAGGTGGCGAGAGAGCAACATTTCTCTGCTAATGACCCAACGGCCCGTGTAAAATATGCAAAGAAGTTATAAAACTAGTAAGATATGTATTTCAAAGTCCTGCCCTGACATATTTTTATTACTTCATTCAATATACTCTTTGGATTAATGATGGCATGTGTCCTTTAAACAGCCCCTGGGACCTCCCTCCCTGCCAAAACCCCTAAAAGGTGAAGGTTTTGCTGTCAGTCCTGCTTGTAAAATGTGTTGTCTGAAACCACCTCTTCCTCAGCAGGATGTTTTCTGAGTTGTTTTCTCTCCACCTCTGCAAATTTGTGTCTTTTCGTTTGTCCGCACCGGGGTTGCTAATCAAGGATGTCATGAGCTCTCAATGAAACAAAGTCTTTGGACGTGGGGACCCAGAAAAATGGACACAGTGTACTCCCAAAATGTTCTTAGTAGCACATGTGAATTTCTTTGCACTCAAATTAAGCAGGATTAAAGCAGCTAAACTGTTGTTGCTCAGTTCTCTTGGATCATGTGACAAAGCCTGAATCGCTTTTAGTCACTGGTATAGGCCTAAGTCAGTCCCTTGATCTCCAAATTAATTTTTGAATTGAATGATTGTGTGGGGGTTTTTTTTGCCCTAATTGAGTCTTCAAGTGAAAAATGCTTACCAAACAGATGGAAAACTGAGGACAAAAGACTCTATTATGTAATAAAAAAGGGAGAGTTCACTACAACAGTTTGAAATTAGTACTTGGAGGCTTGATTTTTTTTTTTTTTCCCTTCATAAAATCCCAAACAGTAAGCGATATGCAGCGAGTTTGGCACAGCTTGGTGGAAAACCATGAGAAAGGAAGGAGGTGAAAAATTCGTACCAGCAGCTCTCACAGCAGACACTACAAAGCATCTGAGTAATTTATTGATCCACTCCTCATTTTTCATTAATTGATACGGCAGAGGCAATTTTCCTTTTTCCCAGGAAGAAAAAGGTTTCAAGGGGTAGCAGTGCTAAGCTCAAAGGTGGCTCATGGATATGAAAATGCCCCAAACTTCCCCTGAGAATTACACTGGAGTGTTTCAAGTTCTGTGGGACCCTTGGGGCACCCTGGGGTTTTCTTGCTGGCCCCAAACACTGGGCTGGAAGGATGGGGAAATACCTGGAATTTCTTCAAGGAGCTCTCTTTCATTCCTAGCTGCAGAGTTAATTAATATCCCTGTCTGCTAATGAGCAGGAGTAAATGGGTTTTATTGACAACTACTGAGTCAATGGGGTTTATTGATAGCTACTGAAGTCCAATCAGAAATCCAGGTTAAAATGGGCCATGCTTTAGCCAGCTGTCTCCTTGGCACACAGCTAATAGGTGGAATTGCTTTTTGCCCCAAAAATCTCTGTTGTTGCTCCCTGTAGTTTAACACAAAGCTGATCACCGTAGTTGTGCTTGTGCTAAATGTTTCTCAATGCTTAAAGCACATATATTTGATAACTCTTTACTTCTTATTGCCTTGGCAACTGAATGGTTTTAAGCTCTTCCAAGTTACAATCACTGCTTAACATAAAAAAAGAGAGAAGCCACCCAAATATTAATTGATTTTTGGCCATGTTTATGGGAAGATCATTAGCTCTGGTGAGGTGCAGAAGCCACCAACAAGAAAGCCAAGAGTTGCCTTTCTATACCTTGGCATTTCCTTCAAAGTGCTGCTGCCACATTTTTGGGAGTTTTGCAGTTCTGTGGTTGGATGGAGCTTGGACAGGAACCATTGCTTGTGTTGGATTCTTCCATGGCCCTGCATGTTTTGGTCCATTTGTTGTGTCAATGTGATCCATGGAGCTCCTGTGTTCACCTGGGGCATCATATTGTTCATAAATATTGTGCAAAGAGTTTGATTCTACTTATTCCAAGAGTGCTTAAATTTCCTGGCATAACTTGTTGATGAGTAATGGAAATAGTCTGGCTAAGTGTGTTCATATATTTAAGAAGATGATTTTCCCCAGTGGAGCATCTGGGAGATGCTTGGGACTTTAAAGGTTCACAAAATCCTGTATGGTTTCAAGTCCTTCTTCTGGCCATTTTGTCAGTGTTAGGGTTTCTCCCTCACTGAGATCTTGCTGTGCTCTTGTTGGAGCACAGGAATAGTTTTTGCATTTGGAGAGGGAGAAGGAGGGTCTGGGCTACAGCCTCTGAAAGAGAAAAAAAATAGGAGCAAGGTAACTGCAGACAGAACAAGTCTCAGCAGTTTCTTCCCTGGGGTGAAAATGTGACAGTGACTTCAGAGCAAGTAGGACTTTGTTCAGGCAATTAAATTGACATAGGGCAGGATTAGATGGGTTACTGGGAAGGAATTCTTCCCTGTGAGGATGGTGAGGCCCTGGCACAAGGTGCCCAGAGAAGCTGTGGCTGCCCCTGGATCCCTGGAAATGTTCCAGGCCAGGTTGGACAGGGCTTGGAGCAGCCTGGGGTAGTAGAAGGTGTCCCTGGGCATGGCAGGGGTTGGAATTGAATGAACTTTGTGGTTCCTTCCAACCCAAAGCACCCTGTGATTCTTTGATTCTAATTAGTGAGAAAGGGATATCAGCAGGATGGGAGAGCTGCAGGGTCTAACTCTGCAGTGGGATATTCCTGTATTTATTGTAGATGTGCTTGTGGCTGCTCTGCATTGAGCAGGGTCCATGCACAGGGAAGACCACCAGGATGGGATGATTCCCACAGCAGCTGCCCCCCTCCTGGCTGAGCTGGGAGCAGAGTTGGGAACCCAGTGGCCTTGCAGTGCCATCCTTAGCAGACACACTCAGCAGAGCCCGACCACTAAACCAGCTCTGCTCCCTCTCTGGGCTGCTCCAAGCTCAACCCAACGGTCTCCAAATCAGATCCTGTAGATCAGCTCTCCTTAGTTTTCATTATTTTCCTGAATTAGAAGTTCAGGGAAGGCTTATTCTCATTTTGCCTGAAATAGCAGCACATGAGCTGGGCAGGAACAGGTCTAACCATTCAGCAGAGTTCAGGCTCTGCCACGTCAGCGATTGTTCCTTGCCATCGCAGTGTAAAACTCTTTTCCCTTTCACTTCACATCATTTCTTTCTGCAGAACGCTTTCAGTGCAGATAATGCACATGGAGGTACAATGCAGGCAGTTGTCTGAGAAAAGAAACCCGTTTTCTTCTAGTGGGTGGTAGGTAAGAGTTACTAATCCAATCTGCTTGAGTTAACGCAAAACAAGGATTAGGGTAAGGTTCCCGAATATGTTAATCTTCCTTTATAGAGGCAAACTTTAGCACCGCTATCAACCCCGTGGTTTATAGTTCATGGGAACAATGAACCAATTAAACTCGAGCAGAAAAAAATCTTGCACAAGTTTTCTGATTGTTACCTAATACTTTGAATTCTTTTGATTCTTAATTATTCGCCACTGTGTCATAGACTGGGGAAATAAAGCGTTGTTTATTATTCATTAGACTGTTTCTAAACATATCCATAATTAACTGCATCTTATTGTAGTTGTTCTTTTCATCTCTCGCTTTATGAAAGTAGGTATTAAATGACACATAAGGGCCTGGATAACTGATATAATTGTTGGCAGTGGAAATGGATGGCTTACTGGAATTGTTGTGCCTATTCATAGTCAGCTAGTTGTGAAAAAAAACTCAGCTTGTGTGAAGGAAAGAAGGGGAAACATTCAGAACCATTTCTCTTAGGTTTTAGGAAAGAAAAATTACCTTATTTCACTTTCAATAAATGAGCACTCAACAGCAAAATGTTCTCTGGCCTTACAAGAACAAGCCTTAAATGCTGCCTTAGCCCTGTTGGTATCCTAAATATTCTTACTTACTGCTGCTCTTACAGTAATCCATACAACTTGGAAAATTTTACAGTGTACTCTGGATTTTTTCCTGCCTTTCAAATTTCTGACTGGGGAACAGAGCAAAAGGAGAATAATTGGACTTTCTGTTTGAGACAGAAATATCAAGGATTTACTTTTAAATGCTATAGGGTCTCTTCTCCTGTCAATACCTAGGGGTGGATCTTGGGCACATCAATTAGAGAAATGTAGTCCTAAAGCAAATATTACACTGCAGGATTTCAACAACTTCTGTCCCAGCGGGTCTGAAAAAGCAGTTTGATTTTAGAGTAATAATGTAGATGTTTTACCTAACCAGCTATTGATCCTGGCAATAAGTAGGCAGAGCGGTTGTTTTTGCAGTATCTCTATGTATTTGTACTTGTTAGAGATTGAGTCCCACTGCAATCCAATGGAAAACTGTTTCTGGGAGATTCAGATGTCACCTCCACTTCTAGAAACCTCAGTAATTATTAAGGAGTAAATTGGACCTGAAAGTAGAAAAATATATTTTTGTGTACAACCAAAATTTCAGTGCAGTGTGCTTTATAAAAAAAGACTCAGGATGAGACATATTGCAATCCAAGCTCCAGTTCAGTTTATTAAGTCACATTTATAATGTCCTCAATTAAGAGAATTGCAGTTTAGGGACTATCACAGGTCACAACAAGTCAGAGTACAGGCCTCTGTAGCACAGCACTTGTCAAAGGCTCATTTTATTTGGTAAAAATTAGTCAGCTTTTACATCCCCTTGGTGAAAAGTGGGCCCTTGTGCAAGGCACTGAGCTGACCCCTTCATGCTGGAGTTAAACTTCTCAGCAGGAAGCAAGGACTCCTTGGGGGCAGTGACCCAGTGTCTTGTTTTTAGTCCTTTTGTTCAACTCCCTTGATTTCTGCTTTTCACCTAAGAGAAGCAGACAACTCAGCCCTCGCCCTCCTTGGGACTGGCTGCTCCATGCCTTGACCTTCCAATTCATCTCTGCTCTCTCTATCCAGCAAAAACCTTTGGGAAGGTGCAGGTGAGGCTGGGGCACTTTTTTAGGCTGACATCTGAGTGCCATCAGAAAGTGCAGTGCTCAGTGCACCGTCACCTCCCAGCACAGATAAACAGAATCCTTCAGCATGGAAAAGAAATTTAAGATCATCGAGTCCAGATGATGCCAAAGCCACTGCTAACCCGTGTCCCCAGATGCCACATCCACATGGCTTTTAAATCCCTCCCTCCTGTGCCAGTCCTTGATAACATTCTAGTTGAAGAAACTTTTCCTAATATCCCATCTAACCCTCCCCTGGCACAACCTGAGGCCGTTTCCTCTTGTCCTATCACTTGTTACTTGAGAGAAGAGACCAACACTGATAATAATGAAGTCCCTACGTGGATTCAGTGAGAAACAAAGCACACCAAAATCTCAAACACAGCCAGGACATCTCTCCCAGTTTGGAGTGCTGTTTTGTGGGAGCTCAGGGAAGCACTTGGCTGCAGGGTGACAGGTTAAGTGTGGTCTGTCTGCAGGCCAGACACTCCGAGGTGTAAACTGGGAGCGCTCCCAAGATGCCGAGTTACATCTTCTGGAGAGCTGCCCTGCTCCGTCAGGCTCCGCCGTGCCGGGGCCGCATCCTGGGAGCTCTGGAGCCAGTGGGAACAGATGGCACTCAGCACTTGGCAGCATTAGACCCCAAATCCCAGGTCCTGGGTGTTTGTTTTTTTTTTCCTAACCACCAAAAAATCTCTTTCAGTTCACAAGTGGCAAGAGCAGCAGCAAAACCGAGGTGGAGCGAGACGCACCGGGCAAACCCGCTTTGCTGCTTGAATAAATTTGCAAAAGTAGCAAGTGCTTTTTGCAAGCCCTCCAGTGCACAGCAGAAATAGTCCAAGTTTGTGGCTGGGGGACTTTTCAAGCTCGTTTCCCTGCTGTGGCACATAACGAACAGACAAAAACCCCTTTCTGTAGCCTCCGCTGGCTGCGACATTTGTTGGTGTCTGTGGATCTTATTCAGAGCGCTTTGTGCAACACTCGTAGTAATGTAACTGTATTGTGGCAGGAGACTGGAGAGGGCAGCGGATCACTCGCTTGAAAACATGACCTTTTAATTTAAACAAAAGACTTGAAAAAATGAAAGTGGGTCTTAAATGCAGTTTAATCAGTCAGGCGAAAGATGTCTAATGAAGCTGCCAGACAGATTTGTAGCCAGACTGTCACTTTACCCATCATGTTTACAGCCTCCAGTGGTGAGATTAGGACTGGGTGAAGGCACAGTCTATCCAAATTTCCCCAGTCTGCTCCTCTACCCTGTCTGTTGAGTTTTGACAATTTGACAAATTATTTTGTTGTGTTGTCTCTAGACCTGGAGGAGCTGAGCGTGTCACTCCCACCTTTGAGAGCAGCTGAGCTTCGCCTGATGGAGGGATGAGAGACCCAAAGAGATGCTGCAATGCTACAAAATCAAGGTAAACCCTCTTAGACTTTCTGCTTTATGACATTCACCTCCTAGGTGATCTGTGCTAAACCACCTGCTTCTTGAATAAGGACAGCTGAAAAGTTTCAGAGCAATTTTTAAAAGTCTTGATTCCCTCTGCTGTGAATCAATGAGTTGTTTTTCTACCAGGATCTCTACTTCTTACTTTAAGCTGCTGGGATGCTGCAGTGTTGAACAGGGCAGCTGTGGAAACCTTTCAGCAGTTGTGGCTGCATCAGAAGATGCCTACACCAAGAAGGGACTTGATTTGGTGAGAAGCAAGTTAGAAATCTCCCCCAGAATTAAATTCCCAGCTCTGTGACCATCGTGGCAGAGGCGATCACGCATTTCTCACCAGCACCAAGTTGGTTCCGTCTTAGTGTTTCTGGGTGCAGAACTGGTGTTTATTTTGCAGGGAATAGTTGCCCTTTAAGAAGTTTTCCATGGCTGCCCGTTGTGGAAGCCAACCTCTGTGTTTATCCACAGGCTAAGCAGGGCTCAGACACGCAGCGTCTGAGCTCCCCCGCACAGCCATGTCGGTGAACCCAGGCTGGAAGGGGAGGAATTCCCTCTCCGGAAGATGAGAGGGGATCCATTTTCCATGCTAGCACTTTCCTGAGGGGCTTTGCCAAGAAGAAAAAAAAAACATTCACAGTTTTCTGTCTTTTTACCCTTTTTTTTTTTTTTTTTTTAAAGAACATCAAAGTTATCACTCCTGCTTTCTCACCATAATCCCACAAATCCTAATGTATGTCTCCCAGTCCTTTTAATGCTAAAAGCACAAGAGTGTGTGTGTGTGTTTTGCAGCATTTAGGAGGGTGCTGGCTGATTCTCCATTTGCATACACACTGTGTCACTAAAAGAGCCAAACCAGGAAAAGCAGTTCAAACTCAAACATTTGCTTGTTTTACTCAGGTACTTTAAAGCCTTTTTTTTTTTTTTTAAATCACTTCCATGACATGATGTCTAATTCTGCTTCAGTGGAACAAGACAAGTGGACAAAAATTACTTTCCTTGTGAGTTGCTTTTTTATCCTTCACCCTTTCCCTAAACTTTTTTTTTTTCCTCCTAAGTTTCATGCTTAGCAAAAAAACCCTCTATAATTGTCTTGTCATGATTGTAGCTTTTCCCATTCACCGCCACTTTACAGGGAAGCCCCGGGAAAAGAATTCTCAAAAATGAAATTTCATGCTTGCATGTGTTTCTGTGATCTGCAGTGTGTATGATCTCTGAGTGGAAAAACTTCTCTAAAAATAACTGGATTACCCTTGCTCCGACGCCATCTGATGCCTCCTGAGCAGATCCCGCCGCTCGCCTGTGATCTCTCGCCCACCGCAATCGGGGTGACAGGCATTGAGGAGAGGGCCTGGCGGTGACACCCCCACCCTCACCCCCCTCAGGACAAGGGTTGGGGGACTTGGCAGCCCCTCTCAGCAGAGCACAAAGCCCTGACCTATGGCAAACGGGGAAATAGCGTCGGTACCTGGTTATTCGGGAAGACCTGCAGTGTTTTCGCCTCAAAGATTGGTTTCAGACTTATTTTCCTTGTGGATCTCCTCCATACAGGGTTTGTTTTTTTTTTTTTGAGGGGACTGGTTTGGACAATGCAGCTTGGGGGGGGGGGTGTGTGTCCAGTGGTGTGTGCAGGGCATCATCCCAACCCTCCCCATCCATCAGGAAGGCTCCCATGGAGCCTGAGGGCAGGGACCTCCCTTTTTGCTTGTAAGACCCTCTTTTCTCTGCAGCGTCCAGCCCTGGACTGGGGCCTGCAGGTGGTATTGCAGCCCAAGAAATAAATACTGATAGAGCCCAGAGATCCAAATATTCGTCTTTCAAGATGTTTTTCTCCTTGTTTTACAACCCTCCTTCCTACACAAACATGCTCTTTGGCTTAGTTAGGATGGGAACTGCAGATGCAGCCACGGCAATCAGCTTCCTCTTTCCCTGCTGCCCAGCGATTTCATGGCAGGTTTTCCTGCCTGGAAGTAGAAATGACTTTGTTAGTCCTTGCTCCTGTGATGCCACCCTGAAATGGCACCTGCCAGCTGGGCCAGTGGTGCCCACAGGACAAAAAGAGTGTGTCCCTCTCTGGCATGGCTGTATCCAGCCCTGACCCACATAAGTAACAGTCCCTCAAGGGCTACCTTGAAAAGGGATTAGGTAGGAGTGGGTAGGAAAAACCACTGAGCAGATGAGAGCAATAACACATTAGCAGGAGCAGGAAGGCTGGTCCGGTGACTGAACACCAGACTTGGACTCAGGAGATCAAGGTTTAATCCTCCATTCTTCCACAGATGTTGGCAAGTCACTTAATCTCTCTGTGCCTCAGTTCCCCATCTGGAAGAGGAAGATAATGATAGTTCTTTTGTCTGCACTGTCTGTTTAGATTTCTAAGTTTTCCAAGGCCAGGGATGCTTCTTCAGGAGCCTATGGATGGCACCTACCTCTGCAGAGGGAATCACACTGCAGCCTTCCATGCTAGAAATGATAATTAATAACAGAACTATCAGTCCTTTAATCATCAGGGAACTCACGCTGGTCTGCAACAAAATTTGCAATTAGTGCATGATCAGACCTTTAATTGAAGTTGAATAAACACTTCATACAACACAATGGGCATTTCCAGAAAATGTTTTGTGGGGTCTTGGGACTCTCTGCTTGCATTTTCAGATGACCACCACTGTCATCCCCATCCTGTAGTACCTGAGAGCCATTTTCAAGCTGGGTGTTAAGGCAGAAGTTGTAGTGAGGGGATTTAAATTGCCAAGAAATATCAACAACAGCTTTGCCTGTGGTTCTTCCCAACCCACCATGAAGATATCAGACCAAGTCCTGCTGTGGGAATCAGCAGTCCCCCTGCTTTGGAACCCTCTGTTTCTCCATCACCTGAAAATTAAGTGAATTCATAGAATCATGGAGTCATAGAATATCCTCAGCTGGAAGGGACCTACAAAGATCATCGAGTCCAACTCCTGGCCCTGCACAGAACACCCCAAAACTCACACAATGTACCCAAGAACATTGAATTTAATGCTCTCAGGGTTATGCATATGTTATATTATTAAGGGTGATGTTATTACTCTGGGGAACCTACCACAGCTAAAATCACCCAGGTAACTTTTCAGAAGAAAAAGCCCAAAGTAACTATTTCTAGAACTTTTCCTCTGCTGATGTGACATGAAAGAAAAATATTTTGAAGTCTGTTCACTCTGCTTTCCAGTGGGAGAGAATTGGTATCTGTCCTGATTATACTTTGCATCTACCAGAGTCTTCACTGAGGTTAAAAGGAAATTTCAGCAGGTAGGATTATCTCCAACAAGTGTTACATCCTGCCAAATTGTGTTTGGATTTTGTTAGACTTATTTACTTGTTCACAACACCCAGGGAAGCAAAGACTATTTTTTCCTGTACAGAATTTGGCTGTGTTTGAAGACATGGGAACTGTGTTTTTCAGGTGAATCAGACTCAGGTGGGCTTTGGGGTTTGACACAATATTGATTTAGTGACTAACCTCCCTCTTCTGCTGGATGTGCCACGGCCACGGTGAGCAGTCCTGGGCTGTTAGAGGGCTTCAGGAATGCTTTCTGCTGGCAGGTTTGGCTTAGGACAGCTCACTTGAAGTTTTTGGGATTAACTCATTTATGGTTCTGTTTTAACTCCAGCCTGGCCTCCAGAGCTGTGGGACGTCCTGAAATTCCCTCTGCATGTCCTCTCTCTCTCTTCATCTCCTCTGACTCTGTCCAGGAACCTGAGTGAAAGAGCAGGCCTGACGGTGATGCCCTCCCTGATGGTCCCACAAATAAACCCCTTGACTTCAGCCCTATCATCCATCTCCTGTTTTTCCTCTGCTTGTCCCTCATGCACATCTCTGCCTTCCAATGCTTCCCATCGTGCTGTTCAGTCCTGTATCCCAGTTTTATTAATGACATATCAGGCTCTAGGTGAGCTCTGGGCCTCTCAGTCCTTTTCTTCTTGTGTCTGTTTGTGATGAAGATCTTCTGTGCTTGCTTTATGTACCAAAGGTGGATGGTTCTTTCATATATTTGTTTTTAAGGGGTGATCTGATCCAAGTGTGTTCCCCAGCTGCACCTTATACTTCCAAATCCTCTTTCACTGAACAGGTAAGGAGCTCTGAGACTCCTGAAGTCACAGCAAATTCCTAATGAAGAGGGAGGGGTGGGGTAAGTGGAGACATTGCCTTTGCAGCGAATTTTGTATCCCCACAATGGAGAAAATGCCCTGGAGTGAATATTCTGTGTGTGCATGATAAGCCTTAACTAGCCCTGGTTTTGTGCATGTTGAAAAAGATGGCAAGAAAATTACAGATCTTTTTCTCTTTATTTTTAAATTCCAAGTGTCATCTTTTTTATTTTTTTTCTTGTGACTATTTGCACTGAAATGTGGGTGGAAGAGGGTCTGGGTTTACCAGTTGGTTGAAAATTAAGAACTGAAAAAAGCTGTCTTTTCTCCTATTTCTGCTGAAAATTCTCTCTCATTTATTTGAGCAAAACCTCTGTCATGCCCCCTGTCCACAGTAGTCTGTGTTCTTGGCATCCTCCTTGTCCCATGGGGTACTATTTTTGGCATCTTCCAGCTTCCTTGTGGTACTGTATTCTTGTCGCTGAGTCAAAAGAACTGGGGGGGGTTGTGGGGGTGCCAGGTGGAAATAAATCCTGGAAACATTCATACTTTTCCCACTGCAAATTTTCCATGAAGGAGGGAAATTTCTAAACAGCTGCAATTTACAGTGCTTTTCTGCACAAGGGGCTTTAAAACATCAGATCTATTAGTTCTAGTCAATATAGGCCAAGTTATTCTGAGAGATGAAAATTCTACCTAGATCTTAAATCTTTCCTGGCAGTGACAGATGCCAAAGCCTTTCTGGAAAAAAAAAATACAATTGTTTTGTCAAAGCTCACTTTATAAATACCTTTTGCTGGAATGATGATGCTTTGTTTGAAACACACTGCAGAAAAATGACAGTGGGGATGGAAAACGCTGACCTAGTTTTATCCAGAACAAAAGCAGGATTTATTTTTTTTGTACAATTTTTTCCTCTTTTTCTTTTTTTTTTTTTTTTTTTTCCTTTTTCTTTCCTTGTAAGAAAAGAGAGTTCAATAAATGCTAGGGCTTAGGGAAGAGGCTGGTAGTGGGAAGAAAAGCCAAGCACCTTCATGGTCAAATGTCCACAAGAAACCTTTATAATCCATCTAGAGCTCTTGGGCAGGTCAGTGCTGCCCTCTCTGAGGTGTCAGGGTCCTGATGCTTTTGCTTGTTACAACACCCTCAATCTTCAGCCCCACAAAACACCTTCAGCTTCTGCTCTGAGCTGGATTTTTAGAAAAGTAAGATTAAAATGTGAGTTGAGGCATGCCCTTAAGATGAGATGGATGTGTGAGATCTGGTTTGGTAGGGATGGATGAAGACTCTCCCAAGCCAGGGAATATTTCATCAGTTCTGCTGGAGGCCAGGTGGGCTCCTTCTGATTCCTGACTTTAAAATGTTGTCATCTTCCTGCCTCTGGGTGAAGGACTCCAGCAAAGGGGCTCAATAGGTGAAGGAAATCCTGTTCAAGTTCCTGGTAAGGAAAGGCAAATTAATGGGAAAAAAAGTCCAGCAGAGCTGTGACCCTTTAAGGTGCAACTTCTGAATCTGCTGAGGAAAACACAGTCCTTGTTCTTCTCCTTTTTGTGTCAGGCACCTGCTTCAGTCACACTTTGTGGGATTAAGAGGACGGGATCCGAGGTCAGGCCCTGTGCTTGCAGTGCTGATCAGGGGCACTAAGGGTCTCGGTTTTGAGGGGAATTGTGCAGCTCTGATGGTGCTGGAGGCCAGGCTGGATGGGCTTGGAGTGACCTGGGATGGTGGAAGGTGTCCATGGCAGGGGTTGGAATGGGATGGGAATGGGACTCTGAGGTCCCTTCCAACCCAAACCAATCTGGGATTCCATGGTGTTAAGGCAAGAGGGGTTGGAGAGGATAATTGAGCAGGAGTCATTCTGCCACAATAAAAAGTTCAGAACACACACAGGAGCTCCTCCAAAGCTTTCCTTCTTAAGTTTGTCTGAAATATAATTAAAATGAAGATATGCAGTGAAGGAGCACTACAACATTACCTAATTCTTTCTCTTCATTAGAGCTCCAGGAGTATTTGGGCTCCACCAGCTTTGCAGTCCTTATTGCAATTTCTTGGTGCTTACACCAGGCACATCTTCCAGATAATTCCAGGTCATTAAAAATTCAGCCTCAAGTGTGAGCTCCTCTCTGGAATGCCTCTCCTTTATTCCTCGTTGTCAGGAAGGTTTTCACTCAGAATTTTCCCTGTCTGGTGCTGTAGTGGGCCGTGGCTGTGGGTCAAAGTTTGCATCTCAAGCCATCAGTTTTCATCATGGTGATTGTCATCAGCTAAGGATGTTTTTAGGAGATGAAACAACATGAGGGCAAAACGTGTTAAAGTTCAGCCTGCCGTAAATGAAGCAAATCTTTTTGGTAAAAGAGGATAATCTGAAATATCATAAAAGATAAACTATAAATATTTGCTGCCATTGATTTTCTTCTGTGCTGTTGGTAATATTGCCTTGCATAGGGCAGCAGAGTGATTTTTAAAATAATATTAAAAATTACTGTTTTTTATTTAGTAATATTAAAATGTATTAATTTTTACTAAAGACTTACTGTTTATTAAATATTTATTATTAGATAACTACTTTTTTTAGTTGTTGATCTTAAAAAATATTTTCAATAATATTTTTTAATTAGTGTCTTAGTAATATTAGTAATTTATTATTAAATTAAATATGACATTTATTTAATATTATTATTTAATAATTTAAATATTCTTTAATATTTAATATTGTTTAATATTAAATATTTCATATTAAAATTAATATTGCATTAAAAATTTTGCTAATGCTAGTTCCAGAGATACAAAACTATGGACAGACTTGTAGCACATTGAGATCTACACAAACATAATGAAAAAACTCTAAATAATATAATAATTATGTAATTTTAATTATTGATAATTTCTATGCATTTCTAATTTTTATAATTTTTTTAAATTTCCTTAAGACTGCACTGTGATTCTTTTAGAAAATCACATCCTTTCTAGAAAACTTCATCCTTTATGGACTAGAATTTCAGCTGGCAGAAGGCCTGGGGCAAACTATCACTTGGAGATGGTTTTAGGTTAAATGTTAGAGGGTGCAAACACCTGGGTTTTATTCAGTGGAAAATGGTTTTTATTGCACAAGGAAACAAAAAATTCAACCTCCAACCTGCTGCACAGTTTACTCCCCTTCTTGTGCCCACCTTTTGCCTTTAATTGCAAATTCAGATCCCTGAGAGGTGAAGAACACTCAGAAAGCTGAGATGAAATGTGAAAAATCCCACGAGAGATGGGAATCCCTCGCTGCTGTCGCTGGTGCCCGCACTGTGGCGTTCCAGTCTGGTGGGCTCCCGTGAGAGGCAGGGTGGGAATTGCTTG
Organism: Pseudopodoces humilis; assembly: GCF_049639895.1. Lineage (NCBI taxonomy): Eukaryota > Metazoa > Chordata > Aves > Passeriformes > Paridae > Pseudopodoces > Pseudopodoces humilis. The sequence goes on from NC_142206.1 coordinate 59,100,114, forward strand.
GGAGCATCACGAGGGGCTCCTGTGGAGACACTGAGGGTTATCCAGCCCCAGACACAGCCCCTGACACTCCAGCCAGTGATGGGCTCCCTCATCTTCTCTGGGTTGTTTGGACCGTATTTTATCATCACCACGAAAAGCCCCTGGTGATCTCCTCCAGCAGGAGATCAGGAACTTAATTACCCCGAGTGACTAAATACCCCCGGGGGATTCTGTTCCTCTGCTGTGGACTCCCTGCCTCAGAAACCTGGTGAAGGACACCAGTCTGCCACAGGTGAGAGAAGAAAAGCAGTGCAGGCTTACAAACGACTTTGGGGGCTGAAGTTATTCTTTCAAAAGGGTGATAATTCAGAAAGACATGGCAGCAGAGTGTGGAGGAAAAAGAGTCTCTGGCTCAGCCGCATCGTGGTCGGTGCCTCATTAATCCCCCTAACCTGTTGGGCAGGTTGAATCACAGAGCAGGGAGGGGAAAACGCTCCATTTGTGGAAACAGCAGCGACAAAAGGAGGTGCTGGACACTCTGAAAGGCACCAGGATGCTGAGAAAGCCTCGTGTGCCACTGGTTTGATGTGTTGGTTCTCCTCACAGTGAATTCAAAGCGGGGACACATCTGAAAAAGAAGATAGTCTAATGAGTAAGACATTTGGTAAATAAGACCAATTAAAAATCAAAAGCAGTACACATCTGAAAAGGCAGATAATATGGTGGGTAAGACATTTGGTAAATAAGAGCAAATAATGATGTTCTAAACCTCAACCTAACACACTCATGTCAACACTCGCGGTCTCACCCACAGCAGGTTTGTACCATTTCTAAAATACAGACAGGTTTTTGTCCTCTGTGGGAAGCATTTTGTTGTCTTCTAATCAGGATTTTTACTTCACTTTTGGGGATGTAGTAGCATCCAAACAGGGGAAAGCAGTCTTCCCTTTTTTTCCCTTTGTTTGTTGTGTGTGGTTTTGGGTTTGTTTTGGTTATATTTAGAATGCATGCAAGAGTAAGCTGTAATGAAAATGCTTTAATGGTTTTATTTATTTTGAAGTGTTATTAGGACCAACTTTTAATGTTTAAACAGATGTATTTATGGAGTTATCATGTTCTATAGAAAATGCTGAAGCCCTTTTTACCATATCATCTGCTTTGCTGATGCAGAGAGTTTCCCAAGAGCTTCAGGCTCAGCCTAAAACAAGTCTAGTCTTTAAACAACATTTGACCCCAGCTTTAGAGCTGTGGGACAAACTAGTCCATCTCATAAGGCAGTGGCAGAGCCCTGTGCACCCCTTTGGTTTCATCATTTAAAGGCTGGGTAGCCCTTAGATTGACAAAGTGTGCATCCCAAACTGGAACTTTCTATTAATTTAAAATCAGTGTGAAGTTCAAGATTCTGTGATGTTAAAATATCCATTCCTGATTTGAAGACCTCAGGAGCTAGACAGTTCCTCAGTTTGCTCAATTTCTGTCACTGGACTTAATAACTTTCAATATTAAAAATATTTACCTTATCTCTAGAATTTCTCTGGCTGGGTTTTCAAGGCGTTACTTCGTTATACATCTCTCTTTAGGTGTCAAAATCCATGTTTCTATCAAGTGTTTTCTTTAGATTAAAGCACCATCTAAAATCCTCTGTCTGGACAAATGCTGCTAACCACAATTAGACCAGAATTGATGCCTGACATTTTTCACATTGCAATTCCAACTAATCTGTGCAGAGCTCAGCTCACGTGGTACTTGATGGGAATATTTTTGATGGAGGAAAGGCTGAAAAAAAGAAATCAAATTTTTTTCAAATTCACTTCTGCTTCGAACTGCTGTTGGAGAACACTTTGAAGGCTTTTCCCTTGTTTTGTTTGTTTGTTTAAAGCACATCTTGCTGCTAGGAAGTGAATATTTGAGCTCAGTGGTGGTTGATGACAGATGTCACCCAGCAGTGCTTCTCTGCCAGCAGTGGCTGAGTGGAACTCCCAAGGCCAAGCTTCCAGTTTCAATAAAAAAAAAACAGAAAAAAGAAAATTTTAATTCACTCTGCAGTGTTTCAAGGGTTATAGAGGAAACTTTTGCTCAGCAGGTTCTTATTTGAGGGCAATGCAAATTCAGGCTTTTCCTTGGCAGTAAAAATTACACAGGAATAACTCAGAGAGTAACTCATTCAGAAACACGGAGAAAAATCAAAGTATAATATTCCATAGCTTATGTTTTATTTTCTGGAATATGTTATGTGTTGATTTCAGCAATCCTGAACAGCGATAGTGCCTTTTTCTAGTCTCATTCTCTTCCTGAACACGCTTTTGGGGCTATTTCCATTAAGGCACAGGCTGCAGCTGGTAGAGGTGGAGGGATGTCATGTAAGACACAGGGACACGCAGCTGGAAGAGTCCTGTGAATCCAGCTCCCTGGCATTTTCTGGAATTATAATAGCTGTAACATTTTGCTGTGTAGGCAGACCTTTCCCTACACTTATTCTGTTGCTGGGTCACAGCTCCTCATCCTCCAGGAGACAGTTTCCCCCCTGGGTGACCCCTTTCCCTGGCAAACACCTGGGAATTTATCCATATCAGCAACTGCAGCTACAGGTCTTGATAAGGGAAATATCTCCTGCAAACTCAGGACTTTGGTAGTGATTAGGGATGGATTTATTCCATTTTCAGGGGGCTGTGCTTTGGTCTGCCATCCTGCAGTCCTTTTAGGAGGGGACTCTCTGTTTTGCTGCTTGTTGCACAGCACATCATGGACAATAAATCTACATTTAATTCATGCTGTATTTATTTGTCTGTAGCCATCAAATGTTTTAAAGTAGAAGGAAATGTTGTGTGAGTCCCAGATGACTTATGAATAGCACAGGACACAGCACTCCATCTTGTTATTCTCACCTCAAAACTTTTAAGTGTTGGTAGACCTGAGCAAAACTTAAAGGAAAATTTGCACAACTCCCTGAATCTCCATAAATCTCCATACAGTAAAAAAAAATTAAAAAATTCCTTCACTAATGGAGTATTTAAAACAATTGAAGATGTGGCCTTGGGGACATGGTTTAGTGGTGGCCTTGGCAGTGCTGGGGGAAAGGTTTGGACTTGGTGATCTTAGAGGGCTTTTCCAACCTGAGCAATTTTATGACTCTATGATCCTATGTAGATAAGCACTACAAAAAAACCCCAACAAATTAATAATACAGTTTAAAACTCACTGGTAAAATAATGACTGCAGGTGAAAGTGTGCACATGGAGACAGTGTTTACACATGAGTGGATAGACAAGCCGCTATCCTGGTTCAAGGTAAGGACATACCCTGTACACAAATATATGTACAATCTCAGCAAATTCATTGTAAAACCAATTAAACCCATCACCAATAATGCAAGGAAGAAAAAAAGATCGTGTGATAGCGAAAGATATGACCCAATGCAGTTATCTTTGTTCCTATCATAAGGAGTACTGAAAAAAAAAACGCTTAGAATTTAAATCTCATCAATAAGAGCACTGTTGCACACCTGGAGTCTAAACATTTGGGAAGTGCTGTATTAGTGAAACCATCTCCAGGGTTACAGGGTGGATGAAAACTGAAAGCAGCAGCCACCTGCAATTTTAAATCACTAATTTGGGAAGAAGTGTCTGTGCCAGCCTATTTCAAAAGCCCCAAACAAGCTGCATCATCACTGCTGTTACTGTGATCCCAACACATCCACACTCTGGTGTACAGGGATTTAGATGCACTCTGTGACTCTGTGTCTTAAGATGAGACTCTGCACCCCTCAGAATGCCTTTAATTCCAAACCACCAGGGGTTATATTCTCCTCTTGATGTGTTGGGATTTATATCCTGGTAATACTCATGGGAATTGCAAACATGAATCCCTGTTTGAAAAGATGAACCCTCACAACTTTTAGTTGATGGAGTTTTCTCATGTATCTCACCCATCGTGTTTCTTGTGCTTATTAGCAAGCTCACAGTTTGTTGATGAGAACTATTGAAATCTACATATTCCTGGGTGAAATTCTATTATTTTCAGCTAGGGAATACTTTTCAAAGCAGACAGCATTTTGTGGATACTGATAATGACATGAAAAGGTGCACCTGAGCACCCTGAGAAGGGTGACATTTCTAAACAATCTGCAGAATTACATTCTGATCCCCACCTGGGCTCGCAGTTCTCACCAAAAGAAAATGCAGGACTAAAAGCAGGTGATTTTTCCACCCTAAGGAACCATGGTCAAAAGATGTGTTCGAAATGACTGTCAAAACACTGAAGAGAGCAGGCTCCACACAACATTGGTGTGGTAGCCTTAATTTGAATTGCACTGAATTAGCAGAGCTGCTTTTCGTATCGGTGGTTTTGGGGAACAAAATGACTTTTATTCACTAGCCCACAGCTGGTCTTTGCTCCCAGGGAGCAGCGCAGTTGCACCTGAGAAGTTCTGGATGATGTAAAAAAAATCCCTCCTTCCTCCCTGTCTCCTGAAGTTGTCTTAATCCATCCCATGCCATTTCCATCCCACGGACATGAAGGAAACCTCCCGCCTCGTAGGAGATCAGTCCTAGCTTAGCTCCCACTCCTGAGCAGGCTCTGGATTGAGCCAAACACCAGCCAACAACCCCATCACCTGGTTTTGATCCTGGACACCGTGTGGGTTTGCCTGCTTGTGGCAAACAGGTGTCAGGGCTGCAGGACGAAATCCTAAAGCGGACTAAATAAAGCCGCGCCTCCGAGTCCTTTGTTCGTGGAGTCTCCCATAGATCTGCTCCTCTCCGGCCTCTTTCAGCATCTCTGTGAAACCCAAAGATAACCTGATTAGGCAACATCACTTGGAGTGCCAGCAGCTCAGATAACACACAGCTTTTCCCATTTGCCACCACGCAGAGCTACATCAGGACAGCCTCACGGAGGGAGAAGAGCTCATTGAAGCCGAATCTTAGCGAGGCAGAGGTAATGCTGCTGCTCACAGGAAGGGATTTCAAAGACTGTGTCGCTGTAGCACTGTCTCTTTTTTTGTTGAAGGTGTCAATTCAGCTCAGTCTTCCCTGACAGTAATCTCATCCACAGCAGCGTGTGCCAGTAATATCCTCTGTTGTTTCCTTCCAGCTCACAGACTCTGTCCTGTCTCCTCCAGTGGTGACCTCACCTTGTCCCTGCAGTATTTTGTTATTCTGCAGGGAAACTGCAGCACTATGAGGGAACTGTGTGGAGAGTCACCAGCTTTTGGAAAACTGCAGCTAGTGAGAAATGCCATCAGGTAATGTCACCTTGCACTGACAGCTGATCAGCCCAACTGTCCTTCAAGTGGCTTTTCAGAGAATTTAAAATCCAGCTCATAGTCTATTCTTTGTTGACAAGATCTATCAAGCCCTGCAAAAGGTGAAAGAAATTACCATTCGAGGACCTCTAAGGTCTATCCTTGAGGATTTTGCTCCTCTGAATCATGGACCCCTGTGTAATTGGGGTGGGAGATCATGGAATGTCCTGGGTTGGGAGGGACACACCAGGATAGAGTCCAACTCCTGGCCCTGCAGAGGATAAAACTTCCCTGAAAGTCAGGGCAAAGTTGGCTCCCTGGACAAGAAACGAGCACCGCACACCTCACTCCTTTCTATCCCATGTATATTTTTCAATCTCAGTTTCTTTTGTACCCAAATCACTCTAAGTAAGGATTCTCTTTCTGAAGAAAACCCAACCAATGCAGCCAACTGCACTGAAATAAAAGGAGCAAAGCACCAACTGTACTGCTTTTGCAGTGCCAGAGTGGGTTCACACGTTGTAGGTCACGCTGTGGCCTGATCAAAGTGAATTTAAACCAAAGATCCCACAGCAGCAGAACTTTAATCCATACGAGGAGACCCTCTTGGCTTTAGCTGCTATGTCCTACTCTCAAACAGGTTTTTACAGGCATTGAATGCTGCTCCTCTCACTTGTGGAGAGCAGTGATGGTGGAGTGCACCAAAGTGGTGGATGTTTAGCAGAAATAACCTTTTCTCCTTCTATTTTCTAGACAACAAGTTCAAATACTCACTTCTAAACACAGAGAAATAAAAAACCTTTGAGCAGTCAAACCTGCTGGACTCCTTCAGTTGTCTTGCACTCACAATCTAATTTTTAAAATAAATTAGTGCCCTCCATGCCAGGTCAGGGCTGGATCTTCGCCTCCAGATGAAAAAAGAATGTCTTCTACCTTTTCAGTGTGGAGCTAAAACTCCCCTCTGTCCACACAGCATTTTTCCATGAGCAGTTTTCCTCTTAAAATTATCCAGCAACCCCAAGCCTGCCTCTCAAAGGATGAGATATTATTGTTACCCTTAAGCTTATCTGCCAGACAGCAAAGACATCCTGCTTGTTTTTCCCTCTCCAACTGAAGTTTTTTCAGAGTACCTGCAAGCAAGGATGACTCTGAAATTTGCTTGTACCTCAGATGAGGCTGCAAACAAAGATGAAGTGCTGTGACAAACACATAAAAAGTTGGTGTTTGCATCTCTCTCTCTGCCTCATTCACAATTAGGAACCTCTGGATTAACTGACCTGTGTGTCAAGTCTGAAAAAAAAAAAAAGCAGATTATATTCTGTCAAACGGAGAAAAAGCAGTAAGTAAGAGTTTAGAGAACTAACCACAACACATCTAATTATTTGGGCTTAGGATTTCACTGACTGGGTTTTTTTCTTTTTCTTTTCTTCTCCTAGCCCCTGCTTGATACTTAAAGCACAAAACCCAGCAGGGAGAGAGGTAATGGAATTTGGAGGCAACTGGTGTTCAAAGACCTCTCTTGAAATGGGTCTATGCTAATGACGAGGGTCTGTGCAAATCGGGTCGGTGTCCTCCGAAAGGAGCAGCTCCATCCAACGTGGGGCAGGATTGTCCCCCTGAGGATTCCACAGGGCTGCACCTTTGAGCCAAAACCTCAAAGAGTTTCTGGCTCTGACTGACCTGGCCAGAGCAGGACACATTTCACCCGCCGAGAGTCACCAGGCGCGTGTGTGGTCTGGGAGCTGGGCACGGGGAGGGCACGTTCACCCCGATGTAACTGAGTTTAATTGCTGCCTCCTGACTTTGGAGAGAAGGAATCTGTGCTGAAAGGCTCAGAGCCTTTTCCTTGAACTTTCTTTCTCCAGACTGAGCTGATGGGAGTCCTTGATGGAATTATGTTGGTGAATTATTGCTGAGATGCAGGATTGAGCTTGGTGCCGAACCTCACCACCCTTTTTGTCTCCTCTCTGGACCTTCATGAAATACTAAAAATTGCATTGCCTGTTTGCACATGCAATTTGTCATGCAAAATATGTCCCCACAAAGCTTAAAAACTTAAAGGGCTCACCATAAATTTAAAAAACCAGTCTCGCAGAAGGAGCGACTTTCTTTTTTTTCTGAGGCAAAGAAAATGTTTTTCAGAAGCGGAGCTTTAAAAGACGTGGCACTGGGAGTGGTAAAATATGAGCTGTAATTCAAGCCCACGAGTCTCTCTGCTGAAAATGTGGGTGCAGGCATGGTACTGGAGCACATTTCTTAAAAAATAGACATCACTAAGCAAAATTGCCATAACCAACTGTTTGCTGGCTTGGAGAAGAGGTTGTTGTGTATCCCTGCAGGGAACTGGTGCTTGGTTACACGGGCTAAGAAAGCACCAATCCATTAAAGGAACCTGGAGGTGCAGCACAGCACCTACAGCTGCAGGCCCCGTTGGGATAAATTGAGGCATTAAATGCATCATATTCACAGTAAGCAATAAATGCAGGTAATTATGGAAATGAGAGGCCAGGGTGAGGGGAATGGGTGAAGTGCTTGTTCATATGCAGAGCAAGGCCCAGACAAAGCCAGCAATTCCTCTATAGAGTCACCACTGGCTGGGTGCATGTGACCTTTGGTTGCAGAGGGAATTGCAGTTTTTCAGGGTGGTCCAGCTTGTCCCGTCCTGGAAAGAGACAGCAGTGGGAAAGCCAAACTTCAGAATCACAGCTTTGGATTAGTAAAAGGGAAATTTTTGTTGTGAAAATGGTTTGCCTGTCCTATTTCCAGTTACATCAGCTGAGCTTTTACCCTCTGCCTGCAGACACTGCCTCTCTCACATCCTTGGGTGACTATAACTATGTCACTGTAGAAAAATAATTAGCTTTTTCACTTTTTGTACTAATGGGGTTCCACCATATTCATCTTCCCATTAAATTCACAGGGATATTTTTGCCTCCAAAAAGCAGCTTGCAGACATATCCGTATCCCTGCTGTCCCACAACATTTGCCCTCCACAACACAGAATGACCAGAGGCTGGTGTTGCTTCTTGAGGCATTAACATGGCTGTTTCAGGTGAAATTGGCAAAAAAAAAGCAGTGACAGCCTTGGAAAAAGACTCACATCCAGTGGGACATCTTCTGAGAGTGTTGGTGGTGTGTGAGGCATCACAGGTTGGTGAGCAGCTCCTGTGTGAAGCCCTTTGCCTGATGAGTGCCTGTGAACTCAGTGATGATTCCACCCAAAGACTGTGAAGAAACTTCAGGGAAAACATTGTTTTCCTTTTTGATCAGCTGCATCTCTGGCAATATAATGAGCACAATTACCCTTGCTTGACTATGCAGCATCATTCTGGTTTGCCTGTTAATTGCTGATGATGCTTTTAAGCTTATTAAAACCAGGCAGTGTATTCACAAATGTTTAATCAGAAATTTCTGGGAACATTTAGAACAATGTCTTTAGTATTTTCCAACATTTGCCTCCTTTTCCTCATTTTTTTTTTTTACAAACAGACATCAAAATCCAAGAAAGTCTGTTCAGTGTCCTGATGTTTTCTTGCTTTGAAACATGCAGGAACTAATACTTTATATTTGTGCTTGTCAAATAAACATATTTGTTATCTGAGGCTCAAATCTGTGAACTTCTCCTTACCTGAGGAGGCTTTTGGAAATTAATTCTTCATCAAGGTATCAAGAGAGGTTCAATTCCAATTACAGTGGTACTGCAGAAGCAGAAGGAGAAATATCACAGTTGCTACAACCTGTTTGTGGATTATTGTGCTTTTAAAGGGAAAAACCACCTCACCAACTAGTGGGTTTTTTTATCCTCAAAGAATTTTCAATCCAAGCAGAAGTTTAGGGACACCAAATAAATGAAAATAACAACTTCCTGAGACAATGCAGATCGGTGTAGGAGGTAGTGGTCTCATCAAAACTGCTGCCAAATTCTTTGCCTTGAATGCATAAAGGAGCTGCTGCACTACAGTTCTGCTGCTCATTAGTGTTTGGAACAAAAGGACCTGAGGACACCTTTCCTACCAGGACTGCAGGAAATTCAATTTCCCTTTGGTCTGTGGGGTGCTGGAATTGTCCATCTCCATTACCCATGGAAGCACGGGAGGTGTAAATAGCAGGAAAAACTCTTGCAACCCAGAATCATTGTTAAATCTACATCATAAAGTCAATAAAGCAAGGGCAGCTCTTTCTTTGTGCTGCCAACAACCCCCATCCACAACTCTGTGGTGGGACATAGGAACACTTCAGCTGTGCCTTCTCCTGATGCATAAGTTGGACAAGAATCTCCTTCAGAGCTCAGTGTTTTCAGGATGAGTGTCTCCATGTTCAACCTTTCTATCTATTTGCTACCCAAAAGATCAGTAGCTTACCTTTAAATGGATAGCTGACTCCAGAAAATAACTACTCCAATGATTAAAAGCAGAATTCTGGACTGATTTTCAACAAAAATTGTATTTTTGTTGAAATTGAATTCAACAAAAATTGGTAAGTGTTTCTGGTTTTGTTCAAAAAACATTGCTGTCATTGCTTAGGCAAATTGATAAAGAATATGAGACACAAATACCAGGAGAAAAGTGATTCATTTTAACATCATCTGTCTTCCTCTGCTGTATCACTAATTCATTTCTAAGAGATTTGGGTGGGTCTTTGCTTCTTGCTGTGGACTGGCTCTGGTAATCCATGAGCTTTGCCCATTCCTTCCAGAAAACCTGAAAGATTGATGGAAGTGTACAATCCTAAAATGGTTTGGGTTCAAAGAGACCTTAAAGACCATCTTGTTCCAAAGTTCCAACCCCCCCTGCCATGGGCAGGGACACCTTCCCCTAGACCAGGTTGCCCAAAACCCAGTCCTCACCAAGTTGCCCTAGCCTTGCTGAATGGGGTCTTTTTCCCCATGTGGTTTGAATCCTCCTGATCTGGAGAGATCTGTGCCATCCTGAGTACTTTCAGATCCCTCTGGATTTGGTGGAAGATGGAGGTGTTCCTCTATCAGCAGCACAGAGCCTGTAAACACAAGCTTTAGAGCGATAATCATGGAACTGAACATGGGCTCGATCACAAGGGTAAGGGGGAGCTAAACATAGTTTCCCCTAATCTCTTGGGATCTGGGAATTTATCTCTCTCCTTAATTGAATGAATGGGAAATTAGATAAAACTTTGCAGAGTAAATCTTTTAGCAAATGTGATACCCAAGTAGAAAATTTTCAGCAGACTCTACATTTTCACAGCTGCTCCTTTGTTTTGTGGAAGTGTATTTTGAATGTAAGTCCTGCTTACATTGCATGCCTATTAATTCTATTGTACATATTAAATGTCCTCTTTGTAGGGTGTAAAACCAGAAGGGAGACTAAAAACAAATAGCATGTGTTTAAAATGTTTTATGGAAGATGGCACCAATATTTTCTGAGAGCCTCCATGAGTCCAGGCACTACTCTCTGATAACAGTGTTATTGTTCAAGGCCAACACTGGAACCTAAAATTAAGTGGGAAATAATGGAAGAGAAGAGGGAGAATTTGCTACTTAGCTTTGCAAGAGACAAAAAAGCCAGACAAAAAACACTAGCAGCTCTACCAGCCTACTTGCATCTGGGACAATTTAAGTCTGATTTGCTTTCAAAAGTTAAGAAGTAAATGATATTTTTATTTTATTTCACTAAGTCATTAAGAGCAGCATCAGTGTCGTGGGTCATCACCCACAGAATTGTGGTTATCACCCACTTGCTGTGAGAGGCATCAAAATGTACCTCTGCTCCCCTTTTTGTAAAAGGGTTCTGGGCATTGCTCTGGGGAGAGTTATTCTCCTCTTACAGGTTTGTCTTTTATTTGGTGGACTTTAAACTGGCAGAGGGGAGGTTCAGATGAGATGTTAGGAAGAAATTCTTCCCTGTGAGGATGGTGAGACCCTGGCACAGGTTGCCCAGAGAAGCTGCAGCTGCCGTGTCCCTGGAATTGTTCCAGGCCAGGTTGGATGGGGCTTGGAGCAACCTGGGATAGCGGGAGGTGTCCCATGGCAAGGGGATGTAAACAGGTGGTCTTGAAGCTCCCTTCCAACCCAAACCATTCTGGAATTCTATGATTCCATGACTTTGTGGAACAGGTTTGCATGAAACTCCTCATAGCAGCCACCCTGAGGTGCTCCTTATAAGGGGGCTGGAGCTGGGTGTGCTTCCATCCCAGGAAAGATCCACAGCAGGGGTGGGTTCATGAGCTGCTCTGTGGTGGGATTGCTTTTGGGCTGATCCCTGGTGCTTTTCACACTCTCCCTCATGACAGAACACGCATTTGCACTTCCAGTCTTGATCCAGAGCAGGGGCCACGCTGTGGGAACTTCAAGTTATGCCATAAGTGGCGTGGACCAGCCTCACCAGAGGACAAAAACACAGGGGTGTCAAAAAGGGTGATCATCCAGCCATTCTGGAGACAATACCTCAATATTTAAAACCTCTGGCAGCAGCCTGGCCAAGAAACACTAGACATGGCCAAGGTGTCCCACATTTTTAGCCATTCCTGCCTGTCCTAAGGGAGCCAAAGCAGCTGCCAAAATTTAAGGCATATGTCAGGTTGTTTAATTCTGTGTTAGAAAGACTCCCCAATACACAGAAGGTGGGAAAAAATCCTGTTCTGAGTGGCAATGTGCTTTCTTTGGCTGCAGCTGTGGCTCCAGTTCTTCTCTTACCCCAAGAAAGGGTGGAATTTGTCCATCGAAGCTGCTATGGCAGGATAATACCAGAGACAGACCCAGCGAGGAAGAGGATGGACCTAGCAAAGGTGCAGGGAGCTGGGCTGGGGAGAAAAGGAGCTTTGCCATTCAGGGGAGATGCAGAATTTACCACCTGCTACCACAGAAGTAATTAAACTGCACTCCAGAAATGGATAGTCCATCCCCAAATGAGGCAAACCTGATCTCGCACAGATCAGTTCCAACCTGGAGAGTTATTACATCTCTCCGTTTCTAATTACGCTGTTACCCAGTGTGATGCCAACTCCAAAGGCAGAACCTGTGCCACTAAAGAACCTTTTCTTTGTGGAAACAATGATTAGTGGATGCAATCATTTCTCATGAAAAATTTTGGAAACAATTTGCTTTTCTATCTGAAGCGCCTTATTATAAGGTCATCATTTGACCATAAAAAAAGGGAAGAACTTTGAGAACTGTAACTGAGATTTTGTTTTAATTTCTAGGATAAATATTCAATTTAAGATGAGTTTTTAATAAAACTTTTACCCAAAAATGGCAATTTTAAGAGGAAGGAAATATTTTATTTCTGTGCATATCTGCAAAGTATCAAAATAAACAGAAGCACCAGCAAAATTTTTATATCTGTCCAAAAAGTTGGTTGGATTTTTTTCATAGTGCCCTGGGGTGACTTTATGATACTGGTATCCCCAATTGTCTGGTTTATGTTATATATTAAGTTCTGCACCTTTAAGACTGGCTTTGAGAGCAAGAGAAGGGGAAGAAGAAGCGCGCAGTTTGTGTTAAGGAAAAACATCACTCCCACACATCCCGCTCCTGGACTGTGGTGTCTGCAGCACGGACAGACAGCGGGACAGAGCTTCTCTCTGGATTTTAGTTAGTTTTAGCTAGCTGAGGCAGAGGAGTTCCCTAGACCTTTGTTTGTTTTTTTCCCAATTTTCTTGGATCTGTGCAAGCCTGCTCTGGACTGAACACCCAGCTAAACCCCGGCAGCTCACGCCTGTGGCCCACCGGGGCCTGGGCCTCGGCACTTTCCAGCGACGGAGGGACTGATAAGAACCTGAGCGAGCCGAGCTACACCACATGAAAAGGACTTTTCTTCCTAGACTTGCCATCCCATCGAACAGCAAGAGGTTTTATTATTTAATATTACTCAATTTCTGTTAAATAAACAGCTTTTTCCACTTCTCTCTAAGGAATTTTTTCTTTTCCCGGACCAGTTAGTGGGGAGGGGCATTTCCCTGGGGAAATCCCCATTTGGAGTTTTCCTTCCTAATTTGCCCTAAACTAAGACACATAGACACTTTTTGATTAAGATGTTAAAACAGGCACTTGACTTACACATTGTGCACCTCCTCCAGAGATCTGTCTCTCCAAGACTTTGGTCAATGCACACCTGCTCAGGTGGAATAATGCTGCTGTGACAGTGACACCAGTGAAGGTCACACACCCATCAGAGCAGGCTGGTTGTAGCAGGTGGAATCCCATGCACAGTTGTCCAGGACTATAAATCCTTCAGGATTTATAAATCCCAATCAAGGTGGTCCCTTGAGCGAGTTCACCTTGATTAGGAATCTCTAGGTGTCAGCTTCATCCCCCTCCTCATAGCTGGAGTGTGTGTTCATGGCTGGAGCTGCAGTCACCAGCTCAGTGAGTGACTTGGGGTGTCTGTGATCACCTGCCCAGCCTCACAGACAGGTCCACACTGGGGCTTTCTGCTCATGAACCTGCTGCACTTTGGGGCCTTTGCCAGCCCAGTGAGCTGTGTTTGAGGGGAGGAGATGAATAAAATGCTGACACTTTTTGGGGTGACTTGGATGTGCTGTTGGAGTGCACATCAGAGATGTTTTATTCCACATGTCAGGACAAGGGCTCTGGGCTTTGGGCTTGACTCAAGTCAAATGTCAACAGGAGAGACCCCAGTTTTAAAGCCTCGTGTTTAAAATGGACATTTCCCAAAGTGTCACCACCACAGTGTCCATTTATTTACAAAAGTGCTGTTTGGCCCCGGTTTGGGCAGGGACAGGGATGAGGGATGCGGGGTGAGCCCCTCTGCCACATCCCCGCAGAAGGACTGGACAGGTATCTCTGGACCATGGTCTGTGAAGGTGCCACCTCTGCAGGAAAGGCAGCTCCAGAAGGGACAGTGGTGACTCCCCCATCCACTCAGAGCTCCAGCTCTCCATCACACCCCCTGCTCCTCGGCTGGTTGCTTGGTGAGCCTTCCACAATCCATTTTGGGAGTCTCCTACCCGTGTCTCACCTTGCCGCGGTGCCACCAGCAGCCCGATGCCAGCAGGAAGGTCCTGTCCGTGTGGCACTCGAGGGAGAAGGTGCCTCCCCTCTCTCCTTGTCCCCTCCACGTTCCCAGCAGCAATGAGAGGATGCTGCTGCCCTGCTGCAGGCAGGACCAGGACGTGTGGCTGGCTCGGTGGCGTCAGGCGGTGACGAGGTGGTTTTTTCCTCGCTGCCCTCCCTTGCCTGGCATTGTTCTGCTCCCTAATCTCCCTCGTGTGCTCTTTGCCATCCGGATTCGCGGTCCTCACCACCCGGCTTTGATATTTATTCTGTGTCATCCTACCAGTGCGGGGGGAGCAGCTCTTTCCTGCCCCCTCCCCTGCAAAATGGACAAAATGGGCTGGATACAAGGAACCAATCACAAAATCGCTCCTGGGAGGAAAGGAGGGGGGAAAACCCCCCAAACCCAGAGAGTAAGCATGCAGCTGTATTTTATTGACTGGATGTGGATGTGTCCCTCTCCCAACAAAGCCCTGGGAGGGCTCGGGGTGCCCCAGGATGCCACCCCGGGCTCCGCTCCCCGAGGATGCTCGCACAGTCCCGCCCCACCCCTCGCACAAAAACTTTTTCGCTGTGGTATCACAGGACACGATAATCCCCCGTATCCCGTGCCGGTAACCCAGAAGCCGCCTCCCCCTAATATTTTACATATTCCCTAAATTCGTTTGCAAGGGGGCAGGAGAGGAGATAAGGGCGGTGAGTTGAGCCGAGTGGGAACTGCTGACTGACAAAGTGTGTAGTGCAGTACGGGTGCTTTCTGGCTCTCTAATTATCCTTTTCCTTCTTGACTCCAGTATCACATGTAGCCATGTGTAGAATCATAAAATAATTATGCAGTGTACAAGCTTTCTGGGAGCATGTACCACTGTTTTCCTAATTCTTTATCGCTCCCATTGATCGTGGCGTGTGTGCATTGATCCAAGTCGGCCATCTGGTTGGGGAAGATAAGCGTGCGAGTGTCTTTGCATTGCACTGTCACTCAGGGAGGGGGGTACATTTTGGCTGTAGGGAATTACAGGGGCAGGATTAGCCCTCTTCCTAGGAGTAAACTGAATTTTAAATGCAGTGTTGCAGCTGCATGGACCATGTTGCTAACTTCTGGTTTTGCCCATTGACTAGATGCATTTATACTACTACTACTACTATTATTATTATTATTATTATTATTATTATTATTATTATTATTATTATTATTATTATTTTGTTAGCATTATTATTATTATCATCATCTCTGCCCTGCTTTCTAGCTTTGGAGATAGAGATATGCTTGCATTAAATGGAGGGGAGAGAAGGGAAAAGCAGGAATGCCCTTCCCTGCACACACTGGACTTGTGAGTGGCTGCTGTGCTACAGGATTTCGAAATGGCAAAACCAGCTTTTAAATGCAGGAGAGAAGCTGCAGGATTGAATGCGTTTTGCAGTAAGATTCATTGGTCCAAAGAGAGTTAAAAAAAAAAAAAAAAAAAGGATGAAGTTATCAGCCTATGACAGGAAATTATAGAGTGGATATTAATCAGCTCTCTTAACTTGGGCTAATCAAGACAAATAACCCTAAATCAGGCATTATCGGGATGTGTGTGTTTAATAATCGGCAACGAAACAATGGAGGGTTGTTGGGGTTAGTTTTTTTTTTTTAATATTATTTATTTATTGACTTTCTTGCCTGCCAGCCTTCCCCCTAACAATGGGCACATCCTGCAGCAGCTTGAACTTGGCTGCAATATTTTCTGTTGACGGCCGTGGTGCGTGTGCGCGCTCACACCCCTGGTTGTCCTTTTGTCAAAAAAAAATGTGGTGGTGGCCATTGTTGTCTCATATTCTGCAAATGTATGGAAGGTGCCTCAAAAGCCTTTCCTCTAAAATTGAACAATTCTGTCAAAAAAGATTAGTTCTATTTTGTCTGCTGCTTGCTGACTATTCATGAATGTAAAGAGAGAGGGCTTGGGTGTCATACTAAGTTGCTAAGGTGGCTGGCTTTCGGCTATTGACTTGAGGATACCAAACCAGAGCCTACAAAAGAGCAGCCAGAAGGAGAGGAGAGAACTGGTCTGCCATGTGTTTCAGCTATACCTTCTTTAGCTGCCCATTTATTCCTTTTGTTGCCACAACTTTTATTGTCATACAGTTGAAAAAAATGTTAGACACAGGCTTCAGGCTGCACCAAGCAGAAAAAAGGATTAGCATATCACTAGGATCATCTTACACTGAACCAAATTCTTTTCAGGATGTATAATTAGTGAATACAGTCTTTCCAACCCCCCCCCTTTTTTTTTTTTTTTGAGGGCATGGGGGAGCCAATGGATAAGGAAAATTAGCTCAGATCTCTGGGTAGGAAACAAGACGAAAGGACGGAAAAGAAAAAGTTCTCTAGTTTCAGGGAGGATTTTATAAAGGCTGTTTCATCACTTTAGCCTTCTGCATCAAGCAGCCTTTTGCACATTCACCAAATGTGTGGCAGTAGCTTGTTAGGAGGAAATATTTTTTTTTTATTTTATTTATTTTTTTTTTACAATAATGTGAATAAACTTCTCCAAAGGGGGGCCTGAAGGAGAGAAACTGATTCCAGAGGTGGGCCCAGACTGGAGCAGCTTGAGCTGGGCAGCGCTGCTGTGGCCCTCTCCCTGACAAGGGCTCAGCAGAAGATGTGATCCTGCAGGATGCATTACGTTTTTCCTCCTCACGGATGCTCCCAGCTCCCTTCTGCCATCTGGGAAGCACACACTGCTCCAAATAATGCTTGGATGTCTAGGAGTCAGTCACAGAACCGATGATATGTTGTATATGCATTTTTAAAATATTCTGGAAGAATGAATGATCTATTTTTTATAATTATATGTAGGCCATGCTCAGCGATGACAGAAACAGGCATGACCCACCAAACAGCAGGACTGTGGCTTTAGGGTGCTCCTTGCCTGTACAGAAAGCTCCCAAATGGGGGTGGGATCGATGGAACACACATAGCCTTCGCTGGTTCTCCCCACAATTCAACCTGCAGATACCTGGCCCTGCAAATCTTTGATTGCAATCGCATTTGCATCAGGGTGTGCTCACAAAACACACCTGTGCCTTGCTCTAGCTGGGGTGCAGGTGTGGCTCTGCAGGAATTAGAGGGTGAAGAGGAGATTTTTGGCTTGATGCAGCCTTAGCAAAGCTCCCATGAGCATCCCGGTCCTTGCTGCCTCCAAAACTCAGCTGCACCCTCACCCCTGACAGATCCGGCTGTTCCCTGCTCCCGTCGGAGCAAAATTCGAGAGGAGAATTAACCCTGGGAAGGAAAACAGCGCTTCTTTTTCAGCTGAAAGGCTGGTAATTTCTCCGCGTTTAATCACGCCGCACATTTGACATCATTGCCTTTTCAAACTGTTCAAACCAATTGTTCCACCAAACGAGCAATTGGACGTGAATATTCAGAAGCTGCTCTGGGGTGCTCGGCAGTAATTGGTCACATCACTCACATGGTCTCGTTCTCTTTTTGATGAGAAGAGGGTAGAAATTTGCTTCACGCGGATGCTTAAACACCCACACATAAAAATCTTATTTAGCACAAGTGTTTGTTGGGTTTTGTTTGGTTTGTTTTTTTTTTTTTCCTGGGGGTTTCTACAGCGGTGAGAACGCTCAGTGTTGGAGGGCAAAGGAGGGGAGCAAATGAAAGGAGAAGTCAATTAAAATGGTGAATTCAGATGGTAAAAAGTATTTCTCTCTTCACCTAGTGCGGCTCCCACTGTTGCTGGGATGTGATTTTGGCTGGGGGTCGGAACAAGATGATCTTTAAGGTCCCTTCTAACCCAAACCATCCTGTTCATCTATGATTCTATGAGAGAATATTCTGTGGCCAGGTGGCAGGGATGAAGTTTAGGTCCAGGTTTAGGTTTAGGAGGTCCCAGCACCGATGTTTTCAGGCACCCAGAGCTCCTGGTGGCAGGTGGTTGTGGCAAACCAGATGTGATGGTCAGGAGACCGAGCGTGGAGCGTGGTCCGGGTCATTCACACACTATGGGGCTAAGAAAAAACATTTCACAGCTGAGAAATACTTGAGGAGAAATTACCTGAGCCATTTAGGGAAATGATGCTGGATATTTTACAGCTGGGAGGGGCACATGTATAGGTGGTCATCTGTTGTCCTCCATTTCAAAGAGGATTTTTGGTAAGGGATGTCTGTGGAGAGGAGCTGCAGGTAAAGGAACTGTGTCAGGCAGTGTGGTTTGTGATATTCTTCATGTGGACACTGAACAGAGCATGAAGTTATGAACAGGAGTGTCTTGAAAACTGTTGTTTATTTACAGAATAATATAGAAATATTGATGTTCCTCATGCTGAAAAAAATTACCTATAAAGGCCACTTTTTATTAATAAGGAGGAGATAACTTAGAGTGGCTGGAGGAATCCAAGCCATTTATTTTATTAATTTTAGAGACTGTTAATTTTAGAGACTGATTAATGTTCAGTACTAACAGTAGTTCATTTTACTCAACTCACATGTCCTCCTTCCTTCTCTCCCCAGTAGAACCTGGCTGACACAGGAGAAAGAGTAAATAAAAATCAGACAACATTCAGGATGGGAGCAGCAGACATTGGGATGTTTGCAATCTACCTCCTGTCATTTTGCAATCACATTTAAAATGCACTTCATTTGCAGATGACCTAATTTGCCCATACCTGGGGCTTGGGTTCCTTGCTTGGTAGCAGCTAAAAAAAGCACATTCCAGCATTCCAGAGATCACCTTGGGGCGTTTGGTGGGGGGCTGGAGCTGGATATCCATCCTCAGAGCGGCTCTGCCTGTGGGTGTGTCTCCCTGAAGCCTCCAGGATATTTTTTTCCCTGTAAATAAATGCTGTTTAATAAGTATTCTGTGTGCATTTTGTCATTAGCCTGATGCTGTAGAGCCACGAGGACCCAACCTTGATTTATAAAGCTGTTAAAATGTTTGACCTTGTTTAAATAAAAGCCTCAAGGTTAATTACAACAAGCATTCCAGATACATTCTCTCTGTTCTGGTGGCCCTGATGATTTAAAGGAGGAAAGGGTAATAAATTCTCATCTTTTAAAAGTGACTGCAGTGCAAAAGTGCAAGAGTTTGCTTTTCTGCCATTTTCACGTTTTACCACACTTTGATATGTGATATATTGAGTGATGATTAGTTGCCTCTTCCTCAGGAGCATTAGAAATTTGATATTTTTACTTAAAGTATGATAAGAAGCATGTGAGAATGGAAAAAAAAAAAGGTTGTTGGGAATAAAGAGTTTGAGCTTTAGTCCTGCATAGGGTGTAAACATAATGAGGTAAACAAAGGCATTGTGGTTTTCTTTTTTTTCCTTATTGCACAGAAAACGAATTTCACAAAATAAAAACCAATTTAAGTTTCTTTTAAAAGAACTGGGAAATATTGAGGAAAGTTAATTGAAGCACATTCAAATTACAATAAACACATAGAGGCACAATTATCTTCTTTTGACTAGTGTGTGGCTTAGAGATGTTTTTATCTTTTGTTTATTGCACTATTAAAAATATGGAGAGGCATCAAGAAAGGGTAGATAGCCGCCATATGGACTTACATATTTTCCCTATTTATATTTAAATAACTATCCATGAGAAATTATGCACAAATCGTGCAATAATTCCCAACTGAAATGACTGTTTAGAAAATAAAAAATTCTGAGGCACAATATTCTTTTCATATTAAATTGCCCATTTTCCGTACACCGCATCTGTTTGTACAATACCAAAAATAAAATAAAATAAAATAACGCTGCATTACAGCCCAATACAATTTGCTCACAATGCTAATGAAGACGGATAGAGGACATTGTAATGTACTGGAGTAATTCATGAGCAGTGTGGGAAAACAAGACAAACAGGCTCAGAAAGCCAGGGCATCATTTTTTGTTCCCATTTCCAAGAGTGAATGGTGGTAATTTTAATAACCTGCTGCTCTGAGAGATTTAATGACGATGATTAACTTTCAGTGCTTGATTCATGCCATGCTCACATCTGGGGTGGAAGTTTGGGCTTACAAAGTTTGAGTGGCTGGGTTTAAGCAACTCAAAACCAGCTCCTGGCATCCCCCCCAGAGAATTTGGCTGAAACCATATTTGGGATGCCACCCTGTCTAAAGTGGGTATTAATATAATATATTACCATATTATATATGTTTTAATTAATAATTATAATAAATAAAATATTAATAAAATAAAATTAAAATTAAAAAAATATATAATATCATTATAAACCACCTGAAGAGGTGAGTTTTGAGCCCATCTCTGTCTCACTTTGCACCAGAGAACCTTGTCCAGAACAGAGAGTTCTGGTGCCCACCAAAGGCCCCTGGATCCCTCAGGTGTATTAATTCTGGCTTCACCTGCAGGCAGAAACACGATGTGATGTCTCTGCACGTTCTGATTAGCCAGGACTAAGCTGTGAACACCGAGATCATTGTCACTTCTGATAAAACCCAGAAGAAGAAATACTTTTCCAGCAAAATATCCAGCTTCTGTCTATACCTTCCCCTAAAAAAAGGAAAGCTGTGACATCTTTTGAATTCCTAAAAGGGGAGTGAAAACTTCCAAATTAGATGGTGTGTCCTTGCATGCTCAATACAAATCAGATTTTTTTTTTGTCTGTCTGTCTGATAATTCTAATAAATCAAATTTCATGATTCATTCAACATCTCTGCTGTACACCCTGGAATCAGTAACTTATAAAAGTCCTGCTAAGCCAGATGAGACAGCTGTGCCTCCTCATTCTGGCCTGCTCAGCCTGGCACTGGGGACTCCTCCCCATCCACACATCCTGAGCAAGGTCTTGCAGAATCAAATCTTGAAAACTGATTTACTGTGGGCATTTTATTTGTACAGATAAGTGTCTGTGTGTGTGTATTCATGTATATGTATGGGGGAATGTCCTGCTGTGGCTTTAAGAGGGTGATTTATTTATTTCTGTTAGAAGAAACTGTCCCAAGAAATGTTCAGGTCTGTCAGAAATAAGCAAAACGATTCAGAGTCTTTGATCTGAGTTTTATGGCTTGTTCCTTTTTATAATTTCATTAGATTCCCTCTTTGATGCTTCCTTGTAGATCGAAAGGCTTGCTTGCTGCATAAACTCCACTTTGTTACCAAGGAGTATTTCTGGTTGGTATTTTGGGAATTATAAGGGCTTTGTAGTACTTTAAAAACAGAGAAAAGAGCTTTCAGCCCAGAAAAAAGTGAACTTTGTGGAGTGCTGCTGTCACACTCTTATGGCAAAACACATCCCTGTGGTCCTGGTGCTGCTGATAAAGGTGTCTGCTCTGGGCTAAACTCTTCGTTTTCATCCTTTCCTTGTGCTTCCAACTCTCATTCATATAATTCATGCCCAGCCTCTCCATCTGTTCACATCAGCTTGAACGTGGAGTCAGGGGAAAGCTGGAGCTGCAGTTAAATGCTGATATGAGGGGCTGAAAGGGGGGATAGTGGCACCACACCAGGGGCTGGGGTGTGTTTTTGTGCCACCAGCCAGCACCACACCCAGCAGGCAGCTCCTCACACAGGTGTGGGTGTTTGGAACCACGTCACTCAGAAGTGTCCAGAAGGATCTATGGGAAAAATCAATTTCTGGTCTCACCCCTATAGCTTGGTACTGGCAGCACCAGAGTTGTTCCCAATTGCCATCTGTAAAAAGAAAAAAAAAGCCTCAGAAACCTTTCCTCCCACATTTAATTAGCAGTTGGCAACAGTGTCACTGTAACCGTGGTGATCTAAAGATATAAATGAAACAAATCTGGCATTAAGGAATAACATGGTTTAATCGATTGACTGATACCTTTTCATTTTAAAAAATTTCCATGAAGCACAGTAGCATTTATTTAAAAAACTGAAAGGACAGAAAAATTTGCCCACAAGCTTTTTTATTTTTTACTTTTTTTAAAAAAGTAAGTCTATTTTATATTACTAATTTTTTCACTTTGTTTCATTTGTATTCCAACAAACCCCAGAATCTTGTCTGCTGCAGAACTATTCAACTGGGAAAAAAATGTGTTTTGGTTGCTTTGGACCAACCTATACCAAGGCTGGGGCCAGGAATTGCCAGTGTTGCTCAGAATTTACCATACCAAAATAACCTCGTGTTTTCACCTGCCCCTGATGGCAATGAATATCAGAGGTGGAGGAGGGAAATGTGGGCATTCCAGAGCTGTGGAATGATGAAGAGATCTCCATGCTGGTGCCTGATGCTGGATTCCAGGCACAGCCAACTCTCCCCTACTCCATCTTTTTCCTTTCCTTTCCTTTCCTTTCCTTTCCTTTCCTTTCCTTTCCTTTCCTTTCCTTTCCTTTCCTTTCCTTTCCTTTCCTTTCCTTTCCTTTCCTTTCCTTTCCTTTCCTCTTTCCTCTTTCCTCTTTCCTCTTTCCTCTTTCCTCTTTCCTCTTTCCTCTTTCCTCTTTCCTCTTTCCTCTTTCCTCTTTCCTCTTTCCTCTTTCCTTCTTCCATGGGATACCTGGGTGTGCAGTTAGAACATTCCAAACCTGGAATGGAATGTTCTATTGTACGGATTAATTAATGTATGGAATATCTAATTAATGTATGGAATATGGAACATTCCATACCCTGCTCCTCATTCCTCTCTTCCCTTCCCTGTTCTTTGCTTTGCTCCTGGGAAGAAACCAGAAAAGTGCCTGGGGGGCAGATTGGCATTGTGAGTTTCCAGAGGTGTATTTTCCAAACAACTCCAGGGAAGTTTGGAAAGTCCTTTTGGGTTGCAGCCATCTGCCATCACTTGGTGCTTCTTTCCCCAGGGAAAGGGGATAAACTCAGGTGCCATTCAGGCAGTGGGGTTCAAAGTGACTTCCTTCAGCACTCCCCAGTAGGGCTTCCCACTGGGAAACAAGGGTGAGAAGCCCCAGCATCCTTATCCCCAACCCCATCCTCATCCCAATTGCCAGGATTCCAACCTTATGGGTTTTATTTAGCAATTCATTATTTGGAAATTACCATATGTTTCTCTCCCCCTTGATAAATTTTCTCTTTTCCACAGGAACAGAGTCATAGAATGGTTTGGGTTGGAAGGGTCCTTAACGTTCCTCAGCAATGGGGGATTTTTAGGCAATGGGGGATTTTTTTAGGATCTGGGCACAGGATTCCCCGAACACAATTAATTCCTGGAATCTGCCCTGCGTTTGGCCAGTGGCGAGCACAGGGTGGCCCTGGCCTCCAAGGCAGTCAACACAAATAAATAATATGAAGCCCTGGGATGAGTAATTGGTGGTCAGAACACCTGCAACACCAGTCCCACAGCTGTAGGGCTGGAAAGGCAAATAAAACAGCTGTAACCCAAGCCTGGAGGCTGCTGGGCACTCGGGGGAGGGAAGGCAGGCTTTCAAATCGCTGTAACCCAAGGAAGAAAATCATCAGCCCGTATGCCTTTCACAGCATTTGATGACAAAATGGTTTGTGGCTTAGGCATTGTTTAAAGGCCATTCCTCAAATTCCGTGTTTACTGTCAGCAGGGTGAGTTGTGGACTCTGTGACTTTAGCTGTTAATGGGCCTAAACACTTCTGCCAACAGATTAAGCTCTGCTGAAACGCTAAGAAAATTGGCCCAAACAGAGATAGGGAGGATTCTTGTTTAGCTGTTGTTTCATTTGCATGAGAATCATTGTCCGAAGACAATAGCACCTCCCTATCACCCAAAGTGCGGCCAATTGGGTGAAACTCATTCAATTTCTGTTAAACGACAGAAAATGTTTGTTTGTTTGTTTCTAGAGGAAAAGAAAAATGCTCATTTTCAACTGCAAGGAGGAGTAGATCAGCACTGAAATCCAACCCCCAAATACCTCCAGCTCGCGAGGGACTGGGAGCTGACAAGATGGGATGAAGCCAAAAGAAAGCAAGGATATTAAGTTGTGAGTGTGTTTGCAACAATTACTGACAGTGGAAGAAGTGGAATAAGCAAAATTAGTCAACTTGGGGAAGGCAAAGAATAAGTTCCTGTCTAAAAAACTAGATGTGGTTTATGATTTGTGCTGCTGAAGTGATAAAATTCTCGTGGCTTCCATATAAATACTCTCCTGACACGTATTGTATTGATATATTTATATATATATATATATGTGTGTGTGTGTGTGTGTGTGTCACCTGAGCATCAAATGAACCTTCTCCCAAACACTGACCCTGGAGGAAGTTCAGGTACCCACAGTATGTGTCTGGACAGCATTTACATATATATATATATATATGTATATGTATATATATATATGTGTATATATATATATGTGTGTGTATATATATGTGTATATATATATATGTATGTATGTGTATATGTATATGTACATGTATACATATATGTATACATATATATGTGTATATACATATATGTATGTGTATACATATATATATATATATATACATATATATGTGTGTGTGTGTATAAATAAATATATATATATAGGTATATGTATATATTCATTTTTCCCTCTGTTGTTAAAAATAATAGCCTGGATTAAATAATTAAATTATTAAATTATTAACTAATCATCATTAAAGTCAAATGGAATTCAAATGGATGGTGGCAGCACCTGGAGCCAGCAGCCAGGGGTGCAGCCCCTGGCAGGAGGCAGTGGCCAGGAAAGCGGGGAGCTGTTCCCCAGTGAGCCCCTGGCCCCCAGGAAGGGCAGTCCCAGGGATGGAGAGGGAGGACTGGAGGCCACCCTCAGGACTGGGACACAGGCAGAGAGCACATCTGTGAGCCAGGTGAGTGTGTTTGGCCAGCTGTGCTCAGGGCCAGGAGGGATGAGCCAGCCCAGCACCTTGGGGGCTGTTTTCTGTCTTTATTGCTGATTAGCGGCACAGGATTTAATCCCATTCGACATTTCCTTTCCTCAGGAGATCCTGCTGTTTTCTTCATATATATAAATTTTTTTTTGTCTTCTAGCCCTGATACTTTTGGCCATCACTGCTGTTCCTGGCAGTTACCTGTGGCTGCTTTAAATGCCACTGGATGCGAGGGGATGTTTACATTTCCCCAGTTACATTGTCTTTGAACGGTTCTAAACTTGACTTTGATTAAACACGCTAATAACAAGAGAGGCTCCTTTTTCTTTTTTATTTTTTTATGAATGTCACTTGCTTGAGTTGAAAAGACATGCTCTTAATACTCGCTTTTCATCTAAATCAAGAAAGCAACACTAAGCAAAAAAGTATTTAACTGTAGCATATAGGATTGTAAAGATGGTAATCAGGGACACTGGTAATTGAAGCTTTTGGGGGAGAACCTTTCTTCTGAATCCTTCAGTCTGTTTAATAGGATAAAATTAGCTTGAGTGGCTTGGTGTTTGAAGAGGTTATGATATAATTGGAGCTGCCTCCTGGGTTTGCTGCTGGACAAGGCGATCAGGTGGAGACATGGGAGGGCATGGGAACCTCTGAAGTAGAAGACTCAGCTTCTGCCATACTAATTAGCCTAAATTAGCTATGCCAGTTTTCTGCTTGCTTTTGAATTTCCCTGATAATGCTTTTATCGGGAGTGAAAGAAAGGGAATATGAAAACACGCGCAAAGTTCACCGCGGAATGGCAGAGGCGGCGGCAACCGCCGACGTAAGGCTCAGGCTTTATTGCTGCAAGCTTCAAAAAAGGGAAAAAAGGAAAAAAAAAAAAACCAGGGAAAAAAAAAAGAAAAAAGGTTGAATAGCATTAGGAAATAACAAATGGATATCAAGTACAACCCCTAGGGATTTAGAAAGTACTATGGCTTGCGCTCTCGAACACGGAAGTTTACAAAACATCTGTAAGAAATTGATTATCTTGAGGATTATACACACATTATTTTGAGGCCAGCCTCCTCTCCCCAAACCCCAGCTTTGCTTTTGAGTGTTTAACCCAAGGTGAAGGAGGCGGTTCTCCTCCAGGCAGAAGCAGCTCCAGCACCTCCTCTTGTGCTCCATCATCCTCAAGGCCTGGGAGAGGCTGCTTGTGTTTTGTGAGCTGCTGCCATTTTTTAATTTTCACTTCCGACCCCAATTAATCAACTTTAACCATGCAAAGAGATTTGTGGCACATTCAGTATAGCTTGCATAAATCTATTTTAATTGAAAATGTGCGAGGGGGGAAGAAAATAAGGAGGGTTTTTTTTTACGTTTTCGTTCTGTCCTGGGTGGATGGGGATGGATTCTGTTGCCAGTGGATGAAGCAAGACAGGAGAGGACTTCTTCAAAGGCATGTTAGAATGCATTTTCACAGATAAAAACAGCTCCATCCCTGGGGAAGAGTTGAGGCTATGGGGAGATAGAGTTTTTTCTTTCCCAATTAGCCTTGGTTTGGGGACGGGTATTTGGGGCCAGAATTGTCTGTGTCTCTCATTGCACATTCAGATATCAGGAACTGCAGGAGTGAGCCTCACCTCAGCAATCTGCTCTCCTAGCAGGGTCCACTGCCTCCAGGAGGCCTCCAGTCACTGGATGAGGGCATGGAATGAGCTTCTGGAAGATGTGCTGAACACTCTCTGAGGGTGTCATGGTTCAGGAGCTCTCAGACAGGAATTTTCTTCTGCTTCCCATGAGCCATTCTTCCACCCAACACCCTTGATTTCTCCCCCCAGGCTGTCCCAGGAATGATTTGAAAAGACCTGTATGAAATAAAGAGAGGATCTCGAGATCGTTTAAAGAGCAGAGTTTGCACGGCTCAGCCAAACCTTGGTTTGATTTTGGTTTCCCACCACATCTCCTGGGTCACATCCAAGGGTTTTAAACAGACTTGTGTCAACTCCATACTTAAAGGAGGATAATGGGGTGGGAGCTGAGCTGAGGGACTGTGATGGAGAAGGGGTGACTTGTGCTCCAAAAGATGATTTCTAGTAAAACTGGACCTGTTCAGACACATTCTGCATCTCAGCATAAGAAAACCAGCCTGAGGGGACTGTGCTGTTACTATTCATCACTGTCTGGCTTCCATGGAAAATCAATAAGGATATCAGGGTTTAAAAACTCTGCTAAGCCATTTTATTGTGTTTTATCTTATTCTTTATGGAGAGGCAACTGGCTGAGCTCACATCTCTAACAACTGCTTGAGAATGAGTTTGGAAGAACCCAGGATAATGAATTTTCTTCATTGTCTCCTCCATTTCCAGGTACAGGAGAATGTTTCTTTAGGTCCACTCTTAGCTGGGTGCACCTGGTCCTCAGTGAAAAATACAGTTCAGATTCTGGCTTTTAGGGCAATGAATCTGTCAGGAAAAGAGAATGAGTCTTAACTTCTCCTCTTTAGACTCCCACAACACTTGTCCAGGCATTTTATCAGGTGCAAACCCCTGAGCCCCACAAGCCCTTCAGTTCTGGCACACAGATTTTGTGAGTTCACTCGAGTTCCTGCACACAGAAAGTGTTGGAGCAGCTTCATCTCCCATCCCTGTGGGCCCCAAGGCACCACGCTGGGTATTCCCTGCTCAGCTTTACTGGGGGCTTGGAGCCTGGAAATGTTCCTTCACTAGAACAGCATCACTCCTGTGACCAAGTCCTCCCCACACAGACCTTGCAGGGGTGGGTTTTTATCACTCCACTCAACTTCTTTACATTCACAGGGTTTTCTTCTGCGTGGTTTGTCGGCTTCTCCAGCTACAGAACAAAGACAGTGAAATGGTTTTTTAAATCACCCCAGTCCAAAACCTGGATTTTTAGGCTTTCTGCTCTAAATTCTGCAAGGGAAGTATGCTTTTTCTGAAAAGTATAACACCCAGATTAGATTTCTGAGAGCTGAGGGGAGTTATTCTTAATTAGAGGGAAAAAAAACAGGAAATCTTTCTGGTTTGGTTTTGGTTTGTTTTTTTTTCTGTTAGAATTTCTTCTTTGAAGCGCTCTCCTCATTTGATAGAAATGTTTAACTGGTAGGAGCCATGAGACAAACTCCTGAATGGCAGACAGCTGAAGAAGGGACCTCAAGCTGTTGTCCTTGAAACCAGTGGTGAGTTTCCCCTTGACATCACAGGGCACATCATCCAGCAGAGCCCAACTCCAGACAGTTTTATTCCGCAGCCAGCAGCGATTCCTGTTCAGAAAAAGCAGAACTGTTCCCCAGAGGAGCTGTGCAGCATGGAAAAAGCCTTGCATGGGTTCAAGGCTGGGCCACAGCCCCACCAGAGCCAGCATGAAGCCTCTCAATGGTCCCAGCAAAGCAGGATTCCATCATCAGTGACCAGACTGACCACACTGATGCAGATGTAGAGAAAATGTTGAGCACAACTGAGCTCTGACCCAGCCTTACACCTATTTGAGTAGAGGGGGCTTTTGCTCAGTTCATGGCACAAAATATTTATCCCTTCAGTCATTCTCTGCTCTTGCTGTTGTGCCCAGGAGAGAAAAGAGCTACAGAGCATGAGCCAGCTTTTTGGGAGAGCTCCCTTCTGTGTGGGCAGTGCCTCCAGCTCCCCTGACAACAGAGAGACACTTCTGCTGTGCTTCTTGCTTGTCCTTGCCATGACACCAGCAAGCCAGATCTGCTCCTGTTCAGGCCACACGACACACAATAAAGCAAGAATCATTTCAGCAGTTTTTGTTGACCCTTGAGCTGAACCCAAAATACCCCACAGGTCTGACAAACAGGTCACCTGGCTGATGTCTGATCTGCAAGCAGTGCATCTTTACCTGGGATGTCCCAGGAGCATGATGATGTGAAGTCTGAATTTTTTGGGGAAAAAAAAGAGGAGAAAAAATTAAAAGAAAGATGAAAAGGGGAAAAAAAAAAAAAAAATCAAGGTATTACTGGCTAAAGACACAAGCACTGATTTATAGGGAGTGTTTGAACCTGTCCTCAAGGTCACACCACAGCTGCAGGAGAGCAGGAGAGATGGAGCTCTGTTCCATGGGCACAGCAGGAGGAGAAACCCCAGCTCCCATTCCTCCATCCTCCCAACAACCCACAAGGCAAAGCCAGATGAAGCTGTTTTCCACCTTCCACAAGGTGTTCTCTGGCTCCTGCCTCCATCCCTCCGTGCACCCAAGACCTGTGAGAGACAGGGGGAATGCCTGACCCTGCTGCAGGTTTGCTTCCAGGAGAAAGGGCTTTCAATCCCAGTGGGCTGAGCCTGTTGGATAGGTGGGGGGAGAAAAAAAAATCCCCTCTGCTTAAACCAATTCCCTCAAGTCTCTGAGGAGCAGCAAACCACAGCAGTCCCAAAGTGTGTGTGGGATCCAAGAAGCTTTCAGCTCAGCGCAGCACGAGGGAGGGCTGGCTCAGCAGCCAGAGTCCCTGCCTGGCTCCATCAGGCAATACAGCAAACAAGTCATGTCTCTTAGAAGAGAAAAAAATCTATTTCAGAGCAGTTTCTTTTTTCTGTGTGGGTGCTTATCTCTGGTCACTGCTGTTCACCATGTAGAGAAGTCTCTGTGGCATGCATTTCTGAGAGGGCAAACTGTCTAAAATTAGCTGTTAGTTTAAAATAAGAGACTGTGTGGTTCTCCAGGGAGGGGCATTCATCCTCCAAAGGAAACTGTCAAGGATTGTTCAGGATTACTCTCCAGCTGTTCAGGACTGCTGCATCCTTTTAAATTATAATGTCAACATGTCGCAAATAATATGGAATGACAATGTCTAATTTCTGTCCTGTGAGGAATGAAAAGGAAGGGAAATTGCTAGCATACTAGATACATACCAGATTTGAGAGACCAGGTAACCTTTCTAGGTGGCTGTAGGAGAATAATTAGCCAAAACATTAATGCAAATGTAATTTTCTAGCTAGCCTGTGAAATCTAGAGGTGTTATATTAAGCATTCCAGGCTAATGCTCTCCAGAATAGTTTGTGTTATCTCTGGGGCCAAGGGATGTAGCAGCTCCTCCACTGATTGGATTCTTTACAATGAGTAGCTGGGGGTTTATTTCCCAAAAGTGCTTGCTAGCAGCACTGCTGGCTTTGAGGGAGTAATTTCAATGCCAAGTTGCATGAATTACGTATGTGGAAGTGTCCAAAATCAGGGTGGACGGGGCTTGGAGCAACCTGGGATCACGGAAGGTGTCCCTGCCCATGGCAGGGGGTGGAATGAGATGAGCTTTAAGGTCCCTTCCACCCCAAACCATTCCATGATTCCATGAGTGTGGAAGAGGTCATGGTTATCATTGACCTTCACACCCACAAGCAGCCCACAGTGAATTTATCCCCCACAAAAAACATGGAATATTTAACCTGACTACATGAGAACATGGGAAATAATGAGCTTGTTGTAGCCGTGGGCAGCTTGCATCACATATGCACAGATTCCATCTAAATTTGAACATAGACCCCCAAGAGGAGGGAGGATTTTAACAGATTTTACCTGTTTTTCTAGGTAGTTGCAGCTGTGAGGACCGAAGCAGGCACCCACTCTGGGTTATGAGGCGAATTTCTGGGACTCAGCTAAAGAACAAGCAACTCATGAAGTTGTGGTAATGTCATTGCTTCAATCAGATGCCCACATCCAGAGCTTAAATATTCTCTCAAGCTCTCAGGATGGCTGCCTATAAAATATAAACAATGCAATATGAGCAAGGAGTGTCCCAGGGTACACATTTTAATGCTCACATTCCATGCAGCGCCGTATATTTTTCACGTTTAGTTAAAGAAGTAAATGAAACAGAAAGAATCCAACATGTTTTGCATTCCCTTGCAACAGGAAGCTGTTTTGATAAAACCTACAAATGATCCATATCGATATTAACTTTTTCTTTTCTATTTTTTTTCTTTTTTTTTCATTTTTTTGGTAAACTTAATTTGAATTTAGAAAGTCTCTAAATGATAATTGAATCACAAGTCTGGATTAGGATTCTAGCAGCAACACTTGACTTGGTCAAAATCACTGTTATGAAGAGATGCAATTTTTACACAGTACTTCACATTGATTAAGTAATGTGCGAAAATGGAAAAAAAGCATTTGAATCTTAATCATAGTAATTTGCATGAAATAAAAGTCTCTGTCAAGGGAATGCACATTATAATAACTCCTGGGTGTTTTGGTTGCATCAGTGAGCAAAGAAGTTGCGTGCATTTTTTTCCTTGTCCTGATATGCAAGAATTTCCTCTATTTTTAGTGTACCTTTGATTATGTGAGAATTTAGAAATGCAGATTTGTAGTCAGTGAGAGACTGTGAGACAAACAGGTATTTTAAGAGCAGCCAGGGCTCACAGCTGACTGGCAATGTGCACACCTGAATGCAGCACAGAACCAGGATGTTGTAAACACGGGGAACTCAGTTTGTAGCTAATTAAGGCTCGTTTGGTTTTGACCTGCATCAAACAATAGCACCAAATCAGAAAAGCAGATGCATTTTGGAAGCTACTGAACTGAAGAACCTTATCTGGAGCCCAGTGGAGTCAGCAGAGACCTTCTCACTGACTTCAGTCAATCAAGCCTTAGAAATGCTGGCGTTTATTTACACAAATTGGTCTGGAGTAAAAGGGGTTTTAGAGGCAGTCCCTGCTCCATTGGGTGCACACGTCAGTGGCACTTTTATCTGTCACTGGAGCAGACCTGGGAGCTCAGGCACATTTCCTTGGCTGCCCTGACCATTGTGCAACCTGCTTCATTTTAAAGAGTTGCTATTTCAAAAATCAATGGGCATCAGCTGCTAATTAGAGAAAATCTATGCCTTGGCCCTTCAGCAGGTTTTGCTTTTTTCCCCCCTCACCACGCTGCCTCTGCTAAGGGTTGGCAGCTCAGATCTGTACCTATAAGTGGTGGCCTCCTCCAGACCCTTTTTTACATCTTTGGGACTCTGAGCAGCCTGGCCCAGTGGAAGGTGTCCCTGCCCATGGCAGGGGCTTGGAACTGGACAGTCTTGAAGGTCCCTTCCAACCCCAAATATTCCATGATTCTAGAATCCCCTCTAGTTCCCTTCAGAGTAGGCTTTGCCACGTGGAATTTCTGGTGAACACTGCCCAATGACACCTGGATTCCCCACACTCATCTGGAGGTGAATTTGATGCTGTATCTTCTGGCAATGTAAGGAAATAGAGGGTTAATTTAAAAATACTTTCTGTTTGGGAGCTCATTTGTCCCAGAAATGTGATTTTTGTGGGTGGGAGGTGTCTGTCATGGATGAAAATCCGAGAGTTTGAACCCCTTCTTCATCCTCCAATACTCTTAAAAAAGGATAGGGACTCCATTTCTGAACTGTCAAATAACTGAGTGTTTTACCTTTCTCAGAGACTTGCACTTGGTCCAAATGCTCCAGGCTTGAGATTTTGCCATTTTCTCTTTCCTTTCTGCAAGCTGTGCGTGTAACAGGGGGCAGGTTCAAAGACCTCTTTGGAGGAGGGCCCTTTCATTTAGAGGCATGCTGTATAAAATCTGCTGAGACCTGTAGAAGTCACGGTGATATCACTGCCTTGTATCAGGAGGGATATTTAGTTATCCCCAGCCACAAAATCATTTGGGTAATTGCTTCTTGCAGGGGATCAAGGCAGGTGTGGGAGCAAAAAAAAAAAAGTAATGAACAACTAAGCTTGGAAAGAAAACATAGGTTGAAGTTTATCTCTTGTTGCTGAGGCTGCCAGTTAAGCTGGGAGCAGGAGGGGGAGCTTGTTTGGGATTTATCCTGGGGGAGAAAGGCCCTGCTGTCTTCAGAGTGAGATGAGATCAAGTTCTGCCTGCAATGCCTCTTACATGTTGTAGTTGCAGGCCAGGAGATTTTTTTACATCAAAATAAAGGAATGGATGGACCTGCACTTATAAGAGAGTTGGCATTCCTACAACAAGCATGTAGGTTGATAAGGATTTTCTTTATTCTTTTCAAAAATAACCTTTCCTGTGAAATGCAAGCTCAAGAACATTATCGGTTACATAGAGAATTCACATGAAAGGCTGCATTACAATAATGAAGAAAAGAGATTCTGAGAGGAGAGCAGCAGCAAAGGTACTCGGTGCCTCCTTGGCTTGAGCTGCTCCTTCTCCACACAGCTGAGGCTTTCAAACCTTGGGTTTTGGCAAAATCCCACTTGAGGGGGAAAATCAGTGCACACAAACCACCCACCAGGAGTGATATTGGGATCCCATCCTGCTTTCCCCAGGGAGTATCCAATGCGTGGGGGCAGCCTCAGGGTGTGGGAGATGTGTTATGGTAATGGGGGTATCTCTGTTTATGGGGTGAGGGGGGGGTGATAATTTGCTGTGTTTCTCCTAATTTGAGAACGTGTCCCGTATCTGGGGGTATTAATGGGGTGATGGCCACGTCCCAGGTCCTGCAAACGCAGCCTTGGTGCTTTAAGGAAGGGAAGACAAACCTACCACCCTCAGAAACCGTCCTACGGAAAGGGGAAGAAGAAATTCATCAGAAATAATCCCATTAATTAATTAATGCCCAAATCCTGGTCCCTGTGCACAGCCTGTGGAAGAACTGTGTGTGTGGAGGAGATGAGGAAGGTAGGGGAGGAAACGCTGCCTTCCTCCTCCTCCTCCTCTTCCTCCTCCTGCTCTGCTCTGCCCAAAGTAGTCCCAGCAGCTCCCACCAAACACCACCCAGCTCAGAGCTTCGTGTCTGGCCCCAGGTTGTCCTCACAGGACCATGGTCAGGAGCACACAAGAAATCAGGATGAGAAAACGGCGTTTTTTTCTTTACAAGGCAGTGGTGAAGGTATTTTGTGTGTCCTTATAAAGTGGGGCAGCCACTTCTTGAAATCCTCCTGGCCTGGCATCCTGGACATTGGGGTCCTGATATATTTCAAAGGATGATCCAGATGTATTAAGTCAGGAAGTGTGGAAAACAAAAATACCAGAGATGGTCTAAGGGCATTGGGAGTATCTGGAGTAGGAAGGATTCTGGATTTGCAGAGCCCAATTAGAATCATGGAGGCAAGAAATCCAGGAGAAATGTGTTAAACTGGCTCAGACCCACTCCTCAACTGCTCCCCAAAGCCTGAAGAGTGGGCAAGGCTTTCCAAGCAGAGAATCCTTTGCTCTGGGAGTGATACCTCCTGGTGAGTTATCAGAATTCCTGTCTGACTCCAGGTACAGGTCTTGCTCCCAAAAGCAATGCTGAACTGTGCCTTTTACCTCAAACAACTGCAGTCTTAAAATCTGAGGTTCAGATTCAACCAATTTGAGGAAGGGGAGCAAGAGGTGCTCAATTTTCCTAAATGTTTTGTGATTTTCCATTTGGGCATGTCCATGGTGAACTCATGGAGGACATAAAAGGAAGCTTCAGCTCAAAAGGTGTGATGGGAAGGGACTGGGGCTTTGTGGTGTCAATCTGTAGGAATCCCACAGTTCCCAGGCTGGGAGAAGAGCTTCTTTGACTGGCTTTGCTTTAATTGCAGAGGATTTCTGCAAGGCCTGGAAGCTCAGAACATGATGTTTAACAGGCAGGAACTATTCCTGTGCAAGGCAGGGTTTAGATTCCCAGCTCTGCAATGCTGCCCCGCTAAGGAAGTGTAGCAATGAACAACACTGGCAATAAATAAATTACCCAGAGAATTTAAAGTCAGCTGTGAGAGCGGCTGCCCTTGGATGGACACACATTTATGGAACAGGTGTAGGAAGCAGCAAAAACAAAGAGTGACAGGTGATATTTGGCTTCTCAGCACGGATTTTAGAGAGCTGCATTTCCCATTCATAGGAGCCATCTTTCTTTTTGAGCTCCACTTTCTGTTCTTCTTATTAATCCAAAGATTCTTCCCTTTGCTAATCCAGGAATTCAGGGCATATCCCTGGAGAATTACTCAAATCTTGGATCCCCAAGTCCATTCAAGCTGCAGGATACCACAAGGGCAGTGTGATCCCTGCAGGGTTTTTAGCAGCATCCCTTCTTCTGACCCTGCTTGAGCAGCTCTCTTTTTAAGGGATGCAGGAACTGGTATTAAGATATTCTGAAGCATCATTAGCTTTATTTACTGAGCCTTTAGATGTGTGAGTGACTGCAAACATCTGGAATGAACAGGTGGAATTCCACTGTACTTGCTGTATACATTTCAATTTTAATGGTGTTTGGCTTCTCTTTTAATTGAACAACAATTCTTCCCACAGACCCAAATGTTACTACAGGCCTGTCTGAATTTAATTTAACTGGCAATGAGTTACAAAATTATTATTTCAGAGGAATTTTTGATGTTAACTAATGAGGCATCATCTTCTGTGCATATTCCTGCCATTTCAGGCTGAATCCCTGAGGAAGCACAGGTTCTGCAGTACCCTTGTCCATCTGGCAGATTGTCCTAGACACTTTTCACCTCGTTGGGGAGCAGGCTGGGGCCAGGCTGTGGTGGAATGGAGAGGTGGAAGATCTTAACTACTCACAGGGTACCTGCTGCAGAGCTGGGCTGTGGCTCCAAGCACCTCTTGTTGCTGCCTGGCTTTGCTGTGCAAGGTCACTTCTGGTTGGCATCTGAGTGGCTGAAACTAGCAGAACCCACCCAGTCCTACTCCACAGACAGAGCTTTTTGGGCTGTGGGAACCTCTGCTTTTGTAAATCCTACATCTGGTATAAACTGCTGACCTTTTGACTTGAGCCTGATGCTTCATCCAAGGTGAAACTCCTGGTCCAGGGGCTGTTGGTTTCTGGTTCTTTCTCTGCTTGGCTTCATCTCAGTGGGGAAGAGCACCAATTCCATGCTCTGTGCTGGAGCAAACATGTCCAAGTTCTCATCTTCTTCATCACCAGATGGACCAGAGCACTTCTGGACCTTTCCACATTCAGGCAGGACAGCACTGGGAAGGGAAACATTATTTGCAGTTTAAATAAAAAGAGAGCAGCAGCCCTCAGTCTCCTTGGGGTGAATAATTCAGGCTGTCTCCTGCCCTTTGAGACATCTTCTCCAAACACCTTCAGCAGTTCTCTAGGACCAGGAGTTGTCTGATTTACACCATTCACCTTTGCTGTTTTTTTGCAAATGTGCCTATCTGCAAAATGCTGTCTCAGAAAGATGGAGAGAGAATTTTTGCAAGGGTATGGAATGCTAGGACAAGGGGGAATGGTTTCACACTGGAAGAGAGTAAGTTTAAATTAAATATCAGGAAGAAATTCTTCCCTGTGAGGCTGGTGAGGGCCTGGCACAGGTTGCCCAGAGAAGCTGTGGCTGCCCCATCCCTGGAAGGGTTCAAGGTTGGATGGGGTTTGGAGCAACCTGATCTAGTAGAAGGTGCCCCTGCCTATGTCTGGAGGTGGGAACTGGATGATTTTTAAGGTCCCTTCCAGCCCAAACCATTCTACTTTTCGATGACTGTAGCATACTTTCATTTTTACCACTTGCAGTTGTTGGGGGTTTTTATCAAAACTTGTAAAAAGTCAAGAAAATGGTCACAGTTTCCACAGACATGTGGTGGCCGCTGTCCAGCATCGTCTTCCCCATGCAGGTGAATGCTGGGCTAGAGGAGAAGGAATTCAAACATCCCACTGGTGGTTTTAACATCCCTCCTGAGGAATTCCATTGAATGCTGGGAGGATGTTGTCCCTCATGCCCATGGAATGCCATATGGCATCTGGGAATCCTTTCCCCCTCTTCTGCAAAGTGTCCATGGTAATATCAACCCCTCCAGGGTTCTGCAATGGCTGATTAATTCACCCTAATAAATTCTGCCTTCTGATCATCAGGAGATCCAAAATATTAGTTGCTGAAATGATTATGAGATGTTAGGATGCAATGGGAAATGCAGATCTCTGCACCTGTTTGCTTAGCTGGATTTCCAACCCTCAACAAAACCCACCTACATGTGCTGGGGAAAGTACAAATTTTCTTGCTTCAGACAACTCACTCCAGTCATTTTTGTGGAGGAAACAATTTTTTTTCATTCATATTTCTTATCCTTATAATTGATTTTTTATTATTAAATTGCAAGTTTTGCCATTACCCTAAAGGTGATTTATTTATTTTGTGATGGTAGGTCCTTAAAATGGTCCTTCCAAATCCACCCCTGTACACATATCTCAGTTAATATTTCTTGTGTCAAGACAACACCAGCCCTGGTTTGCAGTTTGTTTGCTCCTCGTTTCACCCCAAGGACTGGGCTGGAATTCCCCACATGGTGGTACCCAAAGAACTCATTGCTCCTCAGAGATGGGTCCTGCTCAGCTCCTCCTTGGCCTCTACAGCTTCAAGCATCTCTCATGGCTAGTGAATATTGAATTATTTACACAAAAACAAATGGTGCTTCCAGGCTGAGCTGGGACAGCTCTACCTCCAAGGCAGTAGTTGGGTAATCAGCATGTTCAGCTGCTTGGGGAGACCCAGATTTGTGTTTTTCTGCTGAGTATTTGAGCCTGGCCTCTCCTTAGCTGTAGCCACAAGGGATCAGCGTCTCTCCAGAATGAAGCAGAATTTCAGAATTTGCCCATCTGGACCCACAAGGAGCATCAAGCCAACTCCTGGCCCTGTACAGGACTGTCCCCAAGAGCCACACCACGAGCTCGAGAACATCAAAACATTAAGGACAAAAGTTAAAAATGTGAAAGAAAGGTGCAGGATGCTGTGGGAGGATGGAGCAGAGCAGGGCTGATCCGAGCAGGCTGTGCCCTGTATCCCTCTTTTCCCATGTCTCATTCCCGGGGGCTCCTCCAGCATCCTCACCTGCTCCAGCTCACACGGAGCTGGGTTTGTGTTTGCACAAAAAAAGGTGAGCAATTACTAAGCCACACCTCCGCACACAGCTTCTCATGCCTCTAAAGTTTCTAAAGCCCCAGGTATCAGGTTCCCAAAATCGCTGCTGCCCAGGAGGGAGGTGTTGCACAGGCTGCACGGATTTTTCTCCCCTGACAGCAGAGTTGGGCTGCTCTGTGCTGCTTTTGGACTATTATGTTATTTAGACTTAATTTTGCACTAACCTACTTTTTAAAGAATATTTTAAAGCCTGTCTTTGCTTTTAAGGACATTAACCATGGTGCTCTTTGCCTGCCTTTTACTTTTAATGGCATTCTGTGCCTTCCTTCCCTTCCTTCCTTCCTTCCTTCCTTCCTTCCTTCCTTCCTTCCTTCCTTCCTTCCTTCCTTCCTTCCTTCCTTCCTTCCTTCCTTCCTTCCTTCCTTCCTTCCTTCCTTCCTTCCTTCCTTCCTTCCTTCCTTCCGCCACTTCCTTCCTTCCTTCCTTCCTTCCTTCCTTCCTTCCTTCCTTCCTTCCTTCCTTCCTTCCTTCCTTCCTTCCTTCCTTCCTTCCTTCCTTCCTTCCTTCCTTCCTTCCTTCCTTCCTTCCTTCCTTCCTTCCTTCCTTCCTTCCTTCCTTCCTTCCTTCCTTCCTTCCTTCCTTCCTTCCTTCCTTCCTTCCTTCCTTCCTTCCTTCCTTCCTTCCTTCCTTCCTTCCTTCCTTCCTTCCTTCCTTCCTTCCTTCCTTCCTTCCTTCCTTCCTTCCTTCCTTCCTTCCTTCCTTCCTTCCTTCCTTCTTCCTTCCTTCCTTCCTTCCTTCCTTCCTTCCTCCCTTCCTCCCTTCCTCCCTTCCTCCCTTCCTCCCTTCCTCCCTTCCTCCCTTCCTCCCTTCCTCCCTTCCTCCCTTCCTCCCTTCCCTTCCTTCCCTCCCTCTTTCTCTCTCTCTTTCCCTCTCCCATTTTTCCCCATGTTTTACTGCAAACAGGTCCTTTCCTACAAACAGCAGCTGACATCTGGTTTTCCCTCCCTCTGAAGCCAGCAGTGCTGCTGCTCTGAGCCTCAGCTGGTTGGAAACCTATAGGCAGCAAACATTTACATTCAGCATGTCTAACATCATCTGGGACTTAAACCCACAACGTTGGTGATGCATAGAGATAGATATTTAGTCACATCAAAGCTATTTCCTAATTGCAGACACTCCATTCTTGTTTAATGTTTCATGTGCAAGATTAGCTGGTTGATTTAATTGGTTCAGGAAAACTTATGTTTTAAGGCAAAACATTAGTTAAGATGTAATGTATTCCCTTATGGAAAATTCCCATAAAACTGAATAAATCAGCTCATGTTCTGTAACTCTGGTTTTGATGCTGTAGTCGGTCTGCCTACAGAACTGAATAAAAACTACACTTTTCTTATTGGAACTCTACCATTTAGCTAGGTATCAGCTAGGTAATTAGCTAGGTAATCAGCTAGGTAATCAGCTAGGTATTAGGTCTTGTAGGATTGTTATAGACAAAACCCCCTTATAATTGGGTTTTAATTGTTGTCTACAGTGTGGTTTAGTTGGGTTTGTATTATGTGAATTTGTAATATATGGATGGGCTGGTAATTTAAATTGATACAGAAAAGGAATAAAAAGGGATGTCAGAGTGCAATGCATAATATAATAAATATAATATAATATTATATAATATAATATAATATAATATAATATAATATAATATAATATAATATAATATAATATAATATAATATAATGTAATATAATGTAATATAATGTAATGTAATGTAATATAATATAATATAATATAATATAATATAATATTATATTATATTATATTATTTTATATTATATTATATTATATAATATTATATTTGTTATTTAGACTGTTATTTAGATGTTATTTAGAAATTATATTATATTATATTATATTATATATACTATAATATTTATATATAAAATATATAATGCATATAATTATTATGAAGTCCATGTCCAGGACTGCATATCTACAGGAATACATCAAATTTACCTGCAAATTGATCTGTTCATACGTGTCTGTGTGACACAGAATCAATGTAAACTTTTATGTGTGTGTCCTGTTTACATTCTCAGACAATTTAAAACCTGCTGGTGCAACACAGGTGGCACAGGAGGTTCATCCAGACTCAGCATTTCAGCAGAAAACACCCCAAGCCTTTGCCAAGCTTACCAGCAGTGCTGGGAACCTTCAGGGAAGAACAAAATTTTAGATCCTGTACCCACATGAGAGAGGAGGAATAATTTGACCCCAGCACTGGAGTCAATGTTGGAACCCACAGTTCCAACTGATCTCCCCTGGAATGGTCAGGGATTTCCATTATGCATTTTTTCCTCAAAAGCTTCAAGAGATTCTGAACTCATTTTGCTGCTAAAGGAACATTTTTGAAGCCCAAACCCTCAGTATGTTTCCATGTCTGCATATGAATATTAAAATGTTGAGTACATGGACCACCAAAAGTTTGTTTAGCTTGAAGTTAGAGATTTGTTTTGCTTAGAATCGAGTCTCTTGATATTTGGCTGATCTCTTTGTACTGGCTTTAATCTTAATTGCTTTTTAAGCTATAATTATGATGCCACAGCCACATGGCTGTAACACCATTGTAGTTTAAGTTGAGTGCATTTCTGTTGCAACTTCTATTTTTAAGTATTTGGGTTTTTATATTCAGACGTAAAATTTACATACTGCAGCCATGAAACTTAGCAAACAAACTCTAAGTCAGGGAGAAAATCCTTTTTTATAATGTTTGAGAAAATAAAATAATTTTATGAATATTAAAATAGAGGCCAAAAAAGAAAATAGCTCTCTCCAATGCTGGAAACATAAAAAAAAAAAGGAAATACATTCCATTTAAATATCCAGCTGAAATTTTGCATGCCATTACCCCATAAATAGAGACTTACACATTTTAATGTGTATATACCAAAGCCATATTGACACTGCAGACTATCATTGCTCCTTAAGGAAATGTCATGGGCTTTCCTTTCTTGTTTGAACGAGCTGTGAATTTATAATTCTTTCAGCCAGTTGGTTTTAATAAGGTATCGCTCCATTATTCACATTTAAACCGTTCTCTAAGTACCTATTTAAAGACTAAACCACATCAATCCATTAGGCCACTAACACAGCCCAGCTTTTAAAAGGTCCACGCAGGGCTGTTAGCACAGTGTCCTGCCAGCCCTAATCCCCCTCCCCGCAGAAACATTTCTTCTTTTCCTTCGTCTGGGAGAAAGAGAATTTCCAGCCACTGTTCCA